>NC_134356.1:405005922-405347723 GCF_048569485.1 Anomaloglossus baeobatrachus | reverse complement strand
CTACTGCGCTCCGCAAATCCGCAATTTTTTCTTCCGGCAACCTACACTCCATCGCCAAAGAGTCAATTTCAATCCCCAGGAATCGCATAACCGGCGCCGGCCCCTCAGTTTTTTTCCCGCGCCAGAGGTATCCCAAAACGATCCGCCACCTTCTGCAAGGTAAACAACAAACCAGCGCAAACCATGGAACCCGCCGACCCAACACAAAGAAAGTCATCCAAGTAATGGATAATAGAGGACAAGCCGGACACGTCCCGCACCACCCACTCGACAAAGGAACTAAACGCCTCAAAATACGAACAAGAAATTGAACAACCCATAGGCAAACAACGATCAACATAAAACTTCCCACCCCACCAGCAACCCAGAAGATGCTGGCTCTCCGGATGCACCGGCAACAAACGAAACGCCGATTCCACATCCGCCTTTGCCATCAACGCACCACACCCCGCCGCCCGCACCAAGTCTAGCGCCTTGTCAAACGAGACGTAATACACTGCCGACAATGCCGGCTCAATGCCGTCATTCACAGACGACCCTTCCGGAAATGAAAGATGGTGAATGAGCCGAAATTTGTTCGGCTCCTTCTTTGGCACCACCCCCAATGGAGATACCACCAGATTACTGCACGGCGGGCTCACAAATGGGCCCCCCATCCTACCCAGCTCAACCTCTTTCCCCAATTTCTCACCCACCACCTCAGGGTGGTCCCTCGCCGACCGCAAATTACGACACACCGGAGGCAGTGCCTCAACCGCTGACAGAATCTGAAAACCATACAAAAAACCACCACGCAAAAGTGACGCCGCTGCCCCGTCCGGATACCTATTTAAAAACGGCGCCATCGCCTCTATTTTCACTGGCGTCCTCCCTTTTACCAGATCCGTCCCCGGCCTTGCCCCTCCCTTTTTTAAAACACTTGGACAAACTATGTCCCCCCCCGCAGCCGGAGCACTCATGCTTAAACCTACACGCTGCACCAAATTTGCACTGGCCTTCATTAAATTGCCAGCACAATCCCTTTTTCTGTGTACCCGAGGGCCCGGTTCCCGTTCCCCCGACAGCGCCACGAAAGGGCTGACTCGGGGCCGCCATTAGACGCATCCACAAGGAAATATCCTTGTGGTCCCACCGCATATTGGGCCGCAACGCCTTCCTCTGCCTAAACTGCTCGTCATACCGCAGCCACGCCAAACCCCAGTACGTGCGATACGCCTCTCCAATAGCATCCAAATAGCCGAAAAGGGCCGAGCAGTGCTTCGACTCCTTTTCCCCTATCACGCTAGCCAAAATTGCAAATGCCTGCAACCAATTAGAAAAGGAACGAGGAATGAGCCTATAACGGCGCTTTTCTTCCTCCTCCTTTTCTTTCTTGGAATCGCTCGGCCTGACCTTGTCCAGGTTAAATTTTTCCAGGGGTAGCAGGGAAAATATCTCCACATACTCCCCTTTCCAAATTTTGTCCCTCACTTCTTTTTTGAGGTGCGCCCCCAGTGACCCCTCAAAGCACACATACACCTCGCTCTTAGCCCTGTCATCCAGCCGCACCACCTCATCCTCCTTTTCCTTCTCTACCACTTTCTCACCTACAGACTCAACTACTCTGCTAACCGCCGCTGCCCCCACCGGCGCCGCCTCGCTGCCGACCGCCGCCGCGCTATCCGCCGCCGACCCCGTCCAGGCCGCCGCAGCCGCTGGTGCTCGCGCTAATCCCTGCAGCAGCCCCAACAACTGACTAAGCAAAGCTGACCCCTCCGGCGCTGCCGTGCCCGCAGCCGCCTCCCCAACACCAGCGCCCCGCAATCAATGCCGAATCCACGGCCAGCTCATCCGACCGTGACGTAGAGATCGAAAACGGTTCCGCGACGTCAGCCGCCAGCTGCTCCTCTGATTCGTCACTCGACCGGATGGCTCCCTCTTCCTCCTCACTGTAGTCGCCCCCTACCGGTCCCGCTCCAGAGGACGCAGCCGATGCGTCCCCTCCACCACGGCCACCCTCCTGGGCTGCCGCGTGGGCACTGGTGGTTGACATTCGTCGCTTGCTGTGCGGCGACAGCCCACGAGACCGTCCTGTCCCCTGGACCGCCGCTGACCGAGGCCTCTTCCTGGAGAAGCCCCTCCCCGGACTCAGGGGGCTCCCCACCGTCGTTCCTCGCCCTCCAGGGCCTCCGACCGGAACCTCCCGCTGGGTCCTCCCCCGCCCGGGGGAGACCGCAGCCGCCGGGCGCAGTGCAGCTGATCTGAGGGACCTGGCAGTCACCGCCGGGCTCCCGCCGTCCCCCCTACTCTCCCCAGCCTCGCAGGTATCCGGGTGGCGCCTGCCCAGACCGGTCCCCCTGCTGGCTGCCTGCGCCCGGCTCCCCCACGGTCCTTGGGGGGTACTGCCGGCCTCATTCCTCTGCCGGGCACGGTCCTGTGTGGTTGCTGCCGCCGGGACGTGCCCCACCGCCGGGGGCCTGGCGTCCAGAGCGGGCCCCAGGCTGGACACGCCTCCTCCCCGGGCCTCCGTCCCACGCTGGGCACGCCCCCGATCCCGGGCTGCCGCCGGCCTGGAAAATTGAGCCCGAGGCCTGGAACCGGAAGTAGGCCCCACGCCGGGCCCGCCTCCATCCAGGCCGCCGCTGGCCTCACATCGTCGCCGGGCTCGCTCCCGGCCGGGAGACGCCGCAGGGGTTCAGACTCCAGCCCGAGGCCGGAGACCGGAAGAAGGCCCCGGGCTGGCCACGCCCCCTTCTCGGCCGCCGCGGCCTCGCCGGAGATTCCTCCCGGCGGCCGGGGCAGACGCAGGGAGCTGCCGCTGCCCGCCCCGCCGCGGAGAGTCCCGAGGGGGGCTCTCGCTGTACCTCCTTGCCCCCCCTGCACCTGGGGAATATCGGATGGGGCGCCTGGAACGCCGCCTGCGTCTAGGGGGGGAGCAAGGGGCAGGTGCCGACGGGGAAGCCCAGGCAGCCCTGACGTGGGACTGCACTGCCTGAGCCCCGTGCACCGCCATCGCCGCTCTGAGGAGCCTATCGAGCTCCTGGAGGTCCGCCAATCTGGGTGCTGGGTCTGAATCCTTCGCCGTCCGGAATCACAAGGGAAGGTAAGACCCCTCCCCTATAGCTTATATACTCCACCCAACCCCTCCCCTATAGGGACCCTTTTCCACCAATCCCCTACGATGTCCCATAATCCCCTTATTTCACTTTATTAACCCCCTCACTCCCTCCCTTCCCTTTGGTCATGTCGCCCCTCCCGCCTATGGGGTCCATGGCTTTCTGAGACTGGGAGAGAGACAGAGAGACAGTTACTATCCCGGGCAACGCCCGGGTACTACAACTAGTATAAAAATATAATACAATAAGAAACACAATATAATACACCCTCTGTTAACTTACTGCCACATTACCTTTAAGGTGAGGCTTACAGCCAGGTATTGTGTGTTTTGGGATCATATTATTTATCTGCGGACACTGCCTTGTTTATGTACTTATTGTGCATTCTATTATCAGTGCTCTGATGATTCATTGGGGATAAGTACAGGATTATTATGTCCATACCTCTATTGCATCCATTTTTTTTTCTCTTGTCAATCATGTTTTCAACCTTTGTTTTTGTTAGCCTTATATGTTTTGTATCAATAAAAGCCAAGTTTATATATAAATATATATGTCCCCTCCTGGTTTATATCCCCAAACTGCGGCACTCCTGGTATACATGTCCTCCTCTTGGGATATATCTCCCCTTCCTGGTATATATATACCAGGATAGGAACATATGTCCCCATCCTGAGCCCCTCCTATTATACATGTCCTCCTTCTGGTATATATGTCCCCTTCCTGGTATATATGTTCCCATCCTAAGCCCTCCTAGTATGCATGTCCCCTCCCTGGTATATATGTCCCATTCCTGGGCTCCTCCTGGTAAATATGTCCCCATTCTGGTTTATTTGTCTCTTTCCTGGTATATATATTTCCTCCTACTTTTATATATGTCCCCTTCTTGGACCCCTCCTGGTATATATTTTCACCTCCTGGTTTATATGTCCCCGTCCTGGTATATATGCCTCCTATCCTGGGCTCCTCCTGGTATATATGTCCACATATGTAAAGTAATGTGGCAGGCCAAATTTGGCCCAAAGGCCTTGAATTTGACACCTCTGGCCTAGGCTATAAGAAGATTGCCAACACCATGAAATTGAGCTGCAACACAGTGGTCAAGATGATACAATGGTTTGTCAAGACAGGTTCCACTCAAAACAGGCCTCACAATGGTTGACCAATGAAGTTGAGTGCATGTGCTTAACGTCATATTTAGAAGTTGTCTATTCAAAATAGACCTATGTGTAATGCCAATATTGCTGCAGAGGTTGAAGGGGTGGAGGTCAATCTGTCAGTGCTCAGACCATACACCAAATTAGTCTGCATGGCTATTGACCAAGAAGGAAGCCTCTTCAAAATATGATGCATAAGAAAGGCAACAAAAAGTTTGCTGATGACAAGCAGACTGAGGACATGGATTATTGAAACAATGTCCTGTGGATTAATGAGACCAAGATAAACTTATTTGGTTCAGATGGTGACAGCAACCAGGTGAGGAGTACAAGTGTGTCTTGCCTAAAGTCAAGCGAGTGTCAGGGTTTAGGGCTGCATGAGTGCTTCCAGCTGTGGGAAGCTAAAGTTCTTTGAGGGAACCATGAATGCCAACAAGCACTGTGACATACTAAAGCAGAGTAGGATCCCCTCCCATCGGAAACTGGGCCGCAGGGCAGTATTCCTGCATGATAACGAACCAAAGCACACCTCCAATACAACCACTGCAGTGCTAAAGAAACTGAGTTTAAAGGTGCTGGACGGGCCAAGCATGTCTCCAGACCTAAACCCTATTTAGCATCTGTGGGCCATCTTCAAGCGCAAGATGGAGAAGTGCAAAGTATTCTACATCCACCAGCTCCGCGATATCGCCATGTAGGAGTTAAAGAGGATTCCAGTGGCTTCTGTGAAGCTCTAGTGAAATCCATGCCCAAGAGAGTTAATGCAGTGCTTGAAAATAATGGTGTCCACCCAAAATATTGACACTTTGGGCACAATTTGGCCATTTTCACTTTTGTTGACAGCGGTTTAAACATTAATGGCTGTGTGTTAAGTTATTTAAACTGTTATACAAACTGGACACTATAATAAAAGAGAAAAAGAAATGTGCCAAGCAAGGGGGAGATCACCCAAAAAGATAAAATATTATTATATAATATCAACAAACAATGAGACAAGAAAACAATTAAAATAACTTAAAAAGCTGTAAGGCTACAAATGCATCCAAAAAAGCACTCATGATAAAGTTAAGATGTATTAATCCCATAAAACACAGCCAAAATAAACAACACAGGGTCAGAATACCATGATCAAGTCACAATACTGAATCAGTCCTGCTGGTGAGGGATTGAGTAAATGTGCACATGTTCTGCTTCCCACACGCATGAAAGATGGATGCAGGGAAAGAAACAGTTTCTGGCACCCCCAAATATACATGCAATAATGTGTCGCCCGAGGGACCAGGGGGTACTCAGATCCGGGCCACGGGGTCACTTCTGTGGGTATCACGGTGGCGTGACCCGGTCTGTGATCCCAGGCTCCACAGTAAAAGGGGATTTGGTAAGGGAGATTGTCCGTGACGCCACCCACGGTTGTGGTGATTGTAGGAACACCACCGCTGCTCTGTATGGGGATCCCGGGAGCGGTGACAGGGAGCAGCAAAGTTGTTAGTTCTCCCCTCCGTGGGTATGGGGTTGGTTGTCCCGGGGCCCGATGATGGGGTAGGGATGGATGGCAGGCCGGGTGCGGGGCCTGGCGAGGTGCAGGGTCACAAGGGCAGCGCTGTGCCGCACGGCAAGGTGGTACTCACTCAGCCAGAAATCAGGACACAGTTCTTGGTAAACAAACGGCTGGATGGACGGGTCCCACAGACGCTGCGGTGTTTTCCCCTGACCCAGTTTGGTGGTGTAAGTCCTTTCCTGCACCCTCCGTACACTCCTCCTGCGCTCCGGCTTCCAGCTGGCTCCCCGATTCAGTACCGGTGGGCCACCGCCCAGCCCCGGCTACCTACGGTTCCACCAGCTGTCTCCCCAGCTCCCTGCAGACGGCCACTACCGTCTGCCGGACTCTCTGTACGAGGCCCTAGGCTCCAACCTAGGCCCCTGGCTATGTCTGCCTCTCTGCAGACCTTCTCTCTTCCTCTGCCTGAACTTGACTGGGCTTGTTTCCTGCCTCAGGCCAGCCAAACCCATGGGTGGGCGTCTCCATCTCCTGACTCCGCCCACCTGGTGTGTCAGTCTGAGCCCGAGGCAGAAAGCAGGTCACTTTGGGGATGTCTGCTGTGAACTGCTGGGGGTGGGTGTGTGTGTGTGTGTGTTGTGATCTGTGGCCCCTGGCTTGTCCAGGGCGCCACAATAATAATACGCAGTTGTGAGCATTAAACACAATGAAAAAATAAGCAAGACAAGAAAGATGGCTTTTTAAGGGATTTTAAATATTTTATTGGCTCATAGGTTTCATAGTTTTTAAGGTTGAAGGGAGACTCTAAGTCTATCTAGTTCAACCCGTAGCCTAACATGTTGATCCAGAGGAAGGCAAAAAAACCCCAATGTGTCAAATAAGCTCCAATGGGGAAAAAAATTCCTTCCTGACTCCACATACGGCAATCAGACTAGATCCCTGGATCAACACCCTGTCATAAAATCTAATATACATAACTGGTAATATTATATTTTTCAAGAAATGCGTTCAGGCTCTGCTTAAATTTTACTAGTGAATCCCTCATTACAACATCATACGGCAGAGAGCTCCATAGTCTCACTGCTCGTACAGTAAAGAATCCTCATCTGTGATTATGATTAAACATTCTTTCCTCAAGACGTAGCGGATGCCCCCGTGTTCCAGTCGCAGGCCTAGGTGTAAAGAGATCTTTGGAAAGGTCTCTGTACTGTCCCCTCATATATTTATACATTGTGATTAGATCCCCCTAAGCCTTTGTTTTTCCTAACTAACTAACCCCAAGTTTAATAACCTGTCTTGGTATTGCAGCCCCCCCATTCCTCTAATAATCTAGGTTGCTCTTCTATCTACCTGTAAGATTATGCTATTTATAACCTTCTATACTTTTGCTAACAAGAAATGCATCCATTCCTCTCTTAAATTCATTCAGTGAGTTGGCCATCACCACTTCCTCAGGAAGAGAGTTCCAGAGCCTCACTGCTCTTACCGTGAAGAACCCTCTTCTATGCTGATGTAGGAATTTTCTTTCCTCCAATGGAAAAGAATGCCCCCTTGTTCTTGTCATAGTCCTTGGTACAAACAGATCATGGGAGAGATCTCTATATGGCCCTCTGATATATTTGTACATATTTATTAGGTCTCCCCTAAGTCTTCTCTTTTCTAGAGTAAATAGACCTAATTTTGATAACCTTTCCGTGTATTGTAATGCACCCATTCCATTTATTATTTTAGTAGCCCGCCTCTGAACCCTTTCAAGTTCAGTAATGTCTTTCTTCAGCACCGGCGCCCAAAATTGCACACAATACTCCAAGTGTGGTCTGACTAGTGATTTGTACAGAGGGAGAATGATGTTTTCATCTCGTGCCCCCAGACCTCTTCTAATGCATCCCATCACCCTATTTGCTTTGGTGGCTGCTGCCTGACACTGGGCACTCCAATTTAGATTCTTATTCACTAAGATGCCTAAGTCTTTTTCCATGTCTGATTTCCCCAGCAGTTTCCCATTTAGTAAGTAATCGTAGCATCTGTTTCTCCTTCCCATGTGCATAACCTTACACTTATCTGTGTTAAACCTCATTTGCCATTTTTCAGCCCAATTCTCCAATTTACTCAAATCCATCTGTAGTTGCAAACTGTCCTCCTTTGTGTTAACTACCTTACATAGTTTTGTATCATCTGCAAATACTGATATTTTACTCTGTAAACCATCCACCAGATCATTAATAAATATATTAAATAGTAGGGGGCCCAATACAGACCCTTGTGGCACCCCACTAGTAACCCTGGCCCAATCTGAGTATGCACCATTAATAACCACTCTTTGTTTTCTACCACTAAGCCAGCTACCTACCCATCTACACACATTTTCCCCGAGCCCAAGCTTTCTCATTTTACTTAGCAGTCTTTTATGTGGGACAGTGTCAAATGCTTTACCGAAGTCGAGATAAATGACATCCAATGATTCTCCTCGGTCCATGTGAGAGCTTACATCCTCATAGAAGCTGATCAGGTTAGTTTGACAGGAGCGATCCTTCATAAATCCATGTTGATATGGAGTTAAACAGTTATTAACATTGAGACATTCCATAATAGTATCCCTTAAAAACGCTTCAAACATTTTACCCACAACAGATGTTAAGCTTACCGGCCTATAGTTTCCAGGTTCCCTTTTGCACCCTTTTTTGAATATTGGTACCACATTTGCGAACGTGTGTTTCCCAGGTTTTGTGAGGTGTATCCCTTCTCTTGCGAGAAGTCCATCGTAGAGGTAATTCACTCCATGGTCCAAGAATCCAAATCCTTGCTGCCTGCACCACCGTCGTAGCCAGTTGTTCAAATCTAGGATCCTATTCCATCTTCTGACACCATGGCCATCGACTCGGAGGATTGATGAGAAAACAACCTGTACGTTCCGTTCCTTAATTCTCTTCCCCAGAATTTCAAAGTCTTCACAAATAGTTGGTAGATCATTTCTTGCCGTGTCGTTTGTTCCTACATGTATCAATAGGAACGGGTATTCGTCCTTGGATCCGAGGATAGTTGGTATCCTGTTGGCCACATCCTTGATTTTTGCTCCCGGGAGGCAGCATACTTCTCGTGCGGTTATGTCCGGCCTGCAGATAGTTGCCTCCGTGCCTCTTAGTAGTGAGTCGCCCATAACTACCACTCTTCTTTTCTTTCTGGACGCACTGCTTGTTGCTCCTGAGTGTTTTTGAGTGTCTTTTGTTTCTGCTTTTGTTGACAAAGTAACTTCTTTTGATGATACTGTGTCTTCTCCTGTAGAGACGGTATCATCCTGAGCTGTGCCATTGTCCTTCTCCAGCATGAGGGCTTCATATTGGTTGCTAAGCTGTGTGGGTGGTGCCGACCATTTGATCCGCTGGCTTCTTTTGGTCACATGTGTCCACTTTTCAGCCTCTGTATGTGTTCTGAAGCTTTTCTCACTTTCCATATCCTGAATTGTTCCTTCTGCCTCGTCCAAGAAGTCCTCATGTTCTTTAATTAGCTTCAAAGTTGCTATTCTTTCTTCCAGTCCCTGCACCTTTTCCTCTAAGAGGGCAACAAGTTTGCACTTTTGACAGGTGAAGTTGGATTTTTTGTGCGGCAAATCCGTAAACATGTAGCATGTGTTGCAGGTGACCATGTGGATTTTCTTCTCTTCCATAATGCTGATGTAGCGTATGACAGGCGAATGTCCTCAAACAGCGAGACCCGGCAAGTCCCAGCAATCGATCAGCTTACGGCGACTCTTCTCTTCTTAAACAGCTACAGTTATCACCACTATGAGATTGCGTTAAAACTATGCCACACTTATCTTCAGTCGCCTCCCTTTACTTCAGTACCTCGCACTCTCAGTACCTCGCTTGCTTTGGCTGGTTTATATAGTTCTACAAGGACTACTAGAAGCTGCTAGAAGCTTCTAGAAACAGGTGTGGCTAATACTACTGATTAAATCACTAGACACACTTTTTTTTTTTTTGCTTTTTCACAGTACCCCAGACAAACACAGACAACAATTCCCTAATGAAATTAAACAACTACAGTTATCACCACTATGAGATTGTGTTAAAACTATGCCACACTTATCTTCAGTCGCCTCCCTTTACTTCAGTACCTCGCACTCTCAGTACCTCGCTTGCTTTGGCTGGTTTATATAGTTCTACAAGGACTACTAGAAGCTGCTAGAAGCTTCTAGAAACAGGTGTGGCTAATACTACTGATTAAATCACTAGACACACTTTTTTTTTTTTTTTTGCTTTTTCACAGTACCCCAGACAAACACAGACAACAATTCCCTAATGAAATTAAACAGCTACAGTTATCACCACTATGAGATTGTGTTAAAACTATGCCACACTTATCTTCAGTCGCCTCCCTTTACTTCAGTACCTCGCACTCTCAGTACCTCGCTTGCTTTGGCTGGTTTATATAGTTCTACAAGGACTACTAGAAGCTGCTAGAAGCTTCTAGAAACAGGTGTGGCTAATACTACTGATTAAATCACTAGACACACTTTTTTTTTTTTTTTTTTGCTTTTTCACAGTACCCCAGACAAACACAGACAACAATTCCCTAATGAAATTAAACAGCTACAGTTATCACCACTATGAGATTGTGTTAAAACTATGCCACACTTATCTTCAGTCGCCTCCCTTTACTTCAGTACCTCGCACTCTCCTTGTTGTATATATGTATACATACAACAATAAATCCCCACAGAGCGCTGTATGCAGATAAATAAAAAAAAGTCAAGTCCCTAAGAATATAATGTGTGTTGTGTAAAAATAAAGAAACAATAAAAGAAATCAGTTGGGTATCACTGCAATCAGTTAGACCCATACAATAAAACTACAGTATATCGTTATTTTTGCACACAGAGAAAGGAATAGAAAAATGCAAAAATCATTGATAGAACAGTAGATTTTTGTTGATTCCTATAAAAGATTTTAAAAATATGAACCTCCCAAAAAGTTCACATTACAACCTTTTGCCCCAATGAAAATAAAACAATTTAAAATTAATAAAAAATACACATATTTGGTATCGCTATTCAGAAATGTCCAATCTATCAAAATATAAAATAAATTAATCTGATCAGTAAACAGCGTAACCCCCCCCCCAAAAAAAAACAAAAAAAAAAACACAAGAATTATGCTTTTTGGGCACTAAAATGTAATAAGAGGTGATCAAAACATTGTATCTAACCCAAGATTGTATCTGTAAAAAGTCAGCTCAGGTTGCAAAAAATAAGTCACACACATCCAGAGATCTCGAAAAAATAAAATTGTAATTCAGCCACACTGGAGGGTTTTTGAGCATGAACCATCTTTTTAAGGTCATGCCGCAGCATCTCAATCAGATTAAGGTTAGGACTTTGATTACGCCACTCCAAATTCAGTTCAAATTTGTTTTTCTTAAGCCATTTATAGGTGGACTTGCTGGTGTGTTTTTGACCATTGTCTTGCTGCTTAATCCAAGTGCGCTTCAGCTTGAGGTCACAAACAGATGGCCGAACTTTCTCCTTCAGGATTTTTGGTAAACAGCAGAATTCATGGTTCCATTTACCACAACATAACACTACAACCACCATATTTTACTGTTGGTATGATGTTCCTTTTCTGATATGCTGTATTACTTCTATGCCAGATGTAATGGGACATACACCTTCAAAATAGTTCAACTTTTGTCACATCAGTCCACAGAGTATTCTACCAAAAGTCTTTTGCATCATCAAGATGTTTTTTTGGCTAAACTGTGGCAAGCATTTATGTTCTTTTTGCTCAGCAGTGGTCTTCAAATTGGAACTCTGCCATGCAGGCCATATTTGCCCAGTCTCCTTCTTATCATGGAGTCATGAGCACTGACCTTAACTGAGGCAAGGGAGGCCTGCAGTTCTTTGGATGTTGTTGTGGGGTCTTTTGTGACCTCTTTAAGTCATTACTGTGCTCTTGGGGTAATTTTGGTCGTCTACTTCTGGAAAATTTCACCACTGTTCCATGTTTTCGCCATTTGTGCATAAGGGCTCTCACTGCGGTTTGCTGGAGTCTCAAAGCTTTAGAATTAACTAACCTTTTCCAGACTGATACTTTAGCTCTCAATTACTTTGTTTCTCATTTGTACCTGAATTTCTTTGGATCACGGCATTATGTCTAGCTTTTGAGGATTTTTTAGTCTACTTCACTTTGTTATGCAGGTCTTATTTGAGTGTACTGGTGTTGCAGTAATCAGTCCTTGGTGTGGCTAGGGAAATTGAACTCAGCTTCTCAAAGATGTGATAAACCACAGTTAATTTATGTTTTAAGAGGGGAGGGGGAACACTTTTTTACACATTGCCCTGTAGGTTTGGATTTATTTTTCCATTAAAGGAAACCTGTCATCAGTTTTTTTCCTATTAAATAAAAAATATCACCTTCTGCAGCTCTGGGCTGCATTCTAGGAAGGTGCACCTTGTTACTGGCCCCCCTTGCAGACCCCTAAAAGAACTTTATAAAATCTTACTGTTTCCTATGCAAATGAGTTTGGTTGGCCAGATGGGCGGGCTCTAATTCGGCTCCTGTCTCCCCTCCTGTCGCTGTTTGCCGTCCCCCAGTCATGATTTACATGGATGACGTGACCCCAGTCATTGTCCACGCTGCTGGAGTCTCGCACAGGCACATTTCGCTGTGCCCCTATCGCGGGGCTGAACATAAAGTTTTCCTCGCGCGAACGCCGGTGATGTAGTTGCGCAGGAGTGAAAATATGGGTGGCGCTGTGTATGACCTCACCAGCATTATCCTCGTACCCGCCCATAATCTCGCGTCTGCGCAACTACATCACCGGCGCTCGTGTGAGGGAAACTTTATGCTCAGCCCGCGATAGGGGCACAGCAAGATGGGCCTGCGCGAGACTCCAGCAGTGTGGACAATGACGGGGGCGACGTCATCCATGTAAAACATGACTGGGGGATAGCGAACAGCGGCAGGAGGGGGCACAGGAGCCGAATTAAAGCCCGCTCATCTGGCCATCCAACTTATTTGCATAGGAAAAGGTAAGATTTTATAAAGTTCGTTCTTTTCAGGGTCTGCAAGGGGGGCCAGCAACAAGGTGCAGCTTCCTAAAATGCAGCCCAGGAGCTGCAGAAGGTGATATTTTTGGTTTAATAGAGAAAAAACTGGTGACAGGTTCCCTTTAATAATAAAGACCTTCATTTATAAACGGCATTGTGTGTTAATTGTATTATTGTTGTCTAATATTTAAATGTGTTTGGTGATTCGAAATATTTAGGCCTTGTGCGCACTTACCGGATTTTGCCGTGGATTTTCTGCGGATTTGCTGCATGTTTCGCTGCAGAAAATGTTCATAACATCTCTGCAGTGAATCACCAGCAAAACCTATGGGAAAAAAAAATCCTGTGCGCACTAGGCGGATTTTCACAGCTGCATGTTTTGCTGCGGGTTTCCCGCAGCAAAAACAATTGCATGTCAATTCTTTTCCACACATCGCTGCGGGATTTCACTCCATTGACTCCAATGTAATCGTGAAATCCCGCAGGGAATAACGCAGGCAGCAAATTCTGTGCGGTTCACTGCGTTTTTCTGCGTTACTCCCTGCGGTATTTCGCGGTTTACCTGCGGTAATGTACATCGCTTGCCTGCGGTTTTGCAGGGAAGTGATGTCATTACGACAGGAAGAGGAAGCGGAGCAGAGAGTAAACACACACAGATCACAGACACATCGTCACACACAGACATCACAGACATAGAACACAGACACAGACACATAGAACACACATAGAAAGCAAACGTAAATATAGAAAAAAAAACACGTGGGCTCCGCTGTATTTTTAGCGTCTAGCCGAGGTAAGCACACAGCGGCGGCCTGGTATTCTCAGGCTGGGGAGGGAGAGGGGCAGGGTTAATGTCCCCCACCTCCCTCCCACCTCCCGCAGCTGCCCCGGGACTGTCGCATGCATTATGCGGCAGTACCGGAGTGTCCCCGGCTCTTCCTGCTGCCGTGATGCAGTGGCAGTCAGGGTAATACAAGGAGTTAATGGTGGCGGATCACCGCCATTAACTCCAGGCTTGATCATGGCAGCGTCTATGTGACAGCTGACATGATCAACCCGTAAGTAAAGTGAAAAAACACACACCGAAAAATCCTTTATTTTAAATAAAACACAAATAAGCCTCGTTCACCCTTTTATTAACCCCTCCCGAAACAAAGCTCCGACGTAATCCACAGCTCCGGCGTAATCCACAGGTCCTGCGCTGCTTACATCCAGCCGCGACTGACAAACAGCGCTGAATGCAGCCTCGCAGCGAGACAGCAGAGGTAACCACAGGGCATTTCCCACGGCCGGTAATGTGAACTCACTGTCGACCGTGAGAAATGCAGAGTTTGCTCACAGGGACTCTATCTATCTATCTATCTATCTATCCCTCTATCTATCCTTCTATCTATCCCTCTATCTATCTATCTATTCTTCTATTTATTCTTCTGTCTATTTCTCTATCTATATGAAATGACTTTTTTTTTTTTTTTTTTTTAATGTGCTTTATTGCATTGAATGCAATAAAGCACATGTACCAACCCGCAAGCGGCAATACCGCAAACAATACCGCGGTAAAACCACAGCAAACCGCGGCAAACCGCATGCGGTTTTCGGGTGCGGTTTGCCGCGTTTTTTTACCGCGGGTGCGGTAATCTTTGAATACCTGCGGAATTTTCTTGAGAAAATTCCATTTTCCAGTGCGCACAGGGCCTTAAGTGTGATAAACATGCCAAAGAATAAGAAATCAGGAAAGGGGCAAACACTTTTTCACATCACTGTACATGTTTGGTATCTATGTACTCATAAGGACCTGGAGAATCTACTGTCAAGTCAGTTTTACCATATAGTGAACATGGTAAATAAAAAAAATATAAATACAACAATTGTGTAATTGCAATTTCACAGCACTTAGATTTTATTTATTTTTTTTCATTTTCCAGTACACTATATGGTAAAATTAATGCTCTGTTTCAAAGGTACAACTTGTCTGCAAAAAAACAAGCCATCAAGCTATATTGCTGGAAAAATAAAAAAGGTTATGGCTCTTGGAAGAAGGAAATGAAAGTGCAAAAATAGAAAATTGACATGGCGTGAAGGGGTTAATAAAAAGCCCTTAAACAATTCTGTATATGTAAAAACAAAAAAGACCCAGCCACACTGTAGACTTATTGGACAGGTAGGTCTCCAGTGGTACTACTAACTTGCGGCCCTTAACTGACAGGTGCCACGCGCTTGAGGGCAGACACCTGTCAGTCACTTGTGTGTAGTTGTCTGCCTTCTTATTGCCCAGAACATTTTTCACAAGAACAAATAAAGACTGGGCAGATTAATCAATTTCATATATTGATGTCATTTATAACTGTCTGTTAGAAACTTCCTGCCTTCAGTTTTTCATTGATGTGTTCAATACACGAACCGTCTTTTTTCAAAGCCTATACAAATTTTATGACTTCAACCATATGTAAAAAAAACAGAGCTGATGCCATCTATCTATGACAATTTTCTGAATCAGTGGCTGAAATAAGTCCAGAAACATGCCAAACAAACAAGACACCAAGAAGAATTTTTTTTGTTGGGCGGTGTTATTTTTCAGAGTACATATTGTATAAAAGTAATAAAACAAACAAAACTATATCAATTTGGTATTGCCATAATCTAGCAATATTCACTTTATTTGTGCAGCACATGTAATGATAAACATGTTAGAGTTAAATGGGTTTTCCCACAAACAAAGTTAATTTTAAAGTTCATTTTAATCAACAAGTCTTGGAATAATAATAAGTTCCATAATTGGATGTGTTTAACTCCTTCACCACCCTGCGATTTTCAGTTTTTTTCCTCTCTTTTTTGCAAGAGCTATAACTTTTTTATTTTTCCATCAATATAACAATATGAGGGCTTGTTATTTGCAGGACAAGTTGTAATTTTCAATGCCACCATTCATTCTGCCACATATCTATTATACTGAAAAATGGGAAAAAAAAATCCAAGTGCAGTGAAATTGCAAAAAAGTGCTATTTCATGATTGTTTTTTTGTTTTTTACTTACCATGTTCACTATATGCGCATTGAAGGAACAGACATCACATTGGACAGTACGTTAAGTTCACAATGTCCAAGAAGTAATAGATCAAAATTATGAAATTTAAGTAAAGCAATAATAATAAAAAATTGCTTAACGATTGAATTTATGAAAGACCCTATAATAGGTCGATATTAATGGAGGGACAAATCCTAACCTAAACTGCAGCCAAGTAATAAAAGGTAGAGGAAAGGAAAATGAGGAAGGGAAGAGGGAAGGGTAAATGGGGGGAGGAAGGGGAAGGGGGTAAGCAGATATGCTAGAGTATCATTTAACACTAGAACTACTGAGGTAGTCATTTTGACTACTTTGCACCATGTATTTCTATATAGGTGTCACGAGTCCAGTAGTTCTAGTGTTAAATGAAACTAAATTGTGGGTTGCTCATGAAGGCTTTTTGGGTGAATTGATTTGAACAGAAAAATCCAAAAAATGTCCTTCTGCAGTAGAGCTCTGTTCATATCTCTATCTTTGAGGGGTGGACTCACGAGCTCTAGATCTTGTCTATGAGATATCTTCCATTGATGAAATTAAGGCGATCCCCCATTCTTAAGCTGCAAAAGACATCTTATATTTGATTTGTTACTCCCTTAATCATATAGATTTACTTAGTTAGGGACAGTCATTGTTGAGCGAGGACGCCATATCATGTACCAGGGTGCTTACCTCCATGGTCATGAGAAGTGATATCCAGGCGCAACTCAAAATTGCAGGTGCTCGTTCAGGGGATGGCACAGCCAAATAATATATGAACATAAGACTGGCACTCCAAAACTTGCAGCAATCTTTAGGATTTAATCCATAGAAGCACAGTATAAACAAAAAACAAAGAACGCGTTTTTGGCTAGACCTTTAGCTTTGTTTGTACTGTGCTTCTATAGATTACATCCTAGAGATTATTGCAAGTTTTGGAGTGCCGGTTTTATGTTCATACATTTACCTGCATGGTCAGGTAGGGAACAGTTGGTTGTTGTGAAGGCCTCCTTAGGGTCAATCCTATGATTTACGTGTTGATTAACTGGTTTATAACAATGGCTTGCACTGTTCTACCTGTCTTTGACATTATTGTTACTATATCATTCCTCTTTCTAGTCTTTGTTTGGGTAGAATTTGTGAGCATTGGTGTACTGAGGTTACTTGGTTTTAAAAGAGTACTAATAAAGTATAGTATACTTTAATATATAGGCATTTTTCTTATAACACTTTCCCTATTATTTAATTGTCTGTAAGCCAACTTCATCCAACTCAAGAAATCATGAAATACTTTTACAAAAATTGAGAATTTTATTATAAGAAATTGTATTAATAGAATATCAAGAATCGAAAACTGGAAAAATGTGGAATGAACCAGAAATTCTAGGTAGGATAAAATGACAGCCAAAAAGACTGATGTAATACTAGCCTGTGAGCCTAGGCATAAGTACTAGTAGTCACATTCCAAAAGCAAGGACCGGAAACTGGCCACATTGTGAGTGGTGTTTCTAGGTGTAATATTGCAGTATTACAAGTGTGCAAAAAAAAAATATTTTAAAACACACTTTCTGTAAAGTAGATGGTTGTATTAACACTTCAGGAATCTTGAATTTTTTCTTTTGTGCTAAAAAAAACCCCAACAACAAAACATAGCACCCTGATTTTACAAACAAAAAATGCAAAAGAAAGTGCATAACAATGATATCTTTTATGGCTTGCCTTTCTCACAAGCCAGGAAGCACACTTGCTATGACAAACGAGCCTTGGTTACAGTAATTTTCTTCTTTATGAAAATTAGCTCTAAAAGGACTCTATATTGTGAGTAATAAAATTTGTTTGATTTAAACAAAAGGACTTAAACTGCCCAATTTTAATGTAATAAATGAAAAAAAGTGTGGTTAATAAAGAAGCGCTCCCATGAAGTTTTCAATAACTCAATTTAGTAATGTACTATAGTGTGTGTTAATATAGTCATCTACTGCCGCCATCTCCGGTATCCAGCACCGGTCTGCTCCTCTTCTCAATGTCATCACTGTTCTTCAGACTCTCTGGGTTACACTGGGCTGTATGTGAGCTGGAAGTGAGTCTATGGAGCGTCAGAACGAGGCCCAATAGACTTACATGATAAAAGAAACGTCTTCCACTTTCAATCTTTTTCAGCATTGTAGTAGTACACTACAGTATGATTTAGGTCTTTCTACCCCTATCTGTAATGATGAGCAATATGCCCTAATCTTTTTCCCCATAGGCTGTAAAACCTAAAATGGCCACTGCTTTCCCTGCCCACATCTTTTATAATGCTTTTGACAGTCTCCCTGATTGGCTATGGTAGAACATGTGATAAGGCATTATGGGAAAGCTGGCGTAGCCGTGACTGACTTAAGATGAGCTCAGGTCTCAAAATATATTGTTCACTCAGCAGTATATGCAAAGAAAAGAAAAATAACTTTGGCTCTTCCTCCTGCCTTTCATCCTTGCGTGAAGAACATAATGATACTGACAAATCTTCTGTAAGTTGCTTCGGCATTCTTTATATTATATACTATTTGTTTAGTATATATGTTATTATATATAATAAACTATTTTGACAACTACAAATGCTTTCTAAAATTTTCACAGTACCTGTACATTTTGTTTCTTCCACTGGATGTGACCTGTTGCCTTTTCCATGTGACCCATCATTTGCTATGGAAAATGAATCACAGAGAATAATAAAAATCTATGTTAACTTAGAAACATATTTCGATTTATTGTAGGTCACTTAAAGCTTTATTGATCTGCGTAGGTTCGGGTTTATAGACCCACACCAATTTCTCAAACCACTGTTAAGGGGGCTTTACACGCTACAATATCGCTAACGAGATATCGTCGGGGTCACGGTGTTTGTGACGCACATCCGGCTTCGTTAGCGACATCGCAGCATGTAACACCTCTGTGTGACCGAAAACCACCGCAAAAGAGGTAAAATCGTTGGTTTTGGAGAGAAAAATTGTTCTCTGGTAAGTAGCGATGTTGTTCCTCATTCCTGCGGCATCACACATCACTATGTGTGACACCGCAGGAGCGACGAACATCTCCTTACCGCCGTCCACCGGCAATGCGGAAGGAAGGAGGTGGGCGGGATATTCCGCGCGCTCATCATCTCCGCCCCTCTGCTTCAATTGGACGGCTGCTGTGTGACGTCGCTGTGACTCCGAACGTCCCTCCCCCTTCAGGAAGATGTTTGCCGCCCACAGCGAGGTCGTTAAGGAGGTAAGTACGTGTGACGGGTGTTACCGATGTTGTGCGACACAGGCAGTGATATGCCTGTGATGCACAAACAACGAGGGCGGGTACGCTCGCTAGCGATATCGGTACCGATATCGCAGTGTGTAAAGTACCCTTCAGTTAATACATGAGTGTGCGCACAACAGTGTGCCCAGTGGGCTGAGCACGTATATCTGGTGGCAGAAACCCAATACTTGCTCATTTTTAAATCTTTACCAGCTTATGAAAAGAGGTTTAAATAAATTAAATTTTTTTTTTTTGTGCAGTTAATCTTCAGGATATATGTCCAGTAACCAACCTAAACTTTCTTAAAATATAGTGTACAGTAGATATATAAAGTCTGCACACCTCTGTTTAAATGCCAAGTTTTTGTCATGTACAAAAAATAATATCAAGAAAAATAATTTCATAACTTTTCCACCTTTAATGGTTACCATAATCTTTACAAATTAATTCAGAAACCAACTTAAATAATTTTACAGGGGGCATTTAAAATATAAGTCATGCTGACTACAACTCAAAAAAATATCTCCTGGATCCGTGCTTTCTTTAACCAAGAATCACCAAAAACATTAGTACATGCCCTCATCATCTCCTGCCTCGAGTACTGCAACCTCCTGCTCTCTGGCCTTCCTTCCAACACTCTTGCACCCCTCTAATCAATCCTAAACCCTGCAGCCTGATTAATCCACCTCTCCCCTCGCTATTCCCCAACCTCGCCACTCTGCTAATCCCTTCACTGGCTTCCCATTGCCCAAAGACTCCAGTTCAAAACATTAACCATGACATACAAAGCCATGCACAACCTGTCTCCTCCTTACATCTGTGACCTGGTCTCCTGTTACCTACCTGCACGCAACCTCAGGTCCTCACAAGATCTCCTTCTCTGCTCCCCTCTCATCTCCTCTTCCCACAATCGCATACAAGATTTCTCCCGTGCCTCCCCCATACTCTGGAACGCTCTACCCCAGCATATCAGACTCTCTCCTACCGTGGAAAGCTTCAAGAGGAACCTGAAGCTCCACCTCTTCCAACAATCCTACAATCTACAATAACCCTCACTGCAGTACACCACTGCGCATCCAGCTCTGTCTTCACCTATTGTACTCTCACCCATTCCCTGTAGATTGAGCCCTCGCGGGCAGGGTCCTCTCTCCTCCTATACCAGTCTGTTTTAAAAAAATATTCATATCTAATATTTGTTATGTTTTATGTGATTAAACAATTATTTTATAGACACCCCTCCAATAATATATTTTAGTACTTAATACTCACTGTTCATACATTCGTCAGATAACTTGATCCAGTCAACACTTCCACCGGAAAGCTGGCATCTCAGTACTCCATGCGCTCTGCTATTGTCAGGATTATCACACTGATATATGTAATGCAATTCTTGTCCAACTGGAAATGATGATTCAGACAAGTCTAGTTGTGCATTTATTACAGATAGTGGAAGGCAAGCGTAATCTATAGAAGAGATGAATGTTATACTTTATTGGATTGTAATTAACAATTTCATCCTGTACAGTTTACAAGGTGCAATTTTAAGTCTTCCCACATATTATTCGATAAAATTCTAGTTGGCTTTGCATAAATGTAATACCTTTTACAATGTCACATGCCAGGTGTACACTGGACAATAAGAACAAATATTTGTGACTATATAAATCAGTGATGGTAGTATCATGATCAAAAGCTGAATCTGCATGACAAACAATCTTTAAAAGGGGTCTATCAGAGGCCAGCAGCTGATGTTGGCATGTCTGTTACAGGAACATTATTATTGTATAGGGCCAATTGGGGGAAATTATGACTGTACATGTGCCGGACTGGGGAACATTATTAGTGTATGGGGGCAATTGATGGGCATGATTACTGTAGGGGGGGGGCAATTGGTGGACATTATTACTTTATAGGGCCAATTGGGGGAAATTATGGCTGTATATGGGCCAGACTGGAGAACATTATTAGTGTATGGGGCCAATTGATGGGCAGAAATACTGTAGGGGCCAATTGGTGAACACTATTACTGTATAGGGCCAATTTGGGAAATTATGGCTGTATGTGGGCCAGACAGGGGAACATTATTAGTGTATGGGGCAATTGATGGGCATAATTATTCGAGGGGCCAAATGGTGGCCATTATTACTGTATAGGGCAGTGTTCCCCAACGCCAGTCCTCAAGGACCACCAACAGACCATGTTGTCAGGATTTCCTTAGTATTGCACAGGTGATAAGTTTATCACATACACAGCTAATGATTCCATCACGTGTGCAATGCTAAGGAAACCCTGAAAACATGCACTGCTGGTGGACCTTGAGGACTGCAGTTGGGGAACAATGGTATGATGTGAATTGGGGTACAATATTACTTGATAAAACCCTTTGCAGCCTGATGAACATCAACAATACTTGAAAGGTCCTCAGAAATATTTTTTGTTTGTGGCATAATCAACTTCCACAAACATGTACATGCTGATCAGACTTTGATAGATACCTATAAACCTACAAAAAAATTCCACCAATGGAGAGGTTCAACCGTGATCTAGAAAAACAAAATTTGGTGGAATCCCTAATTTAAATGGTAATGACAATATCACACTATAAGGGAACCACATAAGAAGAGCACATGCTTGCCGGTGTCTACAGACTGTCTTTCCCACATGCACTATGTCTCAAGGTATTTAGAAAGTGATATTTGACATACTATTGTATGTGTTTACTTGCAGCCCACTTGTCATTGTTACATTGGGCTCTATTCTCCCCTTTCTTATATTGTTGTGGGACGACTGCAGTTGTTTTTGCTATATGCTTTATTGTTTGTTTAAAAAGTCCAAAAAAGGGATCAAGCACTATTAAAACCAATAGCTTTTACTTAATCTTTTAAAAGTCATTCAAAAATGGAGAAACTCCAACACTATAAAAATAGCGATAGTGCTAGTAGTTCTTACTCTTTTGTTTGATTTCGTTCTGTACATCCACTTTTAGAATTTGTGTCAAAATGTGATGTAGTTTAAGTCAAATTTATGTTGAAACTAGGAAAATTCTGAAGGGTTATTAACTTTCAAACACAACTGTATATGCTTCAATTTAATACAATAAATAATAATAATAATAATAAAAATAATAATATTTTGGTCTTTATAAGATGTTAAAATTATGTAAATGCAACCTCAGATGAAGACCAAGTCATGGCAAATTACACTGTGTCAATATTTAATTGACAAAAATTAGGCAAAATTTCAGAATCAGTGTTTAAAAAATAAGGTGCTTGTAGAACCATCTTTAGCAGCAAAAACTTGAAAAAATATTTTTTTTGTATGACTTTATCAGTCTCTCACAATTTTCTGGAGGAGAAATTTTGTCCAAAACCGCTTTACAAGGTTGCTTATTTTATTGAGGTTTGTGGGCATTCGTTAATGCACAGCTCTTTCAATGTCTTGCCACAGCATCTTAATTGTGTTGAGGTCTGGATTTTGACTTGGCCCCTGCCACATCTTGATATTATTTCTTCATTCAGTTGTAGGTTGCAGGTGTGCTTGGGATTACTGTCCTGTTCTATGAACAAGTTTCTGAAAGCTTTATTGTTAGTCTTATATTTGCCCTAGAAAACTTTGATATACAACGTTGGCTCAGTGACTGGAAGGTGTCCTAGATGTGTGGCTGCAAAAACAAGACCAAAACATCACCCCTTCCACCACCAACCTTGACAGTTGGTATGATGTGTTTGTTCTGATATACCGTGTTTGATATGACTTAGGGTATTATGGTCAAACATCTCCACTTTTGTTGAAAGGACATTGTTTCAGAACTTAAGATGCAATTTTGCAAACTTTAGCCATGCTGCCATGATCCTTTTGGAAAGAAGAGTCCATCTCAAGCAAAGCACACTTTTAGTCATTTTATAATCGTACTGATATTAACTTGAACATTTAATATGTTTAGGCCTTTAGAGTCTGAACTGTAACTCTTGGGGTTTTTTGCAATTACTCAGAGCAATGCAAGTCTCAATTTGTGGTGAATTTGCTTGGATGTCTGATCCAGAAACAATTGTCAACTCTCTTGTATATTTTCCACCTGTGCATAATATTTATTATTGTAGAATGGGCTCCAAATAGTTTGAAATTGACCTATAATTCTTCCTAAATTTATGTACACTTTTGCTTCTCTATGATGATTCCTCATGTCTTTTCCTCTTACTACATTGACCAAGAATATAAGTGCAACACTTTTGTTTTTGACCTAAACTCAAAGATCTACTGTAAGACTTTTTCTATGTACACAAAAGGCATTTTTCTCTTAAAAATTGGTGATATATTTTGTCTAATCTGTGTTAGTGAGCACATCTCCTTTGCGGAAATAATCCATCCACCTCATAGTTATGACATATCAAGATGCTGATTAGGCAGCATGAATATTGCACAGGTTTGAGATGATGGTTGTGGATGAATGGCATAACAATGGGCGTCAGGATATCGTCACAGTATCTCTGTGCATTCAAAATAGCACCAATAAAATGCACTTGTGTTCTTTGTCCATAATATACGCCTGCCCATATTATAACCCCTCTACCACCATGGGTCACTCGATTCACAACGTTGACATCAGCAAACCGCTCAGCCACATGATGCCATAAATGTAGTCTGCCATCTGCCCTGTACAGTGTAAACCGGTATTCATTTGCAAAGAAAATAATTCTCAGGCGCCATCGAATGTGAACCTTTTCGGTTACAATTACAAACTGACGTCAGGTGGAGACCCCGATGAGGATGATGAGCATGCAAATGAGCTTCTGTGAGATGGTTTGAGGAAACATTTTCTGGTTATGTAAATCGATAGTTGCAGCAGCTGTCCAGCTGGCTGGTTTCAGATGATAATGGAGGTGAAGATGCTGGATGATGAGCATCTGGGCTGGTGTGGTTACATGTGGTCTGTAGTTGCGGGGCTGGTTGGATGTACTGCCAAATTCTCTGAAACTCCTTTGGAGATGGCTTATGGTAAAGAAATGAACATTCAATTCACCAGCTCTAATGGACATTCCTGCTCTCAGCATGCCAATTACACACACCCTTAAAACTTGCAGCATCTGTGGCATTGTGCTGTGTGATAAAACTACATATTTTAAAGTGGCCTTTTATTGTGGCCAGCTTAAGGCACACCTGTGCAATAATCATGCTGTCTAGTCAGCATCTTGATAGGCTACACTTGTGAGGCGGATGAATTATCTCAGCAAAGGAGAAGTGCTCACTAAAGCCCACTTTACACGCTGCAATGTATCTTACAATATGTCGGCGGGGTCACGTCGTAAGTGACGCACATCCGGCATCGTAAGGTACATTGCAGTGTGTGACAGGTACGTGCAATTGCAATTGTACGGTAAAACGTTCATCGCACGCACATTGTTCATTTCTCTAGAATTGAATGTCAGATTGTTCATCGTACCCGGGGTAGCACACATCGCAGTGTGTGACACCCCGGGAACGATGAACAGATCTTACCTGCGTCCTGCGGCTCCTGGCCAGCAATGCGGAAGGAAGGAGGTGGGCGGGATGTACGTCCCGCTCAGCTCCGCCCCTCTGCTTCTATTGGCCAGCTGCCGCATGACGACGCTGTGACGCCGAACGTCCCTCCCACTCCAGGAAGTGGACGTTTGTCGCCCACATCGAGGTCGTATGGACGGGTAAGTACGTGTGACGGGGGTTAATGGTTTGTGCGGCACATTCAACAAATTGAACAAGCCGCACATACGATGGGGGCGGTTACGATCGCATATGATATCACATGCTGGATCGTAAGGTGTAAAGCAGGCTTAACATAGATTTAAATTAATTTTTGAACAATATTTGAGAGAAAAACGCCTTTTGTGTATATAGAAAAAGTCTTAGATCCTTGAGTTCAGCTCATGAAAAATGGGAGCAAAAACAAAAGTGTTCCATTTATATTCTTGTTCAGTGTAATATATTAAGGCTATGTGCGCATGTTGCGTTTTTTCATACGTTTCCGCAGCGTTTTCACCTGAAGCGTTTTAATGCAAAAATGCATGAATTTTGATTTCCAAGCAAAGTCTATGTGAAATAGGCATAATATGTGCACACTACGTGTTCAAAAACGCAGCGTTTTTTGTGACAAAAATTTGTCAAAATCTCTGCGTTTGAAGAAGCAACATGTCAATTGTTTTGAGCGTTTTGGTAGCGTTTTGGTTTCATTGAAGTCAATGAGAATTTTCAAAACGCATTCTAAATTCAAAACATTGCGTTTTACATGCATTTTTTATGATAAACGCATGCTTTTTTGTCAAAATTTAAGCATGCGTTTTTGGCATTATAGTGAGGGCAAGAGGTTTCCTTCTGCCCTCACATCCAGCCCGACTTAAAGTAAAGAGTCAAACAATAAGTTAATTTTATTTTTAACATAAATATTAAATCTAAATAATTAATTTTGGAAAATTAACATTATAGTGTATGATATTAAGCATGTTTTGGGGTTTTTTTTTCACCTTTTTCCTAGTGTTTGAATAATCAAACTTTATTTAGTAGTGTCTTTGTCTTGAAAATGCATTCCATTTTAAGCACTGAAAATGCATGTTAAACGCGCTCAAAACGCGGCAAAAATGCTATAAAACGCATGTGTGTCGCCCCGTGACAGCCAACGGGCTGATCGGATCCGGATCCGCAGTGGCTTGAGGGGTCTCCGGACCTGAGGCGGGGTCGCGCGGCCGCTCGGAATAAAAAGGGGGGGATTGATAGGTGGATTGGATAGTGTTCGTGACGCCACCCACGGTGTGTGGTAATGTTAGGGACCACCGCTGCCGTTGGGGAGCCCGGTGACGATGGTGTGGCAGCCTGATGTTTAACCACTCCGTGGGTAGAGGGTTGGTGTCCCGGGGCCCGGTGATGGTTGGCTGGGGACCCGTCAGGGGCAAAGGGGTACCATGTACTCACACAGTCCAAAGACACTGACGCTGACACCAGGTAAACCAAAATCTTGAATGTGCTGTCTCCTTTGGGTAAGCACACTGGGTCCGTGCCCTTTTGGCGTTGCTGGTTGGTCTGAAGCCTTGTCCCTTGGCACTGTATTTTCTCTGTGTGGATCCCTTTTTCCTATGACTACTCAGGTCCCGCTCACCTGCGTGGTTAGCAGGGTGAGCTTGCTCTCAGGGTTCACGCTTGGGATTTTCTGGATGAATTTGGGAAGTCCTATCCCCCTCGTTGCGCTAGTACCCCGATTCTGGAGTGGGTGGGGAACGGTTCCTGAAGATTCCGTTCCCGTCGGGTGAATTACTGGGCTGTGTGAAGCTCCTTCCCAGCCTAGAGTCCGCGTACCCCGTCATGTCCTGGCCCCTGCCCGGTTGTAGCACAAGGCCGCCAGTCTGTCCTCTGTAGCAGCACCGTGCCCCTTGTCACTACCCCCTGCGACCAGGGTTCCAGCTCCCTCCAGGCCAGGCCAATGTCTGGCACCTGGGACGGGTACAAGAGCCCAGCTCCACAGCGAGACCTTGTGCTGTCACCGCTGTCTCACTGACTACTTACTGACTGACATCTCTGGCCCTCCTTCTACCATCCCTCCATCTGGGTGGCCCTATTCCCCTCAGGCTGCCCAATGGGTGTTTGGTGGGTGTGGTGCAGAGTGTCCCTCAGGATTTATGTACACCTGTTCTTAGCAACACGAAATGGACAGGACCCGTAACCAAGGAGGAGCGGGTACCATGCAGAAGGGCAGGTTGCACGGCACCCTTGTGATGACCTGATAGGCCAGGGTGTCACACATGCATATTTCCTGTGTTTATGTGGTCAAAAGCAAATTTGAAAATGACAAATTCTGCCAGGGGATGCGTTCATTTTTGCAAGTTACAGAACGCAACGTGCGCACATAGGCTAACACACACCTGAATGCTTGAGACCAGCAAACTATCAAAATGGCAGCATATACAGAGGTGATCACACTTGCTGGTGAGCAATTAATGAAGGGTATTTGATTAACTACATCTGGCTGCTATTTTCCCTTTCGTTATTAAGGAAGCAGTAAGGGTTTACAATTTTTTTTTTACTTTAATCCCACCACCCCCTGGCGATTTTCTGTTTTTCCTTTTTGCTCCCCTTCTTTCAAGATCCGTAACTTTTATATTTTTCCATCAATCTTGCCATATAAGGGTTTATTTTTTGTGTGACAAGATGTACTTTTAAATGAAAACATGAGTTTTACCATATAGTGTAATGGAAAACGGCAAAAAAATTCCAAGTGTGGCAAAAATTGCAAAAAAAAAGTGTGATCGCATGATTGTTTTTTGGGATTTTATTCACTATGTTCACTATATGGTAAAACTGATGTATTGGTGTGATGCCTGAGGTCAGTGAGAGTTCATCGACACCAAACATGTATAGGTTTACATTTATCTAACCAGTTAAAAAAATTCACAATTTTGTCTTAAAAAAAAGTGGCGCACTTTTTGCACCATTTTCCAAAACCCGTAGCGTTCTCATTTTTCAGGATCTGTGGTTCAGTGATGACTTATGTTTTGCGTCTCGAGCTGTTGTTTTTAACGGTACTATTTTTGCGCAGATGCTGCGTTTTCATAGCCTGTTATTGCATTTTGCTCAAAATTTGAGGTGACCAAAAATTGTAATTTTGGTGTTTGGAATTGTTTGTGGCTATGCAGTTTACCGATAAGGTTAATTTATTTTATATTTTGATAGATTGGGCATTTCTGAATACGGCGATACCAAATATGTGTATATTTATTTATTTTTTAACCCTTTAACTTTCAATGGGGTGAATGGAGGGTGATGTGAACTTTTATTTGTTTTAATTTTTTAAAAACTTTTTTAACTTTTTTTATTTTACTAGTCCTTCTAGGGGACTATAAGGATCAGCAGTCTGATCACTTGGGCATTTCTGTAGATCACAGCTGCACAGCTGAGATCTCCTGAAATGCTGCTTTACTCTCACACGGCGCTCTGCCGGCAGTGAGAGGAAGTGACTCATGATAGCTGCAGGAGTCATCATATGACCCTGTGCTACAATGGAAACCATCGGATCCTTGTGATCACATCATGTGACTTACTATGGTGGCCGGTGAGTACACAATTACACGCTGGGCATGTACATTGGGCTGTCACAGTTTGACAGCCTGTTGTAAGGTCTTGATAGGCGCGGTTGCATTGCTGGTCAAATCAGCATCACCGGCAGCCAGCGGGGATTACCCTGACACGATCCATGACGTACCCAGTACATCATGTGTCATAAAGACGTTAAGGACCAGATGTTTCTATATTTTGTCCTAATATGTAAAATCATAGAAATGAACTTATGTTTTCTTTTGTCTATATAGTATAAAATTAAAAGATATAAACTTAAAGCACCACCCCAGCTCATTCTGGCTCTCATAGACTTGCATTGAGAACTTGTAACATAACTTGTTACTTCTGGCCAATCTGACGTGGTGAAAAGATGGCACGTGAATATAAGACAGGAGCAGGGACCTTAAATTAGAAGCACCACTCCAGTGTTGAAAATAAAAACCACTATAGTGGTGCTTTAAAATAAAGGAAAGGCTTGGGTTCACATCACAGAATGGAACCAATTTCTGCAGTTGTTTTATTTTTCTGTAGAAAGGAAAAAAAATTGGTCTGTAGTCCCAACTGTGCTGCAAATTTCTTCTTGCTTTATTTCACATACATAAACATGGAAAGATTAAAAGCAAGCTGTAAGACCACACAGGGTCCCACCTAACATGTTTCAGGTTTCAACACCCTTCGTCATAGACCTAGAAAAGCTCACAAAAACCCATTTAAAATAAAAAAACACATACCCACCCAATAAAGCAATAATTACTAATTGTCCACACAGGTCACCCTTCACAATACATTGTATACAAAATGTCTAGGGAAATTCATTCAAATTTTAGGAAATTTTCAAAACTCCACAACTTACCCTGACATATATTTAATAAAAGGCATATAATACATGAAACATATATACATGAGGCACAGAATTCTCTATATATAGTTCCAATATATATATATATATATACAGTATATATACAGTACAGACCAAAAGTTTGGACACTCCTTCCCATTCAAAGAGTTTTCTTTATTTTCAAGACTCTGAAAATTGTAGATTCACATCGAAGGCATCAAGACTATGAATTAACACATGTGGAATGAAATACTTAACAAAAATGTTTGAAACAACTGGAAATATGCCACCTTTTGCTTTGATTACTGCTTTGCACACTCTTGGCATTCTCTTGATGAGCCTCAAGAGGTAGTCACCGGAAATGGTATTCCAACAGTCTTGAAGGAGTTCCCAGAGATGCTTAGCACTTGTTGGCCCTTTTGCCTTCACTCTGCGGCCCAGCTCACCCCAAACCATCTCAATTGGGTTCAGGTCTGGTGACTCTGGAGCCCAGGTCATCTGGCGTAGCACCCCATCACTCTCCTTATTAGTCAAATAGCCCTTACACAGCCTGGAGGTGTGTTTGGGGTCATTGTCATGTTGAAAAATAAATGATTGTCCAACTAAATGCAAACCGGATGGAATAGCATGCCACTGCAAGTTGCTGTGGTAGCCATGCTGGTTCAGTATGCCATCAATTTTTAATAAATTCCCAACAGTGTCACCAGCAAAGCACCCCCACACCATCACATCTCTTCCTCCATGCTTCACGGTTGGAACCAGACATCCGTTCACCTTTTCTGCGTCGCACAAAGACACGGTGTTTGGATCCAAAGATCTCAAATTTGGACTCATCAAACCAAAGCACAGATTTCCATTGGTCTAATGTCCATTCCTTGTGTTCTTTAGCCCAAACAAGTCTCTTCTGCTTGTTGCCTGTCCTTATCAGTGGTTTCCTAGCAGCTATTTTACCATGAGGCCTGCTGCACAAAGTCTCCTCTTAACAGTTGTTGTAGAGATGTGTCTGCTGCTAGAACTCTGTGTGGCATTGACCTGGTCTCTAATCTGAGCTGCTGCTAATATGTGATTTCTGAGGCTGGTGACTCAGATAAACTTATCCTCCACAGCAGAGGTGACTCTTGGTCTTCCTTTCCTGGGGCGGTCCTCATGTGAGTCAGTTTCTTTGTAGCGTTTCATGGTTTTTGCCACTGCACTTGGGGACACTTTCAAAGTTTTCCCAATTTTTCGGACTGACTGACCTTCATTTCTTAAACTAATAATGGTCACTCGTTTTTCTTTACTTAGCTGCTTTTTTCTTTCCATAATAGAAATTCTAACAGTCTATTCAGTAGGACTATCAGCTGTGTATCCACCAGACTTGTGCACAAAACAACTGATGGTCCCAACCCCATTTATAAGGCAAGAAATCCCACTTATTAAACCAGACAGGGTACACCTGTGAAGTGAAAACCATTTCCGGTGAATACCTCTTGAAGCTCATTAAGAGAATGCCAAGAGTGTGCAAAGCAGAATCAAAGCAAAAGGTGGCTACTATGAAGAACCTAGAATATTACATATTTTCAGTTGTTTCACAATTTTTTGTTAAGTATTTCATTCCACATGTGTTAATTCATAGTTTTGATGCCTTCAATGTGAATCTACAATTTTCAGAGTCATGAAAATAATGAAAACTCTTTGAATGAGAAAGTGTGTCCAAACTTTTGGTCTGTACTATATATACAGTATATATGGAGAAGGAGAGGAGAGAAAAAAATATCTCATTAATAGATATACATAAGATCTGTTCTATAGTTTAAACCCTCCGGATATCGAGCATCTAAAGCTAATATCCAGTACGCTTCATGATTATGTAATAATCGCTCCCACATTCCACCACGAGGGGGCCTCCTGATTTTTTCAATTCACATCACTGTCAGTCCCTCCATACAACCTCCATGTTTTTCTCTCAAATGGCGAGACAGTGATTTTCCTACAGAACAAGCTCCTGGATCTGCTACAGATAGATGTTCCGCAATCCGTTTTTTCAATGGTCTGGTTGTACATCCAACATAAAGTTTTCCACATATACATGTAACCAAATATATAACATAAGTGGAATTACAGCTTATATATGATGTTATTTGAAACTTTTTTCCAGTAATATTATTTTTAAATGAATTACTTTTAAGCATATATCTGCAGATTCCACAACGTTTTCCACCACATTTTGTATTTCCCCTATATTTCAACCAAGTAGGTTGATTATAGTCACTAATAAAAAGGCTAGGGGATAGAATGTTGCCTATACTTTTAGCTCTCCGGGCAACAGATCTTACTCCCTCATTAAAAATTTTATGTACAATATTATCCTGGTGTAGAATGGACAAATTACGATGCAATATCTTGATTATCTCCTGATAGTCCACACTACATGGTGTGGAAAAGGTGAGAGATAAATCCCCCTCCTTCCCAACCATACCTTCATTTACTATTTTTTCCTCAAGTAAGCTCTTACGATCTTGTTGTACCACTAATCTTTTAGCTCTACCTAATGTCCATTTTTTGTATCCTCTTTTTCCCAGTCTGTCTGTGATAATTTTACTCCCGCTCATAATCATCTATGGCTGTACAGTTCCTGCGAGCTTTAATTAATTCCCCTACAGGGAGATTTTTTGTGACATGATTTGGGTGGCAACTCTCCGCTCTTAGGATTCAATTCCCAGCAGTCGGTTTACGATATAATATAGGTGTCACCCCATTTATTTCACTGTCCCCCCTCAAGATAACATCCAAAAAGGGGAGAGACTGACTATAGTCATCGATAGAACATTTTTATTTTTCTGTGTCTGAATTACAAATGCTAGTGTAAACCTAGTCTGTCTTGTTTCTAGAATAAGAGAGAAAATAAATGACCTTATTATTATTACCATTTGTTATTGTTTCATTCACATTTGTTGGCTCTTCACAATTAGATAAATACTTTCCAATCTCTATATTTGTAATTGTGCCATCATACTCTGAAATACAGTCAATAGATATATTAGATGATAATTCGATCCAAGATGACATTGATACTTACAATGTCTTCTTTATTACTATAAAAATGCAATGAATGTAATACTTAAAGGGAAACTGTCACCAGGTTTTTGCCACCTAATCTGAGAGCAGCATAATGTAACAGATACCCCAATTCCAATGATGTGTCACTTACTGAGCTGTTTAGTGTAGTTTTGATAAAGTCACTGTTTAATTAGCAGTAGATTATCATTAGAGGACTACTTGTGCTGCCAGGTAGTCCAGCATATTCATGAGCTCTGTATAACTGCTAGATCTGCAGCGGAAAAAACATTGATTTTATCAAAATGACAACAAATCGCTCAGTAAGTGACACATTGCTGGAATCAGAGTCTCTGTCTCTATATTATGCTGCTCTCAGATCGGGGAGCAAAAACCTGGTGACATATTCCTTTTAAAGGCAGCGTGTCACCAGTTTGAACAAATGCCTTCACCTCTATCTTCTGTGCTGTATTACACAAATTATTTTATCATGTCCTGACTCCCCTGTATGCCCCTGAAACACCATTTTAATTTCTCCTGCCCTGTATGTAAATCATGATGGTCCAATCCAATGGATGTCTTCGCTACAGTATCTAGGCATCCTGTCTCCTCATAATCACCATCAACCAGCTTTGATTGACGTGTATGGCTCGTCCTGCTTCATCCACTTAGCGAAATGATCTCTCCCACCTGCACAGTAGCCTTGCAGGGCTGCACAGTTGCACTTTGCTCTGCCCTACTGTAGGCAGAGTGTAAAACATTGCTTCACAAGTTTCAAGGTACAACATTTCAGCTCCAAGGCACCCTATGACTGGACTGACATCTCTCGGCGCTTGCTGTTGTGAATGTCAGTTATGCTTTTGCTGCTGTAAGGCTCGCTCTTGTGGCCAGGAATGGTTTGGTCAGAGACCAGGTGTGTTGAGCAATGGGCGTTTACATTGCTAACTCTCTGCTTATTTAAACCCTGATCTGATAGCAGGCTATACAGGATGTCAGTTGTTCTTTGTACACCAGCCTGCTTCATCCTGCTCCAGACCACATCTACCCCAGATAAGTGCTTGGCTCTTTATTTGTTGTTTGGTTCTTTTTGCTCTTATCTGAGTTTGTCATTTGCTGTGGTTGTTTTCAGTTAATTTGCATGCAGGGATCTTCCCTCTCAGTTGCTTAACAGGGAAGCTCCCTGCAGCTATGTTTGGAGTATTGCTCCTATTTGTCCATGTGTTTGTTGCTTCTTGAATTTGTAATGATTCCTGCTTTCTGTTCATTGGTATGACAAGAGTGCCTGGTATAGGACGGAGTTCAGATCTAGCGATCTGAGGGCTTTTTGTACTATCAGGTTTTTGGATTTTTGCAGGGTCTTTTTCTGGCCACCATCAGTCCCTTTCCTATGCTGTCCTATTTAGTCAGTAGGGCCTCACCTTTTGCTAATCCTATCATCTATCTGTGTATTGTGTTTTTCCTATATCACCGCAGTCTTTGAATGTGGGGGGCTTGCTATTCTTTATCTATTTTCTGAGGCAGAGAGTTATTCATCTTTCCTTCCTTTAGGATAGCTAGTTCTCCGGCTGGGTTCGCGGTGCACAGGATGTTAGTTCACCCCTCGGCTACTTCTAGTGTTGATGGTTAGTAAGAGGATGGCGGCCAGATTAGTTGCCAATGCTCTTGTCACCTTTTACCAATGATTTATGGTGGTCTTCCATGGTTCCGGATCATAGCAGCTTGCAGAGTACGTGTGCATGGATCTGCAATGCTACAGCGCAGAGATCGTTTTGCCAAATGAATAATGTAGGACTCATCATTCACGTCAATCAAAGACGGAGGATGGTGATGATGAGGAGAGAGGAGGCACAGACTCACAGTGAGGATGCCATTGGACCAGACCATCATCATGTACATAACATACAGAGCAGAAGAAATTAAAAAAGGTATTTTTGCGGGCATACAGGGGGAGTCAGGAGATTAAATATTTGTGGAATGCTGGACAGGGGTAGATAAAGTGGTAGCATTTGTTCAGTGACTTAAAAACTGGTGACAGGTTCCCTTCATCCGGTTCACAACATATGATGAAATATACACATGTGGTCAAAATTGTTGCCACTCCTCATTTAATGAAAGAAAACCCCACAATGGCCACAGAAATAACTTGAAACTGACAAAAGTAATAATAAATAAAAAGTCTATGAAAATAAACAAATGAAAGTCAGACATTACTTTTCAACCATGCTTCTACAATATTTAATAAAAAAAAATAAAAATAAATAAAATTCAGGAAACAGGCCAGAACAGAAATAATGGTACCCCTGAAAATAATGTGACAAAAGGGAAATGTTAAATCAAGGTATGTCTACTAATTAGCATCACAGGTGTCTACAATGTTGTAATCAGTCAGTGGGCCTGTATATAGGGCTACAGATGCTCTATGTGCTGTTTGGTGACGTGGTGTGTACCACACTCAACATGGACCAGAGGAAGCAAAGGAAAAAGTTGTCTCAGGAGATTAGAAAGAAAATAATAGGCAAGCATGTTAAAAGTAAAGGCTATAAGACCATCTCCAAGCAGCTTGATGTTCCTGCGACTACAGTTGCACATATTATTCAAATTTAAGATCCATGGGACTGTAGCCAACCTCCCTGGACGTGGCCACAGGAGGAAAAATGATGACAAATCAAAGACATGGATAATACAAATGGTAACAAAAGAGCCCAGAAAAACTTCTAAATAGATTAAAGGTGAACTTCAAGCTCAAGGAACATCATGTCAGATCGCACCATCCATTGTTGTTTGAGCCAAAGCCAAAGTGGACTTCATAGGCGACAACCAAGGAGGACACCATTGTTGAAAAAAAGCATAAAAAAGCCAGACTGGAATTTGCCAAACTACATGTTGACAAGCCTCAAAGCTTCTGGGAGAATGTCCTATGGACAGATGAGACAAAAATGTACCTTTTGGAAAGGCACATCAGCTCTAAGTTCACGTATGGAAAAATGAGGCATATCAAGAAAAGAACACTGTTCCTACTGTGAAACATGGAGGAGGCTCTGTTATGTTCTGGGGCTGCTTTGCTGTATCTGGCACAGTGTGTCTTGAGTCTGTGCAGGGTATAATGAAATCTCAAAACTATCAAAGGATTCTAGAGAGAATTTAAGTTTCCACACAATTACATACATTTTCATCAGGTTGATCTCATGAATGCAGTGCTCCCCAGGACCAATGGCTTTAGGTTACGCATAGCAGTATTACTCTGTCGTCCCACCAAAGCATCACTTTTGTGAACACTGATTGACTGCACTGGTCACACACTGATAATAATGAAAGATAAGAAGAAGAGAATAGAACGGTGGGGGGACCCTGTCAGCAGGTTGGAGAAGCCATGGGGATCCATGGTTGAGTAAGTGGTGTTTCTTTTTTAATAGGACACCTGGGCAAAACTTTTGGTAAAAACCCATTTCAGAAATCTTTGATAAATACTGATATGGTCATGTTTCCCTTATGGTATTCTCTCTGATCATGTGATCTACAAACTGCTCATAATAAATGAATAACTTACTGCGGCAGTAACAATTCTTTGATTTCCACCTAATAACATGAGAATAATTAACACAATCGTAGTGAAATTGGTTAGTATTGCCAACATAGTACTCTGGATCACAGGTGAATGAAAGTTGTGTACCAACCAGGAACTTGATAGCAGTGACGTTAGTGATATTCAAGTCTGAGGGATCACTACACATTTCTGTTTAAAAAGAATAAAAGAAAAACATTTAGTTTTGTCAATTACGTTTTGCATATAGTTTATACAAATATTAACATTTTATTTTTTTTAGAACATAATCAGGTGAATCATATAATTTAGAGCTTACCGGTTATTCTAGATCAATTTACCATATAAATATATACTGGATTAATAAATATATTTTGACCTACTTTATATATTAAATCCATGATATATTTTCAGCATATATGTATCTTCCATTATCCCCATGGTCTAATTTTCTCAATATTGTCTTTATCCATCTGCTCCTAATGAGATATAGCAGACTATACCCCCCCAAACAAAGCAGCAGCACTATGGACACTATAATTAATACTTAATGTTGAAAGGACTATGTCATGCATGAACAATCCATGCAGGTTCTCCATGCCTGACATACTTCAACACCACCACTATGTGTAAAATAATCTTCCACTGAACTTTAAAGTGCGTGTACCAAAACTGGACGTCATCCCTTATCCATACATTAGGATATATCTCCCTGATTGCTTTGGGTGTGACCACTGGAACCCCTACAAATCCTGAAAATGGGGCTCCAAAGTCCTTCTTTTGAATATAGGTCAAACATACCCACCTCTTCTCCATTCATTCTCAGTGGTACCGCTAGAGATAGACAAACACAGTTATGCTTCCTTGAGGTTTTCCATACCTTTTTTAAAACTCACCAAAGAAAAGGTATGATTATAATATAAAAAGATAATTTCTACTGACTAGTCTAATCCCCTGGAGGTGATGATGTCCTTACCATTCAGTCACTTAATCACTGAGGCCAATGAGTGTCTTCAGAGCCAGGTAACTGATGTAGGGGCACATCATCCCATCAAAATTCCAATATTTTTTTCTTGCATTTTTATTATCCAAAAATGGTGCACCCAGTTATTAGCCTGTCTTTTTCTCCCGGTACGGAGAATTTTCTATAGTGTTTTCCCATAGATTTCTCTATAGGACACACTATAAAAAAACATGCTACAAATTTAAGAAGTGTAAAAAAACCACACTTGTTGAAAACGTATCAATTTAATGGTGTATATTACAAGCTCTTACACCAGCTGCCGATTAGCTGATAGCTGGGGTGGGTATTCACAGTGATTCCCGTCCCCCTGCCTGTCCATCCTCCTGTTGCTATTTATGCTTATTCTATTATAGAATTGTTTTACTAAATGACTAGAAGGACCTTTGCTGATGTCATACCAGTCTGACCAGAAGGGTCAGGGCCTCAGCCAACATAGCTGCTACCAGGAAGCAACATTATTTTTCTGTTGGCTGAGAGACCCCATCCCTTCTGGTCACATGGGTAGGACATCAGCGCAGGTCCTTCTCATCAGTTAGTAAAACGATTCTACAATAGAATTAGCATAAATAGGGGGAAGGATGGACAGGCAGGGGGGCGGGAATCACTATGAATACCCACCCCAGCTATAAGCTGATTGGCAGCTGCGTCATTCAAAAAGCTGCTCATTTTACAAATTTTACCTGCTTGTGTTTCAAAATGTGTATATCCTAGCTGAAACTTTGTAATTCACTTTTTTTCTGTATCTCATTCCGTTTTTGAGATAAAAATGTGAGTCGACCATCAGGGTTTTCAGTAGGGCAGGTACTCTGGCGCCGGGACTACAGATACTTTACTCTCGATGGCATTATCACAGGTGGTCGGTCCCGGCTTCGTGGCCTGGGCGCTTACTCTGCGGCTGGGGAATGGGGTACAGGGATGATTTTGGGGATATACGTGACACCACCTGTGGTGTCTGGTAAGCGGGATATACCAGCGCTGCCCGCGACCGACCTCTGAGGTGATGGTGATGGCAGCTTAAGATCTCTCAGCTCCCCACAGGTGGAGCTACTTTACCTCAGGGCGGCGGGTCGCTGACCAAAAAGGAAGCGACCGAGCGGTGAGGGCTGCCTTCTTCTCTGACATTGCAGGGTCCTGTCGAACGGCGGAGAGACGACACACCGAGTCCACATCAGCTCAAACAAGTCCTTTTTACTACCATCTGGTTTGTTTTACACAGTACACAGCAGAAACAGTTCGGTTACCAGAAGGCCAATGGTCACAAGTTTCGGAGGAGATTTGATGACAGAGTCTCTCTCTGAGGTAACCTTTCTTTGTCTCTTTCTCGGTCTCTGCTCTGAGGGCACTGTGACTCCCTCTTTAACCCACTCGTCAGTCTCGTCACTGGTTTTCCTAGGGGTCTGATGCTGCACGATCTCTTTATCTATCCCGCAACAGCGTCGTGAACTCGGCTTGGGGTTAGTAGTCAGACTCTTGATGGGTACCGGGCCTCCTCTTATTTAGGATCCTAGGATAATGGTCAATGGTTTTGGGGATAAACCTGACAAACTTCCTCGGTCCCGTTATACCGGTGTCGACCTGAACTCTTCAGCCGGCTCTCGCCAGACCTAAAGTGTCCTCTTTCCATCTGGGTTACCCCTTTTCCAGTGTCTTTCTTTTCTTTTGGGGTACCCTCGCTCAGGACGTCGGGCCTATGTTATTTCTAGCCCTTCTTTCTGTCATTAATTTACTCTCATCTCTTCTTGTCACACCTTACTGACTGACTGTTAACTGACTAACTGTCACTCAGTTCTGTCAATCACGTCGCGTCACACGCTCAGCTAGGCTCCACCCCCCTATGGACCTACTATATAAACAGTCCCAGGAATATGAAGGTAGGGGCTGCTGAGTCAATGTTACTGTATTGCAAATATAAAAATGGCTATTTTTGCGTTTATACATTATGTTATACTATAACATATTGTTTAATCGGACAGACAAAGTGTACATGGTTACAAAATCTTGTGTATCCTTAAGGGTTTCTGTGTGTTTGTCTTGAATATACAGGCAGACAATATACTATTGTAGGAGAATCCTTATGATTTACTTTAGTTCAACAATCTGATGTTTTATGGGTTTGCTATATACACAGACAGACAATATATCCATTTACCTAGCTCAAATACCTGATGTGTATTCTTGGGAGATTTGAATGTCTGTGGGTTTATTACCCCATTGTCTGATGTGTGGTGTATCTCTGATTCATCTATGCCCAAAGACTGGCCATCAAAGGGCATGGATCAATAAGACTACAACACATTAACTTTAAGGCTTGTAATATTGTTCAAGCCTCTATAAGATCAGATGAAATATAGCACAGACAGAAGCTCGTGTTTCCTGTACCGAGACGTCCGGTCAGTGTTGGGATTTCCAGGAGTCCTCTGTCCTTGGTGTGCTTCTCTGATTCTTAATGTTCCAGGCAGATGATGTTCAAAACTCCTTGGTGATGTAAGTATTTAACTGTACTTAACCTTTTGTATGTTGATTATACAAAAGTGTACGCAATATCATACTTTTCCTATAAGTTTGTATTTCATATTAACCTTTATAATAAAATTACATATTTGCCTTCTTTAAAGCCGTATCTGAACCTTAGTGATAAAATATAGCAAAACATTTGGCGCTGTGAACCGGATATACGCAGAAGGCTATTTTTCTATTTTTGATACAGTGTGATATTGCGTAAAATATGCCTCTTTTTAAGAAAAAAGTGGTTGTGAGTGAATGCATTGAGATTCCAGGTTGGGAACAGACTCCCTATGATATTTTGGCAACCAAGTGGTCGCATAGTGTTGGTTTGAGTGAACCATGGGACAAATGTTTGAAAAATGCTGAACCTGTTGATGTGGTTGAATGCTTGCAAAAAGTAAAAGTGGAAAAAGGTAAAGAATTGGGTGCTGTTGGTAGGCGTGGATGGATCCTGTTGTCTGCATATAGAAAACAGCATGAGGAAAAGATACGTATGATAACAAAAGTTCAGGAATTAGAGAGACAGTTGTGTGAGGTCCAGACTGTATTGGTCACAGCACAGTGCCAGAATAAGTTGTCAGTGGACAAATGTGATGGATATCAGCATGATGCAGACAAGTCTGCTGTATGTATAGAGCAGTACAAATACAGAAAGAAGAGAGGGAAGGAGAATAGAAAGGAAGTAGCTTTGGCCATAGCCAAAGCTGGGACAGAGGGGAACTCAGATGAGTGGTATGGTGAGGTACAGAATTCAACTGATTCTGAAAACGTCACCGACCCAGAACAGGAGGATGAACATGTCAGTGGGGAGAAGGAAAGTGATCCTCCTCTTAACCCAATAAAAGTTCATCCTATATATCAGAGACGAGTTGTAGAAACAGCTACAGGTAAACAGAACAGAAATATGGTAGAGGATTGCAGTCAGCTTCATGATCGTTTTTCACAAAGGCCAAATGAACCTTTGATAACTTGGATAGTCAGATTATGGGAGACGGGAGGTCATGGAGTGCATCTGGATGGTGTGGATGGCCCAAAGTTTGTTCAACTCAGCCATGAGCTTGTAGTGAAGAACGCATTTTGTTCCTTGATGGTTCAGCAACCACATGTGGTGTGTACTATGTTGGATGTTGTGGCTATGGCATTGCAGCATAAATACCCATCTGAGGCGGACTGGCCACCCAATGAAAAACCATGGTTTACATTGAAAGATTGTGCTTGGAGATTGAAGGAGGAGGCTATGAAAAATGCTATTTCAGCAAGTACATATGACGATTACATGCAAGTTGTTGTAAGTGTTTCTATTAGAAATTGTATCATTAGAAATGCCCCTCCAGCTTATAAACATGTCATGATGGCATTAATGGTAAATCAGACTGGGAAACCCATCTCCAATACATTGGAGGCGATCCGACAGTTAGGGGGTCTGGGAGAATGGGGTCCCAAACAGAGAGGTCAGCTTAATTTTGAAGAACAGTGTAACAACGTCAAAAGTAGTAAAAATCGTAGATCCCGTGTTACCAGGAGAGATATGTTTATGGCCCTGATAAAGGATGGTGTTCCTTGGGATAAAATAGACGGTATTAGTACTGACGAGATGTGGAAATTGTATCAAAAGAGAAAATTGTGTCAAAGGAGAAGACTCAATAAAAAGTCAGGGGTTTCACATAATAAAAAGGTTGCAGCAAAAGATTCTGAATCTCCACAGCAAGGGCACAGCAGGACACGGGGGAGAAAGAGGGCCCACTTTCTCATCGTCACCAGCAAAGCCCACAGCACCGGGGGTGGAGGATCTTTATGCTGAAGTCAGATGTTTGGTGCAGAAAATCAAAGCCCAGCAGAAGAGGTTATCATCATCTTCCACCAAGATGTCTTCATCTGAAATGGAAGATAGATGGGGGAAATTGATAAGGGTAATATTGAGACCACGGAGGAGATTGCCACCAATACAGAATGTACAGAAATATGTAAAGAGATAAGTAATATAAAAGCCATTCCTGCTCATAAACAATACAGAGCCATCCAAATGTTCACAAAGGAGAAAGTGGAAACCAGGAGAATCCCTGTGTTCAGTCTATTGGAAGGGCAATTATTTTTGCTATTGTTTGGTTGGTCATATATTTACATACCCATGCTGCTAATTAATACAGCACAATATACCAATATGGTTGGGTAAATAGTGAACTTTTTTGGCTGCCAAGTAAAGGTACCGTCACACATAACGAGATCGCTAGTGAGATCGCAGCTGAGTCACGGTTTCTGTGACGCAGTAGTGATCCCGTTAGCGATCTCGTTATGTGTGACATCTACCAGCGATCAGGCCCCTGCTGTGAGATCTCTAATCGTTGCAGAATGGTCCAGGCCATTTTCTTCAAAGGTGATGTCCTGCTGAGCAGGACACATCGCTGTGTTTGACACTGTGTGACAGGGTCACAGTGACTGCTGAGATCGTTATACAGGTCGCTACTGCGACCTGTATTGTTCCTGCATCGCTGGTAAGATCTGACTGTGTGACATCTCACCTGCGACCTCCCAGCGACTTACCAGCGATCCCTATCAGGTCACATCGTTTTCGGGATCGCTGGTAAGTCGTTGTGTGTGACTGGGCCTTAAGATGTGAATCTTTTAGCATATGGATAATGGACTGGATAAAATTGTGTTTTGTGTATTATTTGAGCTTGTATTCTAATCATGTTTGTGCTTTCTTTTTAGAATGGAGACCAGAGTTGTACATGTTATTAGAGCAATCAGGCTAAAACAATGGAACAAGTAATCATCCCATTGTGATGAATGGGAATTGTATTTACCTAATGGTTGTTGTTTGTTTTATGTGTATGTTCAATCAGGACCACAATAGGCTTGTAAATGCCATCTCAGTATGATGGTCTCATAATTAGAGTTGAGCGCGGTTCGCGGTTCGAGGTTCTCCAGTTCTAGGCTCGAGTGATTTTGGGGCCTGTTCTAGATCGAACTAGAACTCGAGCTTTTTGCAAAAGCTCGATAGTTTTAGAAACGTTCGAGAACGGTTCTAGCAGCAAAAAAACAGCTAATTCCTAGCTGGCTTTCTGCTGTAATAGTGTAAGTCACTCTGTGACTCACACTATTATGAAATTTCAGTGTATAGTGTGCGGGAACAGCGCCTTCAGATCACTGCTGTTTGTATAATGGCCATTTTTTTTTTTCCTTGTCTTCCTTCCCTAAGCGCGCGTGTGTAGTGGGGAGGGCCATTATGGCAGCCAATCCCAGACACACACACAGCTAAGTGGACTTTTAGCCAGAGAAGCAATGGCATGTGTGATAGGATGTCCATGTCACATGTCCCTGCATTATAAAACCGGACATTTTCCTCCAGGACGCCATTATCTGCCTTCTGCGTCCTTGGTGTCAGACATCACTGGCGCAGCTCCGTCCTGAGTCCTATCGCCGATACAGCTGTATGCGCTCCATACACAGCGCTGGACAGCTTAGGGAGAGCACTTTCTATCAGTCCTTTTAAGGGCTCGTACCGGCAGGGTCAGAGCTATAGGTGACAGGTCCTGAAAACAGAGACAGCATCTGTGTAGCTAAGGTCAGGGATTTCCTCGCTGCATTTCCCCATTAGGAGGGAATAGAAAGGCAGGCTTCCATTCCTCTACAAAGAGCCCCACAATCCTGGCACTGTACCCTCCTGTCCTCTGCACACTCCAACTCATTATAACTAAGCCATTATACTAGCAAACACTGAGTGTACCTAGTGGCATCCTAAACGTGGCTATTGGACTTTTGTATAGTCCCACTAGTGCAAAGATATTTGCAGCACGTCTGCCTGCATTGCACACTCCAACTCATTATAACTAAGCCATTATACTAGCAAACACTGAGTGTACCTAGTGGCATCCTAAACGTGGCTATTGGACTTTTGTATAGTCCCACTAGTGCAAAGATATTTGCAGCACCTCTGCCTGCATTGCACACTCAAACTCATTGTTACTAATACATTATAATACCAAAAATTGAGTAAACTTAGTGGCATACAAGAAGTGGCTTTTGTACTCCATTAGTGCCCCACTGGTGCCAAGCTATGTGCAGCACCTCTGCATGACACCCTCCTGCTCTGTTTTTAATAAGCTATAATGATAGCAAAAAATACTGCCATTTAGTGGCATCATAGAACTGTTTGTTGTATTCCATTAGTGCCCCAATGGTGCCAAGCTATGTGCAGCACCTCTGCATGACACCCTCCTGCTCTGTTTTTAATAAGCTATAATGATAGCAAAAAATACTGCCATTTAGTGGCATCATAGAACTGTCTGTTGTATTCAATTAGTGCCCCAATGGTGCCAAGCTATGTGCAGCACCTCTGCATGACACCCTCCTGCTCTGTTTTTAATAAGCTATAATGATAGCAAAAAATATTGCCATTTAGTGGCATCATAGAACTGTCTGTTGTATTCCATTAGTGCCCCAATGGTGCCAAGCTATGTGCAGCACCTCTGCATGACACCCTCCTGCTCTGTTTTTAATAAGCTATAATGATAGCAAAAAATGCTGTCATTTAGTGGCATACAAAAAGTGGCTGTTGGACTTCTGTATTGTCCCACTAGTGCAAAGATATTAGCAGCAAGTCTGCCTGCATTTCACCCTCAAACTCATTGTTACTAATACATTATAATACCAAAAATTGAGTAAACTTAGTGGTATACAAGAAGTGGCTGTTGTACTCCATTAGTGCCCCACTGGTGCCAAGCTATGTGCAGCACCTCTGCAGGACACCCTCCTGCTCTGTTTTTAATAAGCTATAATGATAGCAAAAAATACTGCCATTTAGTGGCATCATAGAACTGTCTGTTGTATTCCATTAGTGCCCCAATGGTGCCAAGCTATGTGCAGCACCTCTGCATGACACCCTCCTGCTCTGTTTTTAATAAGCTATAATGATAGCAAAAAATACTGCCATTTAGTGGCATCATAGAACTGTCTGTTGTATTCAATTAGTGCCCCAATGGTGCCAAGCTATGTGCAGCACCTCTGCATGACACCCTCCTGCTCTGTTTTTAATAAGCTATAATGATAGCAAAAAATATTGCCATTTAGTGGCATCATAGAACTGTCTGTTGTATTCCATTAGTGCCCCAATGGTGCCAAGCTATGTGCAGCACCTCTGCATGACACCCTCCTGCTCTGTTTTTAATAAGCTATAATGATAACAAAAAATACTGCCATTTAGTGGCATCATAGAACTGTCTGTTGTATTCCATAAGTGCCCCACTGGTGCCAAGCTATGTGCAGCACCTCTGCATTCTACCCTCATGCACATTTAGCTATGCTAATTTTATAGCAAACTCTGGGAATTCCTTTCTGCATTTGATCATTAGGAGGGATAGAAAGTGAGGCTTCTTTTACTGTCCTGGTACCCACAGAACACGGCCACTGTACCCATCTGTCCACTTTTGCCACGCTATTTAATTTGCCCAAAGAGCTGACTCTTTTTCAGCCATCCTAAAATTGTCTGGAATACAAAGTTAGTGTTCCTTTGCTGCCAAGCAAGGTACAACACATGTGCATTCTACTCTCCTTTCCATTTCTGGAATGCAATTATTAACTGCAGGTAGTCCAGCCAATCTGTGACGAAGGTGCAGGCGTGGATATAATGTAGCCTGCATCCAATGATGGTTCTCTCGATGTCTGACAGCTCAACAATACCTTCTGTTTCCACTTCCAAAACAAGTGATGACCTGTCAATCACACTCCCTGTTGCGGGTAAAGGAGTGGAAGTTCAGTGTGAAAAACCATGTGTGACTGCTGTCCCCACAGTCACAGAGGATGAAGAGCACGCAGATGCACTTGATGGGGCAGGCGGTGGTTGCACAGGCACGCTAGGCCGCATTGTAGCACAGTGAAATTCACATTGCGACTTATGCTTCATTTTAACTTGTGTACAGGGTGGGCTACCCAGTATGTAGCAAAACCAGGCAACAGGAAAAGGACTCTAGGCAGTTGGGTTGATAAATGATTGTTTAACTTTACCAAAACAAACAATAAGAACCATGCATACAATTTAAATAATTGAACAATCTATTCTGTTGCCTACTACCTGCTAATCCCTCTGTGTAGCAGTAATTGTGTGTTTGTGCGTGTGTGTGTGTGTGTGTGCGAACACGACTTACCAGTGGCGCATCACAAGAGCTTCCAAGTTATCTACCTAAACATAGTCAAAACACATTACCCCCCCTGAATACCCTTGTTAGCTGTAGCCTCACAGATAATGCAGATGATAACAGTGTGAATGCAAACCACACAGCTCTGCAACACAGTCATGGAAATCTTGAAAAGCAACAGTCAATGCAAACATGTGTTGCTGTCCCTCTATGATTTAAACTGTACGTGACAATTTGACAGTGCAGAGGCAGCAAGTCTTATTGTCTTTATAGTCGGCCTACCCAGAACAGATATGTGTTTTGCTAATAAAACAAAGTGTTGCGTGCCCGCATTATTGTCTGGGCACAGCCTACCGTACCCGGGTACTGTGATGTCCAGTTGCCAGAAATGCAGACTTTACGCTCCTCTCACGGTAAACAGTATAGACAGCACCGTAAGAATGTTGGTCTGTGGCACAGGATGCTGCTCACTGACGTTACAGTGCTCATCATCAAAGTACAACACAACTCCCCTCACAATTGAACGAACTGTTTCCGCGGTGGCTCCTTGCTGTAACACACACCTTTAGCTTTTCCTTCTGTTCATAGACAGCATCTCCAAGTCCACACCCGAAGAGCAATTTTATATTGCTATAGTGACCAAAGGCAGATCCAAAAAAACAGCAGCCCCTTGTGTGTAGTCTGCAACAATGCATGCAATGAACGGCAAATAAGCATATTGCGTTGACAGTTGCTAAAGCTGAGCAATACACCTTCACGCTGTCAATTCATATCCATGTGATACTTCATGGAGGAAGTACTCAAAAGTGTGAGTTTTTGCCTTCTACTTACAGATTGTTGACAAATCTTACAGATTCCATGACTTGGGTGATCCTTTGCGATGTCCAAAAATTCACAGGCTAGGCAAGGCTTACAGCCCATGCGACCTGCATAGCCAACACGACTTCTGCTCAGAGTCAAAGTTGTGGTCCAGGATTCAGTTGTTGATGTGCTTCCAGTACTTTGTCTCTGGCCAGGAAGACGCAACGTAACCTCGTCGTCAGTAGCATCCTCCTCCACCTCCTCTGCTGACCTCATCGACTGGCTGACTTTGGTTTGACAGTAAGTGTGGTCTCCAACCTCATCAATAACCCTGTGTGTTTTCATTCCCCTCGTCCTGAGTCCTCCGAGAAAACCTCTTCCTGCCCTGACCGAATAGTAAAGTTGTCATTCCAATCAGGTATCTGTGCTCCTCATCATGTTCCCCATTGTCTCCACCAGGAGGATTGACTTTTTGGAAATGAGGGTGTAGATTAGGCTCAGCACCTTCTTCATCGGGGCCTGGATCCCACTCACAAAGCTTCTGGCCATCTGCGCAGATCATTTACCCTGTCTCATGAAACTCGCTACCTCAACACGTCAGATTATCTGCTACACCCGCAAGCTTCAAACTGAATCTGAAAACTCATCTGTTCAGAAATGACTATAACCTTCAATGACACCACCACCATACGTACTTGACGCTCAACCTACACCACTCCTACTGTCTCCTCCCAAAAATCCTTTAGAATGTAATCCCGCAAGGGCAGGGCCCTCTTCCCTCTGTACCAGTCTGTCTATAATTACTTGTACATGTATTCTGTATGTAACCCCCTTCTCATGTACAGCACCATGGAATCAATGGTGCTCTATAAATCAATAATAATAAAAATAATAATAACTTCCTTGTCTGTACTCATTGCAGCTTTGGAGCAGACCTCTGATTCCCAGGCTATAGTGCGACTGAACAGCTATGCAAACTCAACCATCTCTGTCACCCCATACTCAGCAGGGCTGGTGGAAACTTGAGAGCTGTTAGGAAGCAAGTGCGATTGGATTGACACCACAGAGGAATGGAGTATTTGGGATCTTGAAATTGGGGTGGAGGAGAGGCCACTTTATGGAGCACTTCAGATCCATTGAAGCAGCTGCTGTTTTGGCCTCATCTACATTTGTTAGCGATGGTCGTGTCCATGAAAAAAGGGATCATATCAGATTATCCATGGGAAGAAGTACACCTGTTCTTTTGGATGGTATTTGTTGTTACAAAACGGTGACGCCTTAAACGCAAGCAGCCTGCTGCGGTTTCAGTTGCGCCCAGGCATCAGCTGCCATTTAGGCCTGTGCCTCGGGTTGTCCAGCTGGCTGCTTTCTCCTCCACGTCTAAGTGTGGAGAGGCAGCTAGTGCGCATGCGTGTGCCGATTTACCCCAGCCGCAGCCTAACTCCAGTGTTTCGCCTAGTGAGTATGCTCAGCCTGACTGTGCCATTCCTGAGGCTAAGTCTTCATTTCGGGCTACAGCGCATGCTCCCACACTTAGTGCGAAAAGCCTCTTTGCACAGGTACTTGCACTCCGTGCCAGGTCTAAGTCCTGTGTTGTGCCTAGACACCATGCTAAAGCTGATAGTCTTTTTTCAGAGACTGTATTTCATGCAACTGACCATGGTCAGGCACTTACTGCATCAGAAACTAGGTCCGGTAATGAACTCTTTGGCCCTGCCCCTGATGTGGGAGGCCCATTTAGACCACAGGGCATCAGGTGTCCTGACGATGTGGCCAGGCCACTCCCAAATGGCTTGCAGAGGCCCGCCCCTATGACTTGTCACCTCATTATTGATGGTCAGACGATGACTGGTGAGGTGTTTGGGTCATGACAGCCATGAGGTCATCATTGAAGTTGCGGTTCCAAATATGACGCTAGTTATGCCACTCAGGACGTATCACTCTGCTTTTATCTCCAGGAGGTGCATTGTGGTCCACCCTGGTTTGGGGGTGACCCAGGTTATAAAAGGGGCTGGAGACAACAAGGAGGTGCGCAGTCTTCTATTATGCTCCGAAAGAGCACACCTCCATGTGTTGAACCCATTGCAGCTTTAGGCCAGAGATAGGCAAGGATAGGGCGTCGATGCAGGCCGCCACCACAGTTGGTAACGCAGAACGGTTAAGACCAGCTCCTGTCCTACAAGTCCTGCTTGTGCAGCCCAGTGGCATTAACAGGCCTGCTGCTGCTGATGCGCCTGCTGTCCACAGGTGTGGCCCCAATGCACACGGTCAGCGTACTGAATGGCCCCTGTGATGTTAACAGGGAGTTCCTGGGCTGGGTGGGCGTGTGGACCCTGTGACGCTAACAGGGCTCCCAGTTTCAAGATCCGAGTGGTGTCTAACTTGGTTCAGGCTACTATTAGTTTCATAGCCACACAGCTCTGTATCCTCCACCGAACCTTCCAGTTGCCAACCTCTCCTTTTCCATCTGGGAGCACGGTGGACACTGACTGCTGATGGGGATATATACCTTTCTCTTTCTTTTCTTATTAATTTTCGTTATATAGCGGTAACATAGTATATACCACCTTATCCAAATCTGCCAGTCCCACCGTAACAGATGGTGTTTCTTCATCAAATGTTACTTTTGCTTAACCACCAAACCCACGGACCAAAACTTTTTTCCCTTTTCCAACACACCTGTTCCCCTTTCCACCAGCATCTGTCCTTTTTCAACTCATTTTGTATATGACCAAAAGTGCAACTCTGCAGGGACACCATACTCAATGCCATCTCAGCACAGCAGCCAGCCCTCGGTCCCTCAGATGTGGACAAGTAAATGTGGACATTTCCTCCTATCCATGACAAAGCATTGAGATTCACTCTGTGCAGCACTGGTGTTTAGTGGAAAAGCAGATCGAAGATTGCGTACCACCTTCTGAAGATACTCCTGTACACGTGCGTCCCTTTCAATGGCAGGAATTATTTCGCCAAATTTTGTCTTGTACCGGGGATCTAACAGTGTGGCAACCCAGTAGTTAGCATTACTTCGAATTCGTACAATCCGAGGGTCATGTTGTAGGTAGTGCAGCAAGAAGACGCTCATGTGTCTTGTGCATCCAGGAGGACCAAGTCCTTGGTGTGTTGGTGGCAGAGAGGTGAGAATCGTGCCTCCTTCCTCTGCCCTCTCCCCCCAACCTCGCACAACCGAAATGTGAGCAAGCTCTCACTCATCTGCTGAGTCTTCCATGCCCATCGCAAGTTTGTCCTCCATTTCTTCATGGCTCCTGCACCTTCCTCAACAATTTTTGCTGATACTATGCGCCCTTGTTAATCCCTATCCCCCACCATAACTGCTGCCTAGGTGCCGCTTACCGTATGGACCTTGTAGATCTTATTATCCCTTCTGCATATGACTCCTCCTGTACTTCCTCACCTTCCTCTTGGACCAATACCTGACTCCGAATAATGCTTACAGTGTGCTCCATCATGTAGATGACCAGAATTGTCACACTGAGAATGGCATTGCCAGTGCTAAACATCTTCGTCGACATTTGTAAACTGTGTAGAAGGGTGCATAGGTCCTTGATCTGACACCACTCCAGCAGCGTGATCTGCACCACCTCTGGATCAAGTTAGCCCAGGGTATACATCATACCGTATTTCAGCAGGGCTCTGCGGTGCTGCCACACACGCTGCAACATGTGCAGATTCCAATTCCTGTATGTCGGAACATCGCATTTCCGGCGTTTAACCGCCAGACCCTAAGACTTCCGAAGCGATGAAAGTTGTTGAGCTGCTGGGTGCGAAGGATGAAAGTGAGCACATAGCAGCGTGCCCGCTGCACAAGGCCATGTAGGCCGGGATGGTATTTTAAAAATTGCTGGAGAATCAGATTCAACACGTGAGCCATACAAGGCCCGTGTGTCACATTGCCCTGACGAAGGGCTGCAGACAGGTTTGCATCATTGCCGCACAGGGCTGTTAAGTCACCAACGTAGTCCACTCAATCAATTTGTACTCTGGTCCCAATGGGAAGACACCACACCCTTTTTTAGGCCCCTCCTGTCTGCAGACCACTGCGAGACAAAGTTATGAACCTCTTGTTACTGTTACCCCCAGTTCAGTTTTATGAGTTTGTGTGCTTGTTACCTGACTACGTTTCCTGCTTGCTGTTTATGTACCTCGTTGGCCGATCCGCATTTCACCTCTGCTTGTTTTCTGATTAAGTCCTGGCCATCCCATTCTGTTCCTCTTCCTCAATTAATGTTTTTGACCCTGCATGACTACTATTCTCTGGAACTGCAGCCTTCCACAGGTATTGATCAACTTGGGCCCTGTGTAATTCCAAATCACTGTATAGGGGTTAAAGGGTTTCAGGGTTCTGGGTGTCCAGCTTGGTGAGTGGCTTGCCTCTAGCCTATCCTTTACAGCCCATCTGAGTGTGTCGATCCAGGCAGGCGTTACACCGTGCCCTCTGCAGAAGGCCATGTAAGCCGGGATAGTGTTTTAAAAATTGCTGGACAACCAGGTTCAACACGTGAGCCATACAAGGCACGTGTGTCACATTGCCCTGAAGAAGGGTCGCAGACTGGTTTGCATCATTGTCGCACCCGACCTTCCCTGACTGCTGGTTGAGTGGAGACAACCATTGATGAAACTCGGTCTCACTCTCCAGAGCTAACCGTCCACAATTCCTCAGCGGTGTTTCACATTTCCCCTACATTTCAAAGTAAACATTTGACCGCCTGATGGCCTTGAGCTCTGCTGCCAGCATAGTAAGGAGGTGTGTGGGATTCCTTGGGCGCAGTTACAAGGAAGGGTGGCCTGACCACACAGGGTTTGGGCTGAGGTGGAGGACCCACACGAGGTTGAGGAGGCAGAAGCAGTGGAGGAACTTGTACATACAGAGGAAGGATTGACACACAAGTCGTGGGGACGGCAAGACTTGTACAGCAAACCCTTCTCCATCTCTCACCATAGTTACCCAGTGCCCAGTCAGCAACATGTAACTCCCCTGTCCATGCTTACTGGTCCAAGTATCTGTGTTGAAATGCACCCTGTCACACACAGAGTTTCTCAAGGAAGCGGTGAGGTTGTGTGCGACCTACTGTGGTAGCGCGGGCACGCCTTTCTTGGAAAAGGAGTGACGACTGGCCATCGGCTCTTGGGGCACTGCAATGGGCATAAGGTCTCAAAAATCCTCGGTCTCAAAAGGGTGTAAAGGCAGCCTTTCTGTTGCCAACAAGTTGCAGATGATGAAACTCAACCTCTTAGGCATGTCATGCCCTTCAAAAATCATGTAAAACACAGCGAGGGGACTCCAACCACAGTCTCCCTCGTTGCCACTAATTGGGCCACACACACCCCACTTGACTGGCATCAGTTGACCCAATTTTCAAGATGAAAAAGATGCTTTGCATGAAGCACTCTCAAAAATACGCGTGCCTTTCCCGTCCCCTGGCTGACCCAGGGGAAGAAAAGTCCTCTCAGAGCCATGACTTGTTCATCTTGGTTCTTTTAGAAACACAGCGAGGGGACTCCAACCACAGTCTCCCTCGTTGCCACTAATTGGGCCACACACACCCCACTTGACTAGCATCAGTTGACCCCCCTTTTGAAAAAGAAAAAGATGCTTTGCATGAAGCACTCTCAAAAATACGCTTGCCTTTCCCGTCCCCTGGCTGACCCAGGGGAAGAAAAGTCCTCTGAGAGCCATGATTTGTTCATTTTGGTTCTTTTAGAAACACAGCGAGGGGACTCCAACCACAGTCTCCCTCGTTGCCACTAATTGGGCCACACACACCCCCCTTGACTGACATCAGTTGATGCCCCTTTTCAAAATGAAAAAGATGCTTTGCATGAAGCACTTTCAAAAATACGCGTGCCTTTCCCGTCCCCTGGCTGACCCAGGGGAAGAAAAGTCCTCTGAGAGCCATGATTTGTTCATTTTGGTTCTTTTAGAAACACAGCGAGGGGACTCCAACCACAGTCTCCCTCGTTGCCACTAATTGGGCCACACACATCCCACTTGACTGGCATCAGTTGACCCCCCTTTTGAAAAAGAAAAAGATGCTTTGCATGAAGCACTCTCAAAAATACGCGTGCCTTTCCCGTCCCCTGGCTGACCCAGGGGAAGAAAAGTCCTCTCAGAGCCATGACTTGTTCATCTTGGTTCTTTTAGAAACACAGTGAGGGGACTCCAACCACAGTCTCCCTCATTGCCACTAATTGGGCCACACACACCCCACTTGACTGGCATTAGTTGACCCCCTTTTGAAAAAGAAAAAGATGCTTTGCATGAAGCACTCTAAAAAATACGCGAGCCTTTCCCGTCCCCTGGCTGACCCAGGGGAAGAAAAGTCCTCTGAGAGCCATGATTTGTTCATTTTGGTTCTTTTAGAAACACAGAGAGGGGACTCCAACCACAGTCTCCCTCGTTGCCACTAATTGGGCCACACACACCCCACTTGACTGACATCAGTTGATGCCCCTTTTCAAAATGAAAAAGATGCTTTGCATGAAGCACTCTCAAAAATACGCGTGCCTTTCCCGTCCCCTGGCTGACCCAGGGGAAGAAAAGTCCTCTCAGAGCCATGACTTGTTCATCTTGGTTCTTTTAGAAACACAGCGAGGGGACTCCAACCACAGTCTCCCTCGTTGCCACTAATTGGGCCACACACACCCCACTTGACTGACATCAGTTGATGCCCCTTTTCAAAATGAAAAAGATGCTTTGCATGAAGCACTCTCAAAAATACGCGTGCCTTTCCCGTCCCCTGGCTGACCCAGGGGAAGAAAAGTCCTCTCAGAGCCATGACTTGTTCATCTTGGTTCTTTTGGAAACACAGCGAGGGGACTCCAACCACAGTCTCCCTCGTTGCCACTAATTGGGCCACACACACCCCACTTGACTGGCATCAGTTGACCCCCCTTTTGAAAAAGAAAAAGATGCTTTGCATGAAGCACTCTCAAAAATACGCATGCCTTTCCCGTTCCCTGGCTGACCCAGGGGAAGAAAAGTCCTCTGAGAGCCATGTCCACATTGTCAGTGGACAGACGCGTGTGCTTATCTGCCAGCAGACCCCCAGCAGCACTGAAGACAGGTTCCGATAGAACGCTGGCTGCAGGACACGACAAGATCCCCAAGGCGTACGTGGCAATCTCAGGCAATTTATCCAGATTGGAAGCCTAAAATGAGCAGGGCTCAAGTTGCACAGTAATGGCATCGATGTTTCCTTGCATATACTCATATATCTGTGTGTCCTCCTCTTTTTCCTTGTCCAGCTCTTTTGTTTTCGCATGAGTATATGTCCTTGTCACTTTCCCATGTGTTTGTGTTGTGTTGTGAGTTGTTTGTCACCTTTTGGACACCTTTGAGGGTGTTTTCTAGGTGTTTTTATGTGTTTGTGATTGCCTGCCATTGTTTCCTATGCAGTTTGAGTTCGGTTCGTCGAACGTTCGACGAACCGAACTCGAACGGGACCTCCGTTCGGCGAACCGACCTCGAGCCAAACCGGGACCGGTTCGCTCATCTCTACTCATAATCCAAAGGTCAGATTTGGCCTTAAACTGAACTCAGGTAATGAGAGAAGGGATAGATCAGGATTATTAATTAAGGTAATTCTAATAAATAGTGGAGACAGTGACACGTTAATACAGAAGTGAGATAGAATAGCTCAATTGCTAGTACTGTCTATTTCTAAAATGTAGATAGTCAGAGGGAGGGCTCCTTCAGTTCTGCAGAGAAGATAAATGATTTGGATCTTCACATCCTATCAATGATTGTGCAAAAATTTAGGTGAAACAATTGAGTGACAAAGGTATTCCAGAACCTGCTGAAGTCATTGCTCAAGGAGCAGGCAATGTGCTGACAGTTATGAAACAAGAAAAGTGGGAATACATCCCAACTGACAAATGAGTAATATGTGTATTTTTGTCCCTTTAGATCAAAATCTGGAAATGTTGCATCATTGGCGCCACCATGGGCATGGATCTAATTCCGTCAGAAGCCAAGCAACCTTCAGACCAAAAACAGAGACCAACCATGGAAAATGTGGCCTTATTGAAAACCAAACAGAATAAGACCTAGAAGAAGAAGATGTGACCCTAAACATCACCTCCAATCTGTATTGTGCCTATATGAACTGCACTGGGGAACATTCTCTAACAGAAGAGATGATTGCTCTAACGACTCAAAGTGTTACATGAGCTGATCTATCAGAGGACTTGTCAAAGAAAAATAGGCAGATGTCAACAATTAAAAATCATCATATACACAAGATGTAAAATTGTTAACAAAATCATAGATACAAGGATTATCTATAATAATTGTAGGAACACTCACAGTAGCGGCATATGCAGCTAAAGCAATAGGCCGATTCTCTTGTTTGGTGAATAAATTTATAAATACCACAAGTAGAGATAGATATACTAGATTAATTACATTACACAAGATAATGGTAGATGGTGGGAATGGGTACTTTCTTAGTTACCTGATTTTTGGATATATGCATTATATATTAGGAGTAATTTTTGCTATTGTGCATGCATTGCTTTGTGTTGTACACAGTGTACGCTAAAAACCATGGTGCTAGGGTATGGGACCTTGTATAAATAATGTATGGCTCAAAATAGCCAAGGGTGGAATGTATTGCAAATATAAAAATGGCTATTTTTGAGTTTATACATTATGTTATACTATAACATATTGTTTAATCGGACAGACAAAGTGTACATGGTTACAAAATCTTGTGTATCCTTAAGGGTTTCTGTGTGTTTGTCTTGAATATACAGGCAGACAATATACCATTGTAGAAGAATCCTTATGATTTACTTTAGTTCAACAATCTGATGTTTTATGCGTTTGCTATATACACAGACAGACAATATATCCATTTACCTAGCTCAAATACCTGATGTGTATTCTTGGGAGATTTGAATGTCTGTGGGTTTATTACCCCATTGTCTGATGTGTGGTGTATCTCTGATTCATCTATGCCCAAAGACTGGCCATCAAAGGGCATGGATCAATAAGACTACAACACATTAACTTTAAGGCTTGTAATATTGTTCAAGCCTCTATAAGATCAGATGAAATATAGCACAGACAGAAGCTCGTGTTTCCTGTACCGAGACGTCCGGTCAGTGTTCGGATTTCCAGGAGTCCTCTGTCCTTGGTGTGCTTCTCTGATGCTTAATGTTCCAGGCAGATGATGTTCAAAACTCCTTGGTGATGTAAGTATTTAACTGTACTTAACCTTTGTATGTTGATTATACAAAAGTGTACGCAATATCATACTTTTCCTTTAAGTTTGTATTTCAAATTAACCTTTATAATAAAATTACTTATTTGCCTTCTTTAAAGCCGTATCTGAACCTTAGTGATAAAATATAGCAAAACAGTTACTTAATCTAATATAAGCCTCTGCTTTCCTCTCTCTTTCACCTGTGACCAAAGGGCACTGCACCTTGATGGTAAGGTGCTGTATTCCCCTGTAGCGCCTAACCACAGGGGCGCCACATATGCTAACTCCATTGTTTTCCACCAGGTGGCGCTATAGGTGGTTTCATTGGGTAGCACATGGATACTTTACTATACCTAGACACCACTTCTATGCCTATAGCTGGCCCCGTTCTCAAGTTAATGGCGGTATACGGGATATGGGTGGACACAATGTATATATATATATATATAAAACTACCTGTACTACCCGGCTTCGCCCGGGTTAATAACTGCTGTTAACAAAATAGAATGTATTAACAAAAATGTATTCTGCACACAAAAACCACAAAACAAATAGATATAAATGTAATTATAATGTCTGTCTCCCCCTCTGTATATATCTCTCTGTCTCTCTCTCTCTATCTCTTTGTCTGTCTGTCTCTTTCCCTGTCTGTCTCAATCTCTTTCCCTATATGGAGATAAGGTATGCACACCAGTGACTATGCAAGGGGAATACATGTAATAGCAGAAACTGCTAGGTGAATACTGACATGAAAAATTCAATAGCTATATGTGAGAATGAAATGTGAAAAATGGAACCTGCATTACTGCCATGAACATAAGAACAAAGAGAAATTTAGCTACTGAATTGATCAATGCAATAGAGCCCCAACACTACGCCAAAGTATTTCTCCACGTTGGGGTCCCTAGCTTGTGTGTGTCCTCTCCTGCAGTTAAAAAACTTACCGTATATGGGAAGCTGAGACCCAGGCTATATATACGTATCATGTGGATTGGCAATAGGTGTGAGTGGGGTGGGTTCACACCTATTCAGTATTCACACAGCAGTTCTGCTATTACATGTAATCCCCTTGCATAGTCACTGGTGTGCATACCTTATCTCCATATAGTGATGTTTTTTTAGGCTTTTGCACCCAGTTCAGACATAGAATGGAGATGCAAACGTTATTCCTTATTTGTTAGTAGTTTTTCGTTTGTGAACCCACCCCACTCACACCTATTTCCAATCCACATGATACGTATATATAGCCTGGGTCTCAGATTCCCATACATGGTAAGTTTTTTAACTGCATGAGAGGACACACACAAGCTAGGGACCCCAACGTAGAGAAATACTTTGGCGTAGTGTTGGGGCTCTATTGCATTGTTCAATTCAGTAGCTAAATTTCTCTTTGTTCATATGTTCATGGCAGTAATGCAGGTTCCATTTTTCACATTTCATTCTCACATATAGCTATTGAATTTTTCATGTCAGTATTCACACAGCAGTTTCTGCTATTACATGTATTCCCCTTGCATAGTCACTGGTGTGCATACCTTATCTCCATATAGTGATGTTTTTTAGGTTTTTTGCACTCAGTTCAGACATAGAATGGAGTTCCAAATGTTATTCCTTATTTGTTAGTAGTTTTTCGTTTGTGAACCCACCCCACTCACACCTATTGCCAATCCATATGATACGTATATATAGCCTGGGTCTCAGCTTCCCATACACGGTAAGTTTCTTAACTGCATGAGAGGACACACACAAGCTAGGGACCCCAACGTAGAGAAATACTTTGGCGTAGTGTTGGGGCTCTATTGCATTGATCAATTCAGTAGCTAAATTTCTCTTTGTTCATATGTTCATGGCAGTAATGCAGGTTCCATTTTTCACATTTCATTCTCACATATAGCTATTGAATTTTTCATGTCAGTATTCACACAGCAGTTTCTGCTATTACATGTATTCCCCTTGCATAGTCACTGGTGTGCATACCTTATCTCCATATAGTGATGTTTTTTTAGGTTTTTGCACCCAGTTCAGACATAGAATGGAGTTTCAATCTCTTTCCCTGTCTGTCTATCTATCTCTTTCCCTGTCTGTCTATCTATCTCTGTCAATTTCCCTGTCTGTCTCTTTCCCTGTCTGTCTCTTTCCCTCTCTTTCCCTGTCTGTCTCTTTCCCTCTCTTTCTCTGTCTGTCTCTTTCCCTCTTTCCCTCTGTCTCTTTACCTGTCTTTGTCTGTCTCTTACCCTGTCTGTCTCTTTCCTCTCTTTCCCTGTCTGTCTCTTTCCCTGTGTCTGTCTCTGTCTCTTTGTCTGTGTCTGTCTCTTAACCTGTCTCTCTCTTTCCCTCTCTTGCCCTGTCTGTCTCTTTTCCTGTCAGTCTGTCTCTCTGTCTGTGTCTGTCTCTTTCCCTGTCTATGTCTGTTTCTTACCCTGTCTGTGTCTGCCTCTTTCCCTGTCTGTGTCTGTCTCTTTCCCTGGCTGCATTGTGACACACCAACATTCCATTTAAGGGCGTGGCTGCGCATTCTTCTGAAGTTCTGGCTGCACTGTGGCTCCCAGCTCCATTCGCTTTACTGGAGGCAGGTTTTTTGGTGAATAACTATAAAGCTCGGGGTTAAAATTTCCCCTCAAAACATAGCCTGTGACGCTCTCGGGGTCCAGAAGTGTGAGTGTGCAAAATTTTGTGGCTGCAGCTGCGACGGTGCAGATGCCAATCCCGGACATACACACACACATACATACACACACATACACACACATACATACATTCAGCTTTATATATTAGATATATCAAGCTGTATGTATGTATGTATGTATGTGTGTATGTCCAGGATTGGCATCTGCACCGTCGCAGCTACAGCCACAAAATTTTGCACACTCACACGTCTGGACCCCGAGAGCATCAAAGGCTATGTTGTGAGGTGAAAGTTTAACCCCGCGCGTTCCAATTTACCAATCAATTTTGCCTCTATCTACATAATGGGGAAAAAGTGAAACGAAAAGTGTATCCGCACCGTCACATTTACAATCACAAAATTTTGCACAGACACCTCATTTGACCCAGGGAACATCGTAGACTTTGTTTTGACAGGAAAATGTAACCCCGCAATTTACAGTTACTCTCCAAAAAACATGCCTTCATTAAAGTAAATGGAGCCTGGAACTACAGGTTATTAGTAGGAGCTGTGAGTGGTTGCTATAGGAACAAAAGACATTCATAGTATAAGAAGCTTATATGTGAGGTAATAAGATGACGGTGGGGAGACGGATAGAGAGACAGAGAGAGACAGACAGACATAGAAAGACAGACAAAGACAGACAGGGAAAGAGACAGACAAAGACAGACAGGGAAAGAGACAGACAGAGACAAACGGTGAAAGAGACAGACAGAGACAGATGGTGAAAAAGACAGACAGAGACAGACGGGGAAAGAGACAGACAGAGAAAGACCTGGAAAGAGACAGATGGGGAAAGAGACAGACAGACATGCAGACAGGGACAGAGACAGGGAAGGAGGAGATAGCCAAAGAGACAGACAAAGATAGATGGGGAAAGACACAGACCTTGATAGAGACAGACGGGGAAAGACACAGAGAAATGGAGACAGACAAAGACAGGCAGACAGGGAAAGAGACAGACAAAGAGACGGGGAGACAGACGGGGAAAGAGACAGACCTGGGAAAGAGACAGACCTGGAAAGAGACAGATGGGGAAAGAAACAGAGACAGATAAAGAAAGAGGCAGGCAGACGGGGAAAGAGACAGACGGAGAAAGAGACAGGCGGGGAAAGAGACAGACGGGGAAGAGACAGACAGAGGCAGACGGGAAAAGAGGCTGACGGGGAAAGAGGCTGACGGGGAAACAGGCTGACGGGGAAAGAGGCAGACGAGGAAAGAGGCAGACGAGGAAAGAGGCAGATGAGGAAAGAAGCAGACGAGGAAAGAGGCAGACCTGGAAAGAGACAGACCTGGAAAGAGACAGACCTGGAAAGAGACAGATGGGGAAAGAAACAGACAGAGACAGATGGGGAAAGAGACAGACGGGGAAAGAGACAGATCTGGAAAAGAGACAGACGGAGCACATTACTTGGCCAATTTAGTTTAAACTGTGTGGAATATCTGTGGTGTTGAAATATATGTTGTAAAATGGCAGTCTCCAGTCAAGGAAACCACCTATGCCAAAACATGGTATCCTCCACAGACAGGTGTTTTGGGGTATTTGCCCCTCATCAGTGTGGAGTAGGAAACTGGCTAGTGGGAGCTTACCTATATAGTCTTCTACTAGCCATTGCTCCCACTAGCCAGTTTCCTACTCCACACTGATGAGGGGCAAATACCCCGATACAGCTGTCTGTGGATGGATACCATGTTTTGGCATAGGTGGTTTCCTTGACTGGAGACTGCCCTTCCCATGGTTTTTCCTTCCCAGTGAAATACCTGGCTAGTTACCTGCCAGCGTTGAGAAACATGTGATGGTGTCTCCGCGGCTTCCTTATTTTGCATATTTCCCAGGGGGCATTGCTCTAGAATCACTGCGTTGAGAAAACACGTGATGGTGCTCCGCGGTGCTGGATGTTGATCTCCCTAAGGTCAACCATCCTTACCTATATAGTCTTCTACTATGCATTGCTCCCACTAGCCAGTTTCCTACTCCACACTGTTGAGGGGCAAATACCCTGAAACAGCTGTCTGTGGATGGATACCATGTTTTGGCATAGGTGGTTTCAATGACTGGAGACTGCCCTTCCCATGGTTTTTCCTTCCCGGTGAAAGACTTGGCTAGTTACCTGCCAGCGTTGAGAAACATGTGATGGTTTGTATGCGGCTTCCTTGGTTTGTATATATATATATATATATATATATATATATATATATATATATATATATATAAAAATTATATAAAGCTCAGTGTATGTATGTATGTATGTCCGCTAAAGGAATTTGCACCGTCGCATTTACAATCACGAAATTTTGCACAGACACCCCATGTGACTCAGGAAACGTCATAGACTATGTTTGGGCAGGAAAATTTAACCTCGTGCTTTCCAGTTACTCTACAAAAATCCTGCAGCCATTAAACTGAATGGAGCTGGGAGCTGCAGGCTATAAATAGCAACTGTCAGTGGTTGCTATAGGAACAAAATAAACTGTTAGTATAACAAGCTTATGTGTGAGGTAAAAAGATGTCAGTGGTGAGACAGATAAAGAGAGACAAAGACCTGGAAAGAGACAGCCCTAAAAAGAGACAGACTGGCAAAGAGACAGACCTGGAAAGAGACAGACTGGCAAAGAGACAGACCGGGAAAGAGACAGACCAGGAAAGAGACAGACCGGGAAAGAGACAGCCGGGCAAAGAGACAGATGGGCAAAGAGACAGTCCTGGAAAGAGACAGCCCTGGAAAGAGACAGCCGGGCAAAGAGACAGCCAGGCAAAGAGACAGCCGGGCAAAGACACAAATGCCCAAAAAGACAAATGCCCAAAGAGAAAGACCTGGAAAGAGACAGACCTGGAAAGAGACAGACCTGGAAAATAGACAGACGGGCAAAGAGACAGCCCTGGAAAGAGACAGCCCTGGAAAGAGACAGACGTGGAAAGAGACAGCTCTGAAAAGAGGCAGCCGGGCAAAGAGACAGCCAGGCAAAGAGACAGCCGGGCAAAGAGACAGCCGGGCAAAGAGACAGCCAGGCAAAGAGACAAATGCCCAAAGCGACAGATGGGCAAAGAGACAGACCTGAAAAGAGACAGCCCTGGAAACAGACAGCCCTGGAAAGAGAGAGCCCAGCAAAGAGACAGCCCGGGAAAGAGACAACCAGGGAAAGAGACAGCCCGGGAAAGAGACAGCCCTGGAAAGAGACAGCCCTGGAAAGATACAGACCAGGAAAGAGACAGATGGGCAAAGAGACAGATGGGCAAAGAGAGAGACCTAGAAACAGACACCTGGGCAAAGAGACAGCCGGGTAAAGAGACAGCCGGGCAAAGAGATAGCTGGGCAAAAAGACAGCCGGGCAAAAAGACAGAGAGAGAGACAGACAGATACAGAGATTGAGACAGATAGACTAATGCAAATAGAGACAGAGAGATAGAAACAGACAGACAAGGAAAGAGACAGACAGCGAGACAGACAGACACCGACACACAGACTGGAAGAGAGACAGAGAGACAGTTACCATCCCGGGCAACGCCCGGGTGCTACAGCTAGTAAATATATATATATATATATATATATATATATATATATATATATATATATATATATATATATATATATATATATAATTAGTCTCAAGAGCAGGTTATACAGCCCAAGAAGGAGGAGCAGATCTTGGAATTGGAAATACCCCTTTCAGCGAATTAAACTGCTATTACATCCAATAGAAAAGTCAGGTAAGACATACAGATGTAATTTTCAAAAACAGATGTTTGTAGATTTGCATATAGAAAAGTAAATTTAACTTGTTGGCAGATGTGAACTTTTCTGGTACCTGGTAATCAGTTCCCACTGAGAATCATGACTGGGGCATTGATAGTTTTTTATTAGAGAATGTCTTCTTTAAGGGATTTTCTGGGTTTAAACTTTATTTTTACATTGCATTTCTTGCACAGCATGTACACAAACCCTGACTGTGTTCAATGTGCACACTGTTCGGAATCAACATTGTTGCTTGCATAAGTCGATTAGCGTCTCATGTGTTTTCACAATGTTTTCTCGGCATACTTGCAATATTCTATACTGTTTATTGCTTGAGTGGTTTACAGATTACCGCAATTATAAGATTGGCTGGCGGTCTTGTGTGGACTAGCTCCATATCCAGATTTCTCAATGTTTAAAGGCTGCTTTACACATTACTATTGCGTGTGCGATCTCGTATGCGATCGTACACGCCCCCATCGTATGTGTGGCACGGGCAATTTGTTGCCTGTGTCGCACAAACGATTACACCCCGTCACATGTGCTTACCTTACTAATGACCTCGCTGTGGGCGGCGAACATCCACTTCCTGAAGTGGGAGGGACGTTCGGCGTCACAGCGACGTCACACAGCGGCCGGCCAATAGAAGCGGAGGGGCGGAGATGAGCGGGATGTAAACATCCCGCCCACCTCACCTCCTTCCTTCCACATAGCCGGCGGGTGCCGCGGGACGCAGGTAAGCTGCAGTTCATCATTCCCGGGGTGTCACACGGAGCGATGTGTGCTGCCCCGGGAACATTGAACAACCGGGCGTTCAATTTTTAGAAATTGAACGACGTGTATGCAATCAACGTTTTAACGTTCAATCATGATCACACGTAGCTGTCACACACTACAATATCACTAACGATGCCAGATATGCGTCACTTACGATGTGACCCCGCCGACACATCGTTAGATATATTGTAGCGTGTAAAGCCCGCTTAACTCCTCACACCTTAATGTTGTATTAAGAGAAGAAGATGAGAACCGTGCTGGAATATGAGCACCAGTATGCAAAGCACATCTATGCAGTCACATGATAACAGCAGAATCCTGATAGTGTACATAATGCACACTGTCAATATTCAGCTATCTACAATGCTGTAGTGGCATTGCAGAAATGTAGTTTTAGTCTGAAATACCCCTTTAACTTGTTCCGCAGCTATCCATATATCTTAGACACTACCCCCAAACAGAAGGCTGAATGATCAGTGTTCAACACTCTCTTTTACAAGAAAATCAATAACAGCAGGCTCGTAAACATAAATCAAATGTCCTGTGTAACTCAAAACACAAGTATCCAATCATAATGAGTAAGCACACAGTATGAAAGTAATTTACATTGCTATAATCCGTAATTAAAGGGGTTAAGTGTGTAAATACATAAACAAGGGTCCAGTCACAGACTAATTAGTTTTACAAGAGTGTTTTACTACTTTGATATTATAGTAGTATATAGTATTATAGTATTTAATACTATGATATTGCCAGTCTATCCTTAGTACTATGATGTTGATATTCTTAGGCTAGGCCATAATTATCAGATCAATAGGGGTCTGACACGTGGAATCCCCCAAAATCAGTTTTAGGCGATGTACACACACTGCAACTTCACAGAGAAACACACCGTCTGCCAAAAAAATGCACCTTGTGCCAGAAAACACATACTTTAAGCGTTTTCTGCAAGTTTTTTTGCGCGGTTTTGTACCATGCATTTTTTAGTAAATATGGTGATGGACGGACACATAGATATAGGGGGTTGGTAGGTCTAACAAGTTTGGAAAAAAAACAGCTTTGGTGTTAGAAGGGCTAGGGGGATAGGAGCAAGCGCATTATACTTACTGAGTTTCCAGCGCGGCTGTAACTGCTCCTGTGGCTACTCACTTTACTTCCAGGGCCGCTCAATTAACCTCATACATATTCATTACTTTCCCTGCCCACCGGAGTCTGTGATTGGTTGCAGTCAGTCAGCGCCCCCACCCTGAGTGGCAGCATGTCTGACTGTTTGCAATCACAGTAGCTAAGTGGGTCTTTATTGTACTGTAAAAATAAATAAAAAAAATTGGAGTGGCTCCCTCCATACTATGATACCCACCACAGATAAAGCCCATGGCTACAGGCTGCAGCCCCCAGCCGTGTGCTTATCTTGGCTGTGTATCAAAACAAGAGGAACCACATGCGTCTTTTTTTTTTGCAATTATTTAAATAAATAATTTTAAAAAATTACGTGCAGTCCCTCACAATTTTGATACCCAGCAATCATAAAGCTCGACAACTGGGGACTGGTATTTTCGTGCTTATTGGCCCCTCCAGGCTAAAAATAGCATCCTGCAGCCCCCTGAAATTCCCGCATCAATTAGATGCTACAGTTCCGGCACTTTACCTGGCTCTTCCCAATTGCCCTGGAGCGGTGGCAATTGTGGAATTAAGGGGTTAATCGCAGCTCACAGCTGCCACTAAGCCCTAGATTAGTAATGAGAGGCATCTATGAGACCCCCCCCATTACTAATCTGTAAGTAAAGAGAAATAAAGACAAACATGGAAAAAGATCCTATATTTGCAATAAAAGACAAAAGAGCACCCTCTTTAACCCTTTTATAAACCCCAAAAATACCCCTGAAGGTCTACCGTAATCCACATGAGGTCTCACGACAATCTTGGCTCTGCTACATCTGAGAAGGCACAGTGCGCGGACATACAACAATGACCGCCTGCTATGAGCTTCAAGTAGAGAATGAATGAGTCGCGCAATAAACTCAGGTTAGTTTCGGTCACAGCTGGAGGTTTCCACAGTCATCCACCTGTAACTGCAGGTAACTTGACCTCGGGTGACTTCAAGTTACCTGCGGTCACAGATGTAGGACCGTGGGAATCTCCAGCTGTGACCAAGACCTCCACACCTCACCATGGAATTTTGAAGTTGATAATTCTGGTGGTGCTCATAATATTTACCTCGATGGTGTGCAGCTCATTTTTTCTGGTTGCATTATGTCTAGTAATTAAAGAGGTTGTCCACTACTTCTCAATAGGTATGTTTCCACCTTTTAAAATAATAAGATATTCTAGCGGTGTTGGTACTGTCCCTCCCGGAATTGCAGTTTTACATCACATGATTCCAGCAGCCGCGTCTCTCCTCATCTTATATGTATGTGAAACATCCAAAGGTGGGGAGAGTGAAATGGCAGCTGAAAGTGAGAGTTGGGAACAGTGCTGGCTGCATTTAAAGAACTGGAAATACAAACCAGGCACTTTTTCATGATTGTCATAATAAAACATCTATAACCCTATATGACACAAAAATGTTTTCAAAATACATAAATTAAGATCAAGGTGTAAGTACAATCAGGAGACGTACGGCTCACATTGATCTATCCAATAACACAATGGGTTGTAAAGAACATATTATTGAAATGCTGCACAATATCACCTTCAGCTTAAGCATAGTAAACAGAAACTTGTGGCTTGAGAAGTAGCTCAGAAGCAGAAAACCACAATCTAACCACTGGAAGACAAAGACAATTTATTAATGGTTTGTGAGACAAAACAAGTGTTAGTGCCATCACTTTCTCTACAACAGTCTAGCTTTTTTTACTCCAATAATACATTTCAGCAACTATTACTTTGCTAATTTGATGTGTAATTTTCTGTTTATCGATCTCTCATGGATGTTACAGAAAAGAATTTAAATAAAGTAATATATCATTATTTATCGAATATAAACATAAAGTTATAAGTATTTCTATCTTTAAAGGCCACTTTACATGCTACAATAAATCTTACGATGTGTCGGTGGGGTCACGTCGTAAATGACGCACATCTGGCATCGTAAGTATGATTGTAGCGTGTAAAACCTCCGTGCAATTGTGATTGAACGAAAATCCGTTCATCGCATGCACGTCGTTCATTCCTCAAAGATTGAACGTGCGGTTGTGCAATGTTCCCGAGGCAGCACACATCGCAGTGTTTGACACCCCAGGAACATTGAACGACACCTTACCTCCGTCCGCGGCTCCCGCCGACAATGCGGAAAGAGGAAAGAGGTGGGCGGGATGTTTACGTCCCGCTCATCTCCGCCCCCCCGCTTCTATTGGCCGGCTGCCGCGAGACGTCGATGTGACGCCGAACGTCCCTCCCACTCCAGTACGTGGATGTTCGCCGCCCACATCGAGGTCGTATGGATGGGTAAGTACGTGTGACGGGGGTTAATCGTTTGTGCGGCACGTTCAACAAATTGAACATGCCACACATACGATGGGGGCGTTGCAAATCGCATACTATATCATATGCGAAATTGCAACGTGTAAAGCAGGCTTAACAACAGAGGTCTGCAAGGGTAAAATTGTTTGAAAAGTAAGAGGTGATTTTTATTTACTTTCAATCTCTGAACTCAGTAAAAGCATTGAAAAAAAATTCCATCACATACAATTTTTTCACAAACACTGTCTCCATAAGGTTTTTTATGCACCATACTTTGACACCTTTTGGTAGATTCTTTTGACGTCATTAGATTGGTTAGAAATGGATAAACGCTGTGCTGTGATTGGTTGCTGTGGGCAGAGAAGATGTTTTTCACGGACGTGTCAGAGGTGCGTTTTGCTCTCCATGAGCCGTGTTTATTGCCTATGTGTGTTCTCCGTGTGTTATCCGTGATAACACACGGAGAATGGGAACTTTCTACTCACCCGTCCCTGGTTTTGCTGTCCGTGGTGCTGAACTTTGGTCTCCGGTCCTGCCGACTCTCCGCTGCTGCTGCTTTCGGCCGCAGTGAAGTGGAGCATAATGAGCGGCGGTCGGAAGCAACTGACAGCAGCGGCAGAGACTGCAGGGCTGGAGAAGGTGAGTAAAGTTTTGTTTTTTATTTCTCGCAGACACGTCTTTTCTCCAGTGTGTGTCACATGGAACACATCCGTGTGGTCTGTTTGTGTTACGTGTGACCCGTTTGTGTTCCATGTGACACCCGTGATGCCGGAAAGAAAACGGACATATTGCCGTGAGAAACACACGGACACTCTTATGTACGGAACGGACACAAGTGCCGTGCGTAAATACATATGTGTATCCAAATCCATTGGAATACCTAGGTCTACGTGAGTATGTGTCTCCGGTATTTGTAGAAACTGACCAAACACGTACCGGAGGCACGTACGTGTGAAAGAGGCCTAGGAGGTGCTCAAAATGGCTACAAGGGAGTGTTTGCTACATTTGCGGTGGTTTTTCAGAGAAGAAATGAAGGAACATTATGGAAATTGTTAGAAAAGTGTATTATGCGTACTTTCAGGGCCACCATCAGGGCATGACAACTATGACTGATGTATGGGACCCCACGAAGAGGGGGGCCCGCCCGGGCCCTGGGTAACTACTTGGCTTTATTAAGCAATGGACCTGGCCAGGCCCCCGTCTTTACCGGGCTTCAGTCACAGCCACAGCAGAGGAGCCCAGCCCTGTCACTTCAGCCACTACAGTGGCTAATTTGCATGTGATGGGTTGACGCACGCAAATTAGCCATGTGCTGAAAACAAAGTCAGTTGAGCAGAGCAGGGCACTGGCGTGTCATCCCATGGCCCAGCATGCAGCAGAATGATTAAGTCATCATCACACTGCTGCAGGAAACAGAACTGCGGTGGTGGCAGGGACGCGGTAGCCGGCGGGGACAGGTAAGAGCTCCATAAGCTGATGGCAGGAGGGCGACGGGGGTCAGTGGGTGCTCTCGTCCACTGGCCTGGCCGCCTTTAGAAAGACAGCATGGCCCAGGGCTCATCCCAACTGAACGCCCGACCTCCTTAATCGTGGGCGGAACACTACTCAGACAACATAGGATGAGGGAATCACAATATTAAGATTTTATTGGATCCCCAAACAATTAATGGCACATAGCACATAACCAGCAAAACACACAAATGTAACAGGCAACAGAGTCTCACCCTTCCGCTGGCTCACCAGGGATTACAATGTCCGTGCCTCAGAGCTTCCAGGGCTACTTACTCCAATCCAGCAGCATCCCACTTTCGGCGGGCACCCACTGAGAATGGAATAACGCCAGATTTAGGAAGCTGCCTTGAGGTCTGCAAGGTTTGTAGTCCGGTGTCTGCATTGTCCCAAGCTGGATTCCTTCCTTAGGTAGTCCTTGATATCAAAGCCGAATCCTTGCATTCGATGCAGATGTGGGGGAGGATCGTAGTAGGGAGCGGCAGGACGGTGAGGTAGGTAGCTGGGTGACAGTTAGAAAGGGGGGTAAAGGGAAAAGTGCTAGGAAGGCTAGTCCTGAACTGACACACCCCAATAGGTTTGCAAACTTGGCAGATGAGGGGGATGTCATTACAGGGGTAGCATTGCTGAAGCAAGGCATGACCTCTGAATGCCAGAGGAGTGTCTGCTCCAGTAAGGGGGGGAATAGGAGTGCAGGGCAGGCAAGACAGGTACTGGTAGTGGGGGACTCAATTATTAGGGGGACAGATAGGGCAATCTGTCACAAAGACAGGGATCGCCGAACAGTGTGTTGTCTTCCTGGCGCTCGAGTTCGGCACATCGCTGATCGGGTTGACAGATTACTGGGAGGGGCTGGGGAGGACCCAGCGGTCATTGTACACATTGGCACAAATGACAAAGTTAGAGGTAGGTGGAAGGTCCTTAAAGATGATTTCAGAGAATTAGGTTGTAAGCTTAAAGCATGGACCTCAAAGGTGGTATTTTCGGAAATACTACCTGTGCCACGAGCCACACCAGAGAGGCAAAGAGAGATCAGGGAGGTTAACAGGTGGCTCAGGAATTGGTGTAGGAAAGAGGGTTTTGGGTTCCTGGAGAATTGGGCCGACTTTTCAGTTGGCTACAGATTCTATGCTAGGGATGGGCTTCATCTTAATGGGGAGGGTGCAGCTCTGCTGGGGCAGAAAATGGCTAGAAGGTTGGAGGAGTGTTTAAACTAGGAATGGGGGGTGAGGGTATTCACTTTATAGAAGGGGAATGTAGTGCAGATAGTGACCAGGGCACAAGTAATGAAATTGGGGGTGGTACGGGGGGAAGGGTTAGGACAGTCAATGCAGTAAGCAGGAATATAGGTACAGAGTCATACGTAACGTGCATGTACACTAATGCCCAAAGCCTCACAAATAAGGTGGAGGAATTAGAATTAATATTGTTGGAAGAAAATTATGATATAGTGGGGATATCAGAGACATGGCTGGATGAGAGCTATGACTGGGCTGTTAATTTACAGGGTTATAGCCTATTCAGGAATGACCGTACAAATAAGCGAGGGGGAGGTGTGTGTCTATATGTAAAATCATCCTTAAAACCCATCCTGCGTGACAACATATGTGAGGGTACTGAGAATGTAGAGTCCCTATGGGTGGAGATAAGGGGGGGGAGAATTAATAATAAAATACTGATAGGGGTGTGTTATAAGACGCCGAATATTATGGAAGAGGTAGAGAATCTCCTCATAAAGCAAATTGATAAAGCAACGAGTCTCGGAGAGGTAATTATTATGGGGGACTTTAACTATCCTGATATAAATTGGGGAACAGAAACTTGCAGTTCCAGCAAAGGAAATAGATTTTTGATAACAATGAAAGATAATTACCTTTCACAAATGGTACAGGACCCCACAAGAGGGGGAGCACTACTAGACCTTGTACTAACCAATAGGCCAGACCGCATATCAAATATACAAGTTGGGGGTTACTTGGGGAATAGTGATCACAAAATAATAAGTTTTCATGTATTCTTTAGTAAGATGTATAGTAGAGGGGCTACAAGGACACTAAACTTCAGGAAAGCAAATTTTAAACGGTTGAGAGATGATCTTAGTGCAATAAACTGGGATGATGTACTAAGTAATAAAAGTACACAAAGCAAATGGGAGACTTTTATGAGCATCCTGAATAGGGCTTGTGCAGAAAATATACCCTATGGGAACAAACATGCTAGAAATAGGAGGAAACCCCTATGGCTAAATAGAGCTGTAAGGGAAGCAATAAAAGAAAAACAGAAAGCCTTAAAAGAATTAAAGAGGGTAGGTAGTGATGAGGCATTATATAATTATAGAAAATTAAATAAAGTATGTAAAAAGCAAATTAAGTTAGCTAAGTTTGAGAGAGAGAGACTCATTGCGAGAGAAAGTAAAAATAATCCTAAAATATTCTTTAACTACATAAACAGTAAAAAACTGAAAAGCGATAATGTTGGCCCCCTTAAAAATAGTCTTGGTGAAATGGTGGAAGGGGATGAGGGTAAAGCCAACCTGCTGAATGACTTTTTTTCTACGGTTTTTATACAAGAAAATGCCATGGCAGATGACATGACTAGTGATACCATAAATTCACCCTTGAATATTACCTGCTTAACCCAGCAGGAAGTACGCCGCCGCCTCGAAATCACTAAGGTTGACAAATCTCCGGGCCCGGATGGCATACACCCCAGAGTACTACAGGAATTGAGTTCTGTGATAGATAGACCATTATTTTTAATCTTCTCAGATTCCTTAATAACAGGGTCGGTACCGCAGGACTGGCGCATAGCAAATGTGGTGCCAATATTCAAAAAGGGGATAAAAACTGAGCCGGGAAATTATAGGCCGGTAAGTTTAACCTCTACGGTTGGTAAAATCCTTGAGGGTTTCTTGAGAGATGCTATACTGGAGTATCTCAAGAAAAATAACCTTATGACAGAGTATCAACATGGGTTTATGAGGGATCGATCCTGTCAAACTAATTTGATCAGCTTCTATGAAGAGGTAAGTTCAAGCCTGGACCAGGGAAATGCAGTGGATGTTGTGTATATGGACTTTTCAAAAGCTTTTGATACGGTGCCACACAAAAGGTTGGTACATAAAATGAGAATAATGGGGATAGGGGAAAATATGTGTAACTGGGTTAAAAACTGGCTCAGTGATAGGAAACAAAGGGTGGTTATTAATGGTACGTACTCGGACTGGGTCTCAGTTCATAGTGGGGTACCACAGGGGTCAGTATTGGGCCCGCTTCTTTTCAACATATTTATAAATGACCTTGTTGGGGGCATGCGGAGTAGAATTTCAATATTTGCAGATGATACTAAACTCTGCACGGTAATCAATACAGAGGAGGATAATTTTATATTACAGGGAGATTTATGTAAATTGGAGGATTGGGCTGAGAAGTGGCAATTGAAGTTTAATGTAGATAAATGTAAGGTCATGCACTTGGGTAGAGGAAATAACATTTATGATTATGTAGAACTGTAGATTATGTAGAATTGTAGAACACTGGGTAAAACAGACACAGAAAAAGACTTGGGTGTATGGGTGGATGGTAAACTTCCCTTTAGTGGACAGTGTCAGGCAACTGCTGCCAGGGCTAATAAAATAATGGGATGTATTAAAAGAGGTATAAGTGTTCATGAAAAAAATATAGTTCTACCTCTGTACAAGTCACTAGTGCGACCGCACTTAGAATACTGTGTACAATTCTGGTCACCGATATATAAGAAGGACATAGCTGAACTGGAGAGGGTGCAGAGAAGAGCCACCAAGATTATTAGAGGAATGGGTGGGCTGCAATACCAAGACAGGTTATTAAACCTGGGGTTATTTAGTTTAGAAAAACGAAGGCTTAGGGGGGATCTAATCACAATGTATAAATATATGAGGGGACAGTACAGAGACCTTTCCAAAGATCTTTTTACACCTAGGCCTGCGACTGGAACACGGGGGCATCCGCTACGTCTTGAGGAAAGAAGGTTTAATCATAATCACAGATGAGGATTCTTTACTGTACGAGCAGTGAGACTATGGAACTCTCTGCCGCATGATGTTGTAATGAGTAATTCACTACTAACATTTAAGCAGAGCCTGGATGCCTTTCTTGAAAAATGTAATATTAAAAGTTATGTATATTAGATTTTATGACAGGGTGTTGATCCAGGGAACTAGTCTGATTGCCGGATGTGGAGTCAGGAAGGAAATTTTTTCCCCATTGGAACTTGTTTGCCACATTGGGGTTTTTTTGCCTTCCTCTGGATCAACATGTTAGGCTACGGGTTGAACTAGATGGACTTAGAGTCTCCCTTCAACCTTAAAAACTATGATACTATGATACTATGCTGAAGTCCATATAGTGTTATAATCCAGGTTTGGGTATGGCTTGCAAATCGGATCCGCAGGTCCAAGATTGGTAGCATGTAGCAATGGTCTATCTGGGCAATGGACAGTCCTCTTATACCTCTGAGCTCTCCATTCAGACCATTGGGGTCTTGACGATTGGTGGAAAAGACTGGGCTCTTATTGGCTAGATTTCAAGCCATATTCAAATAGCCAGAGACAGACAGGTAAGTTACATCTCATCTAGCATTTCACTTAGTAATACAATGGGAAGTTTGCATAACTGATTTATCTGTGTGTCTGGCCTTCATTAGCCAAGGCAATTACATGAGTCAACAAGAGTCTTGTAAAAACAATGAGGGCTTATCCCCCGTCTATAAACAAACTATCTTCATGTCTGTCTGAATTTTAAGATATGTAACCCCTGCTAAGCACTGACAAAGTCCATGTCGTCACATCATTGTCTTGTTGGAAGCTGAACCTTCGTCCAAGTCTGAGGTCCAGAGCACCCTGGAAGAAGTTTTCTTCCAGGATATCTCTGTACTTGGTTGCATTCATCTTTCCTTCAATTGCAACCAGTCATCCTGTTCCTGCAGCTGAAAAACACCCCCAGAGCATGATGCTGCTACCACCATGTTTCACGTTTCACTGTTGGGATTGTATTGGGCAGGTGATGAGCAGTGCCTGGTTTTCTCCACACATACCGCATAGAATTATCACTAAAAAGTTCTATCTTCGTCTCATCAGACCAGAGAATCTTATTTCTCATATTCTGGGAGTCCTTCATGAGTTTTTTTGCAAACTCTATGCGGGCTTTCATATGTCTTGCACTAAGGAAAGGCTTCCGTCGGGCCACTCTGCCATAAAAGCCCAACTGGTAGAGGGCTGCAGTGATAGCTGACTTTGTGGAACTTTCTCCCATCTCCCTACTGCATCTCTAGAGCTCAGCCACAGTGATCTTGGGGTTCTTCTTTACCTCTCTCACCAAGGCTCTTCTCCGATGACCATGTGATATTTCAGTTTTTCTTGTTTTAAAAATTTGCAAAAATTTCTACATTTCTGTTTTTTTTTTCTGTAAAGATGGGGTGCAGAGTGTACATTAATGAGAGAAAAATGAACTTTTTTGAATTTATCAAATGGCTGTAATGAAATAAAGAGTGAAAAATTAAAGGGGTCTGAATACTTTCCTTACCCATTGTATATGCTAGGAAGGGGACAAATAAACCAGGATGGGGACATATATAACAGGATGGGCCCAGGAGGGGGACGTATATACAAGTAGGGGGACATAGAGTACATTCCAGGAAGGACCCAGGATGGTAACATATATACCTGGAAGGGGACATACACTACAGTTCAAAAGTTTGGGGTCACCCAGACAATTTTGTCTTTTCCATGAAAAATCATACTTATATTTATAAAATGAGTTGCCTAATACATAGAAAATATAGTCCAGACATTGACTAAGTTAGAAATAATGATTTTTACTCGAAATAATAATTTTCTCCTTCAAACTTTGCTTTCGGCAAAAAATACTCCCTTTACAGCAATTACAGCTTTGCAGACCTTTGGCATTCTAGCTATTACTTTGATGAGATAATCTTGAGATATTTCACTCCATGCTTCCAGAAGCCCCTCCCACAAGTTGGATTGGCTTGATGGGCACTTTTTGCGTACCATACGGCCAAGCTGCTCCCACAACAGCTCAGTAGGATTCAGATCTGGTGATTGGGCTGGCCACTCCATTACAGATAGAATACCAGCTGCCTGCTTCTTCCCTAAATAGTTCATGCATAATTTGCAAGTGTGCTTTGGGTCATTGTCCTGTTGTAGGATGAAATTGGCTCCAAGCAAGCGCTGTCACAGGGTATGGCATGGTGTTGCAAAATGGAGTGATAGCCTTCATTCAAAATCCATTTTTACATTGTACAAGTCTCCCACTTTACCAGCACCAAAGCAACCACAGACCATCACATTACCTCCACCATGATTGACGGATAGTGTCAGGCACTCTTTCAGCATCTTTTCAGTAGTTCTGTGTCTCACAAATGTTCTTCTGTGTGATCCAAACACCTCAAACTTTGATTTGTCCATAACCCATTTTTCCAATTTTCCTCTGTCCAATGTATGTGTTCTTATGCTCATATTAATATTTTCCTTTTAGTACCCAGTCTCAGATATGGCTTTTTCTTTGCCACTCTGCCCTGAAGGCCAGCATCCCGGAATCGCCTCTTCACTGTAGACGATGACACTGACCTTTTGTGGGTACTATTTAAAGAAGCTGCCAGTTGAGGACCTGTGAGTCTCAAATTAGAGACTCTAATGTACTTGTCTTGTTGCTCAGTTGTGCAGCGGGGCCTCCCACTTCTCTTTCTACTTTGGTTAGAGCCTGTGTGTGCTCTCCTCTGAAGGGAGTAGTACACACCATTGTAGGAAATCTTAAGTTTCTTGGCAATTTCTCGCCTTTCAAGATGCAACAGTATTGTAAAGTCAACATCATCTTGTGCAGAGAACACTACAGCCATAATGTTTTGGATTATTTTGTGTTTTCACAATTACTCATATCCAGTTTTTACAGTCTTTTTACATGTTTGTATATTAGTTTTTTTTTTTTTCATTTCTAAGAACAAGAATAGACTGTTGAGTTTCACATGAAAGTTCTCTTTTTTCTGGCCATTTTCAGAGTTTAATGTAACCAACAAATGTAATGCTCCAGATTCTCAACTAGCTCAAAGGAAGGTCAGTTTTATAGCTTCTCTAATCAGCAAAACTGTTTTCAGCTGTGCTAACATACTTGCACAAGGGCTTTCAAGGGATTTCTAAACATTAATTAGCCTTCTAACACAATTAGCAAACACACTGTACCATTAGAACACTGGAGTGGTGGTTGTTAGAAATGGGCCTCTACACACCTATGTAGATATTGCATTCAAAACCAGACGTTTGCAGCTAGAATACTCATTTACCACATCAACAATGTATAGAGTGTATTTCTGTTTAATTTAGTGTTAGCTTCAAGAAAAAAAAAATGTGCTTTTCTTTCAAAAATAAGGAAATATCTAAGTGACCCTAAACTTTTGAACTGTAGTGTATATACCAGGAGGAGGACATATGTACCAGGAGGATATTATACAAAGATTCAGTGTGTGTGTGAGGGAAACATTTTGCCAGTATGGGGCCCTTAAATTCCTAGTGGCAGCCCTGCATACTTTAGTGTAAAATTAGGTGATGAGGGCATGGGCTCCACAACAACTGTGTTCTGTTAGAAGAAATACGACAGTGATCTAAAGGGAAGAAAAAGAGCTTTCGTTTTGGTGTGCCTATGATCTGGAAGGACCAGCGAAATCATAGGGATCATTGCTTCTTTTGTACGTGCAACGTGGATAGATTCAATCTTAAAAATAAGGAGGAAGTTATATACCCAGACCTCTTGTCTGTGATTTGCCCTGTACCTCATGGTCCAGAAATACCTGTGCCTTCACCGCTGAAAAAACTTGAAGATACACTTGATTCAGTACATGAAGAGCAGGATTCTGACTAAGACTAAAGGCTGCTTTACATGGTACGACCGATTGTGCAATTTTTTGCAAATTTTTTGCAAATCGCTGCCCGTGTCGCACAAAGTCAGTAACCCCCGTCACACATACTTACCTCTCGTGCGACCACGCTGTGGGCGGCGAACGTCCACTTCCTGGAGTGGGAGGGACGTTTGGCGTCACAGCGACGTCACACGGCCGCCGGCCAATGGAAGCGGAGGGGCGGAGATGAGCGGGACGTAAACATCCCGCCCACCTCCTTCCACACGGAGCGACGTGTGCTACCCCGGAAACGATGAACAACTAAATTAAACGATATTATGGAACCTAACGAGCAGTACACGACTCACGATTTGTGAGCGATACTGCGTCGCTAGGAGGTGTCACACAGGCCGGCATCGCCAGCGATGCCGGATGTGCGTCACAAAAACCGTGACCCCGACGATCTATCGCACGATAGATTGTCTGGTGTAAAGCAGCCTTAAGGCCCTGTGCGCACTGGAAAATGGAATTTTCTCAAGAAAATTCCGCAGGTATTCAAAGATTACCGCACCCGCGGTAAAAAACCGCGGCAAACCGCACCCGAAAACCGCATGCCGTTTGCCGCAGTCTGCTGCGGTTTTACCGCGGTATTGTTCGCGGTATTGCCGCGGTTTTGCCGCGTGCGGGTTGGTATGTGCTTTATTGCATTCAATGCAATAAAGCACATTGAAGAAAAAAAAAAAGTCATTTCATTCTAAGATAGAGAAATAGACAGAAGAATAGATAGAAGAATAGATAGATAGACAGACAGAGGGATAGATAGATAGATAGATAGAGGGATAGATAGAGTCCCTGTGAGCACACTCTGCATTTCTCACGGCCGGCAGTGAGTTCACATTACCGGCCGTGGGAAATGCCCTGGAGTTACCTCTGCTGTCTCGCTGCGAGCCTGCATTCAGCGCTGTGACAGTGTCAGTCGCGGCTGGATGTAAGCAGCGCAGGACCTGTGGATTACGCCGGAGCTGTGTGTTGGGGGGTTAATAAAAGGGTGAACGAGGCTTGTTTGTGTTTTATTTAAAATAAAGGATTTTTCGGTGTGTGTGTTTTTTTCACTTTACTTACGGGTTGATTATGTCAGCTGTCTCATAGACGCTGGCATGATCAAGCCTGGAGTTAATGGCAGTGATCCGCCACCATTAACCCCTTGTATTACCTTGACTGCCACTGCTACACGGCAGCAAGAAGAGCCGGGGACACTCCGGTACTGCCGCATAATGCATGTGACAGTCCCGGGGCAGCTGCGGCTGATATTCTCGGCTGCGGGAGGGGGAGTGAGGCGGGGGACATTAACCCTGCCCCTCTCCCTCCCCAGCCTGAGAATACCGGGCCGCCGCTGTGTGCTTACCTCGGCTGGACGGTAAATATACAGCGGAGCCCACGTGTTTTGTTTTCTATATTTCCGTTTGATTTCTATTTGTATTCTATGTGTCTGTGTTCTATGTCTGTGATGTCTGTGTGTGTCTGATATATGTGTGTGTGTGTTTACTCTCTGCTCTGCTTCCTCTTCCTGTAATGATATCACTTCCCTGCAAAACCGCAGGCAAGCGATGTACATTACCGGAGGTAAACCGCGAAATACCGCAGGGAATAACGCAGGAAAATGCAGTGAACCGCACAGAATTTGCTGCCTGCATTATTCCCTGCGGGATTTCACGATTACATTGGAGTCAATGGAGTGAAATCCCGCAGCGATGTGCGGAAAAGAATTGACATGCAATTGTTTTTGCTGCGGGAATCCCGCAGCAAAACATGCAGCTGTCAAAATCCGCCTAGTGCGCACAGGATTTTTTTTCCCATAGGTTTTGCTGGTGATTCAATGCAGAGATGTTATGAACATTTTCTGCAGCGAAACATGCAGTAAATCCGCGGCAAAATCCGGTAAGTGCGCACAGGGCCTTATACTCTAGTTCTAACGAGCCACAGCTTTTTCATAGCTCAAATTAAAGGTTTAGTCAGGGACTTGGAGGTTTCTAAACATTCTTCAGAAGTTTTAAACTCTAGAATAAAGGAAAAGAACCTTCTAGCTCCTGGTAACTGTTTATCATGGTACGAAAGCAGAGAAAAAGAATTCGTTCCATAATTTCTCAAAACAGTGCTATAGTATATTCCAGTGATGATACTGGGTTGGTGGAAAAATTTAACATGGTGTATAATGTGAGCGTGTGGAGACTCTTTATTGATTCAACCAAAAAGTCTGAAAGTTGTTCTACCATGGCAACAAATATTCTTCAGTGCCTGTACGGCATTCTGTGCACTTGAAGGAAAGCTATGAGTTTAGGCTTTATTTTCAAGACACTTAACAATGAGGGTCAAGGCTGGTCCATATTTGGTGATCTGAAAGTGAACTCTTTGCTCCTTAGCCAGGAATGAGGATACACAAAGCACCCATGCTTTTTGAGTGAATGGGACAGCCGAGATAGGATTCATCACTGGAGCCAAAAAAGTTGACCAATGAGACCAAGAACATAGTTGCAGAAAGTTTAGTTGATCCCAGTAAAGTTCTCCTGCCACCACTCCACATTAAACTTGGACTGATGAAGAAGTTTGTGAAAGTTTTACCAAAAGAAGTAGAGACTTTTAAGTACCTGTGTACCAGGTTTCTGATACTGTAGAAAGCAAAAGTGAAAAAGGCGTTTTAGTTGGTCCGGATGTTCGGAACCTCATGAAGGACCACATGTTTGAAACAAAAATGAAAGCTGTGAAGAAATTTCTAGATAACAACAGAGAAGTATCAACCACTGAGAACTCTCAGTTCTTTTAAACAATTTTTTAGGTAACAACAGAGATCCAACATTTAATTGGATCCAAATGTGCAGAAATTCCAGCATATGCAAAAAATTTCTTCTTAGGATAGAATGTTCATAAAAACATACCTTTATTTAAGCCATGGTCATGATTAAGGCTCACGCCTGAAACACGTAGACCCGTGTGTCTGCCGTTCATTTGTTATACTCTATTTTATGGCTTGAATTAAGGTATGTTTTTATGAACATTCTATCCTGAGTAGAGTTGAGCGCGGTTCGTGGTTCGTGGTTCTCCAGTTCGCGGCTCGAGTGATTTTGGGGCATGTTCTAGATCGAACTAGAACTCGAGCTTTTTGCAAAAGCTCGGTAGTTCTAGAAACGTTCGAGAACGGTTCTAGCAGCCAAAAAACAGCTAAATCATAGCTTGGTTTCTGCTGTAATAGTGTAAGTCACTCTGTGAATCAAACTATTATCACATTTCAGTGTATAGTGTGCGTGAACAGCGCCTTCAGATCACTGCTGTTTCTATAATGGCGATCGCCATTTTTTTTTTTTTTTTTTCTTGTCTTCCTTCCCTAAGTGCGCGCGTCTTGTGGGGCGGGCCAGCATGTCAGCCAATCCCAGACACACACACAGCTAAGTGGACTTTGAGCCAGAGAAGCAACGGCATGTGTGATAGGATCTGCATGTCACATGTCCCTGCATTATAAAACCGGACATTTTCTTCACGGACGCCATTATCTGCCTTCTGCGTCTTTGGTGTCAGACATCACTGTCGCAGCTCCGTCTTCCTGAGTCCTATAGCCGATACAGCTGTATGCGCTGCATACACAGCGTTAGACAGCTTAGGGAGAGCACTTTATAGCAGTCCTTTTAAGGGCTCCAACCGGCAGGGTCAGAGAGCCATAGGTGACAGGTCCTGCAAACAGCAACAGCGTCTGTGTAGCCCAGGTCAGGGATTTCCTACCTGCATTTCACCATTAGGAGGGAATAGAAAGGCAGTCTTCCATTCCTCTACCCAGAGCACCACAATCCTGCCACTGTACCCTCTTGTCCTCTGCACACTCCAACTGATAACTAAGCCATTATACTAGCAAACACTCAGTGTACCTAGTGGCATCCTATACGTGGCTATTGGACTTTGCTATAGTCCCACTAGTGCAAAGACATTTGCAGAGCGCGTCTGCCTGCATTGCACACTACAACTCATTCTAACCAAGCCATTATACTAGCAAACACTCAGTGTACCTAGTGGCATCCTATACGTGGCTATTGGACTTTGCTATAGTCCCACTAGTGCAAAGACATTTGCAGAGCGCGTCTGCCTGCGTTGCACACTACAACTCATTCTAACCAAGCCATTATACTAGCAAACACTCAGTGTACCTAGTGGCATCCTATACGTGGCTATTGGACTTTGCTATAGTCCCACTAGTGCAAAGACATTTGCAGAGCGCGTCTGCCTGCGTTGCACACTACAACTCATTCTAACCAAGCCATTATACTAGCAAACACTCAGTGTACCTAGTGGCATCCTATACGTGGCTATTGGACTTTGCTATAGTCCCACTAGTGCAAAGACATTTGCAGAGCGCGTCTGCCTGCGTTGCACACTACAACTCATTCTAACCAAGCCATTATACTAGCAAACACTCAGTGTACCTAGTGGCATCCTATACGTGGCTATTGGACTTTGCTATAGTCCCACTAGTGCAAAGACATTTGCAGAGCGCGTCTGCCTGCGTTGCACACTACAACTCATTCTAACCAAGCCATTATACTAGCAAACACTCAGTGTACCTAGTGGCATCCTATACGTGGCTATTGGACTTTGCTATAGTCCCACTAGTGCAAAGACATTTGCAGAGCGCGTCTGCCTGCGTTGCACACTACAACTCATTCTATCCAAGCCATTATACTAGCAAACACTCAGTGTACCTAGTGGCATCCTATACGTGGCTATTGGACTTTGCTATAGTCCCACTAGTGCAAAGACATTTGCAGAGCGCGTCTGCCTGCGTTGCACACTACAACTCATTCTAACCAAGCCATTATACTAGCAAACACTCAGTGTACCTAGTGGCATCCTATACGTGGCTATTGGACTTTGCTATAGTCCCACTAGTGCAAAGACATTTGCAGAGCGCGTCTGCCTGCGTTGCACACTACAACTCATTCTAACCAAGCCATTATACTAGCAAACACTCAGTGTACCTAGTGGCATCCTATACGTGGCTATTGGACTTTGCTATAGTCCCACTAGTGCAAAGACATTTGCAGAGCGCGTCTGCCTGCGTTGCACACTACAACTCATTCTAACCAAGCCATTATACTAGCAAACACTCAGTGTACCTAGTGGCATCCTATACGTGGCTATTGGACTTTGCTATAGTCCCACTAGTGCAAAGACATTTGCAGAGCGCGTCTGCCTGCGTTGCACACTACAACTCATTCTAACCAAGCCATTATACTAGCAAACACTCAGTGTACCTAGTGGCATCCTATACGTGGCTATTGGACTTTGCTATAGTCCCACTAGTGCAAAGACATTTGCAGCACGTCTGCCTGCGTTGCACACTCCAACTAATTATAACTAAGTTGCATTGTCAGGGATATTTATTCTTTATTATTCTGCTGTTAATAAAGCTAGACCACCACTGCAATCTTCACCACCTCTCAATTTTTACTACCACATTTTCAGTCCACAATCTTGTCGCAATCAACATGAGTGGCAAAATGACAGATGCTGGTGGAAAGGGGAAGAGGCGTGGTGGAAAAGGCAAAAAAGGTTTTGTCCGTGGGGAAGGTGGCAAAGCTCCATTATCATCTGCTGAAGATAGACCATCTACCAGCAAAAGTAAGATGTCTACTACTTACCGTGGACAATCCGATGTGCTCCCTTTGTTACGGACACGAACAACAGGAACAAAGGTAGATGATGGGCAAAAAAGGAAAATGCTTGAATGGATCTCAAGTGGTCCAACAAGTGCCCTCTCTGCCACTTCAAGTACCGCATCCAAAAAACACCAGTCCTCTGAGTTGTCATCCCAATCAAACTTGCTTTCTCCCAGCTCTGAAGTCTCCATCAGCCCTGCACAGTATGGTGGAACTGAGATGGCTGAGTCTGCAGAGCTGTTCAGTCACACTATAGCCTGGGAATCAGAGGTCTGCTCCCAAGCTACAGTGAGTACAGAACAGGAAATGGTCTGCAGTGATGCCCAGAACCTTTGTGACTCAGATTCAGGCCGTGAGGACCAAGTTTCTGAGCATAATGTTGACCCTTTGTCACAAACTGTAACACCTGTGGTTATAGACAATGAGGAACATACTGATGAAGATGAGACGCAGATACCCGATTGGGATGACAACTTAAATATTCCGTCAGGGCAAGAAGAGGCTCGGTCTGAGGGGGAGGGGAGTGCAAACACAACAATTGATGATGACGTTCTAGATCCCACCTACTGTCAACCCCCAGTCAGGCACTCGAGGAGGTCAACAGAGGCGGTGGAGGAGGATGCAACCGACGACGAAGTTACCTTGCGCCTTCCTGGACAGAGTCGGAGCACTGGTAGCACGTCTACAACTGCATCCTCAGCCACCACTCTGCCTATGAGCATTATTCGGGGTGGATCAACAGGTCGCATGGCCTCTAAGCCTTGCCTAGCCTGGTCCTTTTTTCACATCGAAAAAGATCGCCCAACTCATGTGATATGTAACATTTGTCATGATTCTGTTAGTAGAGGTCAAAACCTCAGCAGTTTGACAACTTCTTCCATGAATCGTCACATGACTAAATATCATAAGTCCCGGTGGGAAGCTCACCGTGCTGCAATGCGGCCTAGTGGAGCGAACCATCCACCGCCCGCCCCTTCCACTGCATCCGCGCGCTCTTCATCTTCTAGGACTGTGGGGACAGCTGCCACACCTGTTTTTCCACGCAAAACTTCCACCACTGTAACCGCAACAGGCAGTTTGCTTGTAAGGTCGTCAGTTGGTTTGGAAGGGGAAACAAGTGAGTGTGTACAGCTCTCTCAGACATCGATAGCACCAACGTTGGATGAAGGCAACATCATGTCGCCGCCTGCACTTTCCTCACAAACCTGCATTTTTCAAGGGACACCCTACTCAACACCGTCTACACACAGCAGCCAGATCTCTGTCCCTCAGATGTGGTCAAATAAAAGGCCACTTCCTCCGACCCATGACAAAGCTAAGAGGTTGACTCTATCCCTCTGTAAGCTGTTGGCTACCGAAATGCTGCCTTTCCGCCTAGTGGACACACAGGATTTTAGAGACCTTATGTCTGTCGCTGTGCCCCAGTACCAGATGCCTAGTCGCCACTACTTCTCTAAGAAAGGTGTGCCCGCGCTACACCAGCATGTCGCACACAACATCACCGCTTCCTTGAGAAACTCTGTGTGTGAACGGGTGCATTTCACCACCGATACTTGGACCAGTAAGCATGGACAGGGACGTTACATGTCGCTGACTGGGCACTGGGTAACTATGGTGATAGATGGTGAAGGGTCTGCTGCACAAGTCTTGCCGTCCCCACGACTTGTGTGTCAATCCTCTGTCTGTCCAAGTTCCGCCACTGCTTCTGCATCCTCCACCTCATCTGGGTCCTCCACCTCCGCCCCAAGCCTGCCTGGTCAGGCCACCAGCGTTCTCACTGCGCAGAAGGAATCACGCACCCCTCATTACTATGCTGGCAGCAGAGCGCAACGGCATCAGGCGGTCTTTAGCTTGACATGTCTTGGTAATAAGAGTCACACAGCTGAGGAGTTGTGGTCAGCTTTGCGGTCCGAGTTTAATAAATGGTTGTCTCCACTCAAACTGCAGCCTGGTAAGGCCGTGTGCGACAATGCTGCAAACCTGGGTGCGGCACTTCGCCTGGGCAAGGTGACACACGTACCTTGTATGGCTCACGTGTTGAACCTTGTCGTGCAGCAATTTTTAACACACTATCCCGGCCTAGATGGCCTTCTGAACAGGGCACGAAAACTGTCAGCTCACTTCCGCCGTTCAAGCGCCGCAGCAGAGCGACTTGCATCGCTCCAGAAGTCTTTCGGCCTGCCGGTTCATCGCCTGAAATGCGATGTGGCGACACGCTGGAATTCAACTCTCCACATGTTACAGCGACTGTGGCAGCACCGCAGAGCCCTGGTGCAATACGTCATGACGTATAGCCTGGGCCAACGAGATGCAGAGGTGGGGCAGATCACCCTGATGGAGTGGTCTCAGATCAAGGACCTATGCACCCTTCTGCACAGTTTCGACATGGCGACGAATATGTTTAGCTCTGACAATGCCATTATCAGCATGACGATTCCAGTCATTTACATGCTGGAGCACACGCTAAACACTATTCGGAGTCAGGGGGTGGGACAACATGAAGGGGAGGAACTACAGGAGGATTCATATGCGCAAGGGACAACAACATCACGAAGGTCCAGACGTTCATCATCACCAACGCAGCAGGCATGGGACCATGGGGGACAGGGATCGACAAGGGCGCATAGTAGCAGGCGAAATGTTGAGCAAGGTGCAGGAGAACATGAAGAAATGGAGGACGAACTGTCCATGGACATGGAAGACTCAGCGGATGAGGGAGACCTTGGTCAAATTTCAGTTGAAAGAGGTTGGGGTCAGATGTCAGAGGAAGAAAGAACGGGTAGCACCTCTATGCCACAAACACAGCATGGACTTGGTCCGCATGGCTGCGCAAGACACATGAGTGCCTTTTTGTTGCACTACCTCCAACATGACAGTCGTATTGTCAAAATTAGAAGTGATGATGACTACTGGATTGCCACACTATTAGATCCCCGGTACAAGTCCAAATTTTGTGACATAATTCCAGCCATAGAAAGGGACGCACGTATGCAGGAGTATCAGCAGAAGCTGTTACTAGATCTTAGCTCGGCTTTTCCACCAAACAACCGTGCAGGTGCAGGGAGTGAATCTCCCAGTTGTAACTTGACAAACATGGGACGGTCTCGTCATCTTCAACAGTCTACCCGTACCAGTAGGACCTTTTCTGGTGCCGGTAACAGCAATTTTATGGAATCTTTTCATAATTTTTTTAGACCCTCTTTTGCAAGGCCACCAGAGACAACAAGTCTGACACATAGTCAACGGCTGGAGAGGATGATACAGGAGTATCTCCAAATGAACATCGATGCCATGACTGTGCAACTGGAGCCTTGCTCCTTTTGGGCTTCAAACCTACAAAAATGGCCAGAGCTCGCAACTTACGCCTTGGAGATTTTGTCGTGTCCAGCTGCCAGCGTTGTCTCTGAACGTGTATTCAGTGCTGCTGGGTGTGTGCTGACAGATAAGCGCACGCGTCTGTCCAGTGACAATGTGGACAGACTGACGTTCATCAAAATGAACAAGTCATGGATCCAGAAGGAATTTACTACCCCTGTGTCATCCTGGGGAGAGTAAATGCTTGTGGATTTGGAATGTGCTTGATGCAAATCAAAACATCCTGTTTGCAACTAGGGCCCAAGTGCTGCCACTGATGGGGTGGGTGTCTGTGTGGCCCAATTTTTGGAAAAAAGGGAGACTCCGCTTGGAGTAACCCTTGCTTGCTGTGTTTTTAAAAGAAGCCAAGATGAACAGAGCTGGGATCAGGAAAGACTTTGCTACCTACCCCGGTGTCATCCTGTGGACGGCTAAGAATAGCGTATTTTTGAATGTGCTTGATGCAAATCAAAACATCCTGTTTGCAACTAGGGCCCAAGTGCTGCCACTGATGGGGTGGGTGTCTGTGTGGCCCAATTTTTGGAAAAAAGGGAGACTCCGCTTGGAGTAACCCTTGCTTGCTGTGTTTTTAAAAGAAGCCAAGATGAACAGAGCTGGGATCAGGAAAGACTTTGCTACCTACCCCGGTGTCATCCTGTGGACGGCTAAGAATAGCGTATTTTTGAATGTGCTTGATGCAAATCAAAACATCCTGTTTGCAACTAGGGCCCAAGTGCTGCCACTGATGGGGTGGGTGTCTGTGTGGCCCAATTTTTGGAAAAAAGGGAGACTCCGCTTGGAGTAACCCTTGCTTGCTGTGTTTTTAAAAGAAGCCAAGATGAACAGAGCTGGGATCAGGAAAGACTTTGCTACCTACCCCGGTGTCATCCTGGGGACGGATAAGAATGGCGTATTTTTGAATGTGCTTGATGCAAATCTAGCTGTGAAGTGTACAACTGGGGCACAACTGCTGCCACTGAATGGGTGGGTGTGTGTGGGGCCCAATTTTTGGAAAAAAGGGGAGACTCCGCTTGGAGTAACCCTTGCTTACATTGTTTTTAAAAGAAGCCAAGATGAACAAGTCATGGGTCAGCAAAGACTTTGCTACCTACCCCAGTGTCATCCTGGGGACGGCTAAGAATAGCGAATTTTTGAATGTGCTTGATGCAAATCAAAACATCCTGTTTGCAACTAGGGCCCAAGTGCTGCCACTGATGGGGTGGGTGTCTGTGTGGCCCAATTTTTGGAAAAAAGGGAGACTCCGCTTGGAGTAACCCTTGCTTGCTGTGTTTTTAAAAGAAGCCAAGATGAACAGAGCTGGGATCAGGAAAGACTTTGCTACCTACCCCGGTGTCATCCTGGGGACGGCTAAGAATAGCGTATTTTTGAATGTGCTTGATGCAAATCAAAACATCCTGTTTGCAACTAGGGCCCAAGTGCTGCCACTGATGGGGTGGGTGTCTGTGTGGCCCAATTTTTGGAAAAAAGGGAGACTCCGCTTGGAGTAACCCTTGCTTGCTGTGTTTTTAAAAGAAGCCAAGATGAACAGAGCTGGGATCAGGAAAGACTTTGCTACCTACCCCGGTGTCATCCTGGGGACGGCTAAGAATAGCGTATTTTTGAATGTGCTTGATGCAAATCAAAACATCCTGTTTGCAACTAGGGCCCAAGTGCTGCCACTGATGTGGTGGGTGTCTGTGTGGCCCAATTTTTGGAAAAAAGGGAGACTCCGCTTGGAGTAACCCTTGCTTGCTGTGTTTTTAAAAGAAGCCAAGATGAACAGAGCTGGGATCAGGAAAGACTTTGCTACCTACCCCGGTGTCATCCTGGGGACGGATAAGAATGGCGTATTTTTGAATGTGCTTGATGCAAATCTAGCTGTGAAGTGTACAACTGGGGCACAACTGCTGCCACTGAATGGGTGGGTGTGTGTGGGGCCCAATTTTTGGAAAAAAGGGGAGACTCCGCTTGGAGTAACCCTTGCTTACATTGTTTTTAAAAGAAGCCAAGATGAACAAGTCATGGGTCAGCAAAGACTTTGCTACCTACCCCAGTGTCATCCTGGGGACGGCTAAGAATAGCGTATTTTTGAATGTGCTTGATGCAAATCAAAACATCCTGTTTGCAACTAGGGCCCAAGTGCTGCCACTGATGGGGTGGGTGTCTGTGTGGCCCAATTTTTGGAAAAAAGGGAGACTCCGCTTGGAGTAACCCTTGCTTGCTGTGTTTTTAAAAGAAGCCAAGATGAACAGAGCTGGGATCAGGAAAGACTTTGCTACCTACCCCGGTGTCATCCTGGGGACGGCTAAGAATAGCGTATTTTTGAATGTGCTTGATGCAAATCAAAACATCCTGTTAGCAACTAGGGCCCAAGTGCTGCCACTGATGGGGTGGGTGTCTGTGTGGCCCAATTTTTGGAAAAAAGGGAGACTCCGCTTGGAGTAACCCTTGCTTGCTGTGTTTTTAAAAGAAGCCAAGATGAACAGAGCTGGGATCAGGAAAGACTTTGCTACCTACCCCGGTGTCATCCTGGGGACGGCTAAGAATAGCGTATTTTTGAATGTGCTTGATGCAAATCAAAACATCCTGTTTGCAACTAGGGCCCAAGTGCTGCCACTGATGGGGTGGGTGTCTGTGTGGCCCAATTTTTGGAAAAAAGGGAGACTCCGCTTGGAGTAACCCTTGCTTGCTGTGTTTTTAAAAGAAGCCAAGATGAACAGAGCTGGGATCAGGAAAGACTTTGCTACCTACCCCGGTGTCATCCTGGGGACGGATAAGAATGGCGTATTTTTGAATGTGCTTGATGCAAATCTAGCTGTGAAGTGTACAACTGGGGCACAACTGCTGCCACTGAATGGGTGGGTGTGTGTGGGGCCCAATTTTTGGAAAAAAGGGGAGACTCCGCTTGGAGTAACCCTTGCTTACATTGTTTTTAAAAGAAGCCAAGATGAACAAGTCATGGGTCAGCAAAGACTTTGCTACCTACCCCAGTGTCATCCTGGGGACGGCTAAGAATAGCGTATTTTTGAATGTGCTTGATGCAAATCAAAACATCCTGTTTGCAACTAGGGCCCAAGTGCTGCCACTGATGGGGTGGGTGTCTGTGTGGCCCAATTTTTGGAAAAAAGGGAGACTCCGCTTGGAGTAACCCTTGCTTGCTGTGTTTTTAAAAGAAGCCAAGATGAACAGAGCTGGGATCAGGAAAGACTTTGCTACCTACCCCGGTGTCATCCTGGGGACGGCTAAGAATAGCGTATTTTTGAATGTGCTTGATGCAAATCAAAACATCCTGTTTGCAACTAGGGCCCAAGTGCTGCCACTGATGGGGTGGGTGTCTGTGTGGCCCAATTTTTGGAAAAAAGGGAGACTCCGCTTGGAGTAACCCTTGCTTGCTGTGTTTTTAAAAGAAGCCAAGATGAACAGAGCTGGGATCAGGAAAGACTTTGCTACCTACCCCGGTGTCATCCTGGGGACGGTTAAGAATAGCGTATTTTTGAATGTGCTTGATGCAAATCTAGCTGTGAAGTGTACAACTGGGGCCCAAGTGCTGCCACTGAAGGGGTGGGTGTGTGTGGGGCCCAATTTTTGGAAAAAAGGGAGACTCCGCTTGGAGTAACCCTTGCTTGCTGTGTTTTTAAAAGAAGCCAAGATGAACAGAGCTGGGATCAGGAAAGACTTTGCTACCTACCCCGGTGTCATCCTGGGGACGGATAAGAATGGCGTATTTTTGAATGTGCTTGATGCAAATCTAGCTGTGAAGTGTACAACTGGGGCACAACTGCTGCCACTGAAGGGGTGGGTGTGTGGGGCCCAATTTTTGGAAAAAAGGGAGACTCCGCTTGGAGTCACCTTGCGGTGTTTTACATGACTTTAGAAGGGCGTGCCATGCCTATATCTGTGTGTCCTCCTCTTTTTCCTTGTCCAGCTGTTTTGTTTTCGCATGAGTACATGTCCTTGTCACTTTCCCATGTGTTTGTGTTGTGTTGTGAGTTGTTTGTCACCTTTTGGACACCTTTGAGGGTGTTTTCTAGGTGTTTTACTGTGTTTGTGATTGCCTGCCATTGTTTCCTATGGGCTCGAGTTCGGTTCGTCGAACGTTCGACGAGCCGAACTCGAGCCAGACCCCCCGTTCGGCGAACCGCCTCGAGCCGAACCGGGACCGGTTCGCTCATCTCTAATCCTGAGAAGAATTTTTTGTGACGCTGAAATTTCTGCACATTTGGATCCAATTAGTTTTGTAGCCAGGGACTGGCCTGGATCTTCATGCACTGTACCCATATGAGCAATCCATTAGCAGACCGTGGAGTGGCTGATCAATTTAAGTCAATCGTCGAGAGCATGCTGAAAAGTTTCAAAGCCTTAGGTTGTCTGATTATTTTGAAGTTACATTTTTTACATTCCCAATTGGACTACTGTCCTGAAAACCTTGGCGCTGTTAGCAAAGAGCAAGGAGAAAGATTTAATCATAATAACACGGAGGTAGAACGACGATACCAAGGTAAAGTGAACGTGACATGATAGGGGTTTACTGCTGGATGCTTCACAAAGAGGATCCGACAGCCTTCGATACGGGAAAAGTTATCAAGAGAAGCTTTGAAGAGAAAAGGAACAGGCACAAGAAGAAATTTCCAATAAAGTTGCAGAATGAACGTTCAAATAATATATATATATATATATATATATATATATATATATAAAATATTGTGTACATTTTTGGCAACAATAAATATTTTCCTTGTTCATCTCTCTTGTATGTAATTTGACGCATGTTTTGTGCAAAATCCATACATGATGGTTAAGAATAGAAGTGTTTTGTTTTTTGTTTTTTTTTAAACCATAAGAAACATAAGAACCGGTCATTTGATTAAAATCAATTTTTATAAACCCAAATTTTCAATAATACGCAATGGGGATACTTGGAGCTTTTTATGTATTAATCTTTACACAACTTCATTACAAATAAGTCAAATTGGTAGCAATTTCAATAAAAAATAGAATAGACATTTAGGGGAATTTAAAGGAAATGTCTTATGTTGTTTGTTTAGAAATGCATCATTCCTTGCTTACTAGCATCATAGTTGTGCCTATGCCTAAAACTTCAAACTGTGCACGCTCACATACTTGCAAGTAAAGGAAGGTTTGCCTCTGCAACATTCGAGGATGACTAAAACTAGCCAGAGTCAGTGAGCCAAACTGCTTCTGAAATGCTAAACTCTGTAGCAAAGAGGTTGCCAATGCACTCTTTGCCTAAGGCCCCCTTCACACGTCCGTGAAAATCACGTACATGTTTCATGGACATGTCAAAGGTGCGTTTTTCCCATCATGTGCCATGTTTATGGCACACGTCTGTTCTCCGTGTGTTATCTGTGACAACACACGGAGAACTTTCTGCTCACCTGTCCCTGGCATCGCTGTCCGTGGTGCTGATCTTTGGTCTCCAGCCCTGCCGACTCCCCGTTGCTGCTGCTTCCGCCGCAGTGAAGTGAATATTAAATGAGCATAATGAGCGGCGGTCGGCAGCAAGTGACAGCAGCGGCAGAGATAGGAGGGCTGGAGAAGGTGAGTAATGATTTGTTATTTTTTTCTCTGATGCGTGTGTTTCTCCGGCGTGTGTCACACGAGACCGCATCCACACTACATCCGTGTGGTACGTGTGCAGGCCGTGTGACACCCGTACTGCCAGAGGAAAACGGACATGCATCCATGTGGAGCACACGAGCCCACGTCTGTGTCGCGGGCGGGGAGGAGGACGCTGCGCTCACCACGCTCGGGTCCGGCGCTGCTGCTGCTCGGTGGCTCGAGCGGTGGGCCGGATCCGGGGACTCGACCGGCGCTCCTCGCCCATGAGTGAAAAGGGGTGGTTTGGGGTTTGGGGAGTTGGTCCGTGACGCCACCCACGGTTTGTGGTGAGGTTGGGGTCACCACCGCTGCTCTGGACGGGGATCCCGGGAGCGATGACAGGGAGCAGCCGAGATGTTTCTTTCCCCTCCGTGGGTAGGGGGATTTGGTGGTCCCGGGGCCTGGTGAGGTGGGACGGGGGAGGCAGGGTTGGTGAGGTGCAGGGTCGCGGGGGCAGCGCGGTGCCGGACGGCACGGTGGTACTCACTCAGCCAATGATGGATACAGAGTCTCCGGTAAAACAAACGGCTGGATGGACAGGTCCCGCAGCCGGCTGCTGTGGTTACTCCTGGTAGGTTGGTGGTGGCTGCCTTTCCCTGCACCTGTTGTGTATCTTCGGTCCCGATGGCTTCCCACCGGTAACCCGCTCCCCAGCTTGGATATGGGCCGGAGGAGCCCCTTTTGCCCACAGGCTCTGGCCCTGGGATTTCTAACTGTGGCGGTAGTTGTGTTTCCCTTTCTCGGTTTGGATGGTTGCCTTCAGTCGGGTCTTTGTTGCTAGGAAACCCCGGAGGTTCCGGTCGCTAGCGGATTTAACGGCAACTCCAAGCCTGGTCGGGGTCCGCAGGCCCTGCCGGTTTGTGCTGGCTTCTCTTCGCTCCCCAGTTCGGTACCGGCGGGCCACCGCGTGTCCCCGGTCCTACGGTTCCGCGTCGATCGGCCTCTCCTGCAGATGGCCACCACTGTCTGCCAACCTTGCTCTCGGTGCCCGGGCCACGTACCCAGACACGGTCAGTCTGCTCCTCTACTACTCCTTCACTCTCCCTAACCACACTCTACTCTGACTTCCTTTCCCACCTCCAGGACTGTGAACTCCTCGATGGGTGGGGCCAACCACCTGGCTCCACCCCACCTGGTGTGGACATCAGCCCCTGGAGGAAGGCAACAAGGATTGTGTTGTGCAGTACCTGTGACGACCTGGCTTGTCCAGGGCGCCACATCTGCTCCACACAGAGGCACGGGCCTATGGCTGCACACATGCGTGCACATAAACCCATTGATTTTAATGGGTTTACGTGTGCCCGTGTCTCTGGTACATGCGGGCACGGACCTTGCACGTACCGGAGACACGTGCGTGTGAAGGGAGGCTAAAAAGTTGTGATGAGCGAGCATGCTTGCCATTGCTCGATACTCGATTGAGCATCGAGGTGCTCGGGTACTCGCGGTGCTTGGCCAAGTATTGCAGGTCCTTGGATGTGTCATTCGTTAAACAAGCAGAATGGATAAATCTGGCTCAACTGTATAAAAGAGGTAGGTGCTCAGAAGCAAAAGTAGTTCAATCAAAATGAAAAAAGCTCCGACATACTTAATAAATAAAAAAGAGAAAAATCTTTTTGATGCTCAAAAAACTTGTATACTTTATATAAAGGCAACTTTTAGTCCAACATTTTGACCCCACAGTGGGCCTTTTTCAAGGACATCTATAAAGGATAAAGGGTAATAAATCTCTTTGCATCAAGGTGTATTCAAGTATTCCTAGTTATAATATGCCTTTGTGATTTTGTGACAATACTCAGGCATCAATGTCCGTTTGTAAATAAAGATTACTTTATATATGAAGTAATCTAGTTCCCATGAGTGGGAGGGAATTAATTAAACAAAATTATATGTCCTTAAAAAAGACCCACTGTGGGGTCGAAACATTGGTCAAAAATGTGCCTTTGAATAAAGTATATGAGTTTTTTGAGCATCAAATAGATTTTTCTCTTTTTCATTTATTAAGTGTGGCGGAGCTTTTTTAATTTTGATTTGTTGAACAAGAACAGAAGAACTGGCTTACTTCACTGAATGATGAGAGCCGGCACCCCACTGCGAGCCATTTTCAGTCTCTGAATGGCTCTCAAGAGGGGTAATAAAACATTTTCTGATTTAGTGTGTAAATAAAAAAGAAAAAGTCTCTGTCCTCCCCCTCCCCAGAAATTCTTTGTATATGGCTGGCTGTATGTGGGCGGAAAGCCAAACTGCCCAATCATTGACTTCCATTATACTCGTTACTCGATTTGAGCCCTTTCACAGCATTAGACCTGGTCAAGTCGAGTACCGAGCTCCCGAACATTTTAGTGCTCGTTCATCTCTACTAAGAAGCTATGCACTTCTGATAATCTGCAGAATTGGCTGGTAAGCTAAGCAACAAGCAGTAACCTACACTGGAGATCAAAATTAGAGAACAACACACAATTTCCTAAATGTTGCGGTCATTGTGTAGTCCTATGCGATTATATCCTAACATGAGTAAACTAGCAGTATTTTAAGCTTATTTTATAAATTTAATTTATTCTTAGGCATATAATAAAAATGTAAATGAGATAAATGAAAAAAAGCACTGATCAAAATTAGAGAAAACTGTCAGATACTGTCACGCTCCCGGTGTCCCGACACCGCCCCTTACCCACTTATCCGGTCACGCCATCACGGCACCGCTCCTTACCCACTGATTCAGTCTCACCGTCACGGCATCACTCCTTACCCACTGATCCGGTCCACGTGCCCACCGGTCACGGCTGCCGCTCCCGCTCGTGCTCTCCTGCGTCCTGTTCCTGGTCTCTTGAGTCTGACTCTGATTCTTAGGCACATGCTTGTGTATAGGGTGGGGCCGCGCCCACTCACCTTGTCTTATAGGCCCAGCACTCCTGAAACAGGATATGGCTGAGACAGGTGCAGAGTATATAAGACTCCCCTTTCCATGTGGGCGGCGCCTGATCAACGTGTTCTGTAAGCTAGGTGTTCAGGTCTCCTTGTGTCTTGCCTCTCTCTAATCCTGTGTCTTCCACAGAGCCAGCCCTGCTACCTTAACCTGGTCCTGACTGTGGATTGCCGAGGAAGTCCTCCGGTGACTGTTGGCTGTGACTCCCATCATCTGACTTCAGCCTGAACGTGTCTCCGATCCCCGACTTCACCTTGTGATCTCGGCCCTTACGTCCAGCAGGATCCAGATCTCGCCTTATGTTCCTATCCAGTACCTGAGCCTGGTCTCCGTCATCTGCATTGCCTCCAGGAACTCTGTGACTCTAGAGACATCTTGCTACCAGTCCCTTGAAGGACGCTGACCCAGTACCACTAGTGCTCCGGCTACCGTGCATCTAGGCCCTCTGGTGGGGTGATCAGGACAGTCCCTGTACAGGGGTTAGCTCCGGGTTGCCTCACTGGGGGAGTCCGGTGCACGGCCCAGAGGATCCACCACCAGGACATAACAGATTGATCAGGCCAGGGATTCCGCCGGAGCACAAACGTCTGAACTGGCTGAACTGCGCCAGGAACTGGTGCGACAGCGCGAGACCCTCACCCGCATACTGAATTTCCTGACGTCTGTGGACAGCTGTTTGTATACGTTACAGACCGCAGCTGCGTCCTCTTCGACGCAAACAGCTACTGCATCCGCATCTGTTTCCTCCTCGGTGTCGAAATTTCGCCTAGCTGCTCCGCCTCGATATGCTGGGGACCCCAAGACCTGTAGAGGTTTCCTGAATCAATGCTCCCTGCATTTTGAATTGCTTCCACACCTCTTTGCCTCTAACCGAGCAAAGGTGGCTTTTGTGATGTCCCACCTGGAAGGTGAAGCATTGGCCTGGATAAATCCTTTGTGGGAGAATGAGGACCCAGAGACTACCGACATCTCGGAATTTTTTCTGGCCTTTTGTAGCACCTTCGATGAACTGGGACATACCACCGCGGTTACCTATTCGTTACTCCGGCTTCGCCAAGGATCCCTAACGGTGGGCCAGTACGCTTGCTTCTGAACTAGGATGGAACAACGAGGCATTGACGGCGGCCTTTTGGGAGGGCCTCTCTGGCTGCATCAAGGATGAACTAGCCGGTCGCGACGTTCCTCGTACCTTGGATGCTCTGATCTCTCTAGCTATCGGGATTGATCTATGTTTTCAGGAACTATCCATGGAAGTATCTCAGGAGAGGCGACCAATCCGTCATACCTCCATTCCGCAGAAGTTGACCGTTTCCCCGCCACCGCCATCCCGCGATTTTACTTCCGAACCCATGCAAATAGACCGACTGAGACAATCCGAGCAACGCCGAGCAGAACGGCTCGCTAAAGGCCTGTGTTTCTACTGCGGAGATGGCACACACCTGCTCCGCTCTTGCTCTGAGAGACCAGGAAGACCCCAAGTCCAAGGGTTGGTGGGAACCGCCACCCTTGGTACCGTAACCCTCTCAGTTCCAGTTACACAGACTGTCCAGGTGACAACGGAGAAGACCCGGTTCACGGCAGAAGCTTGCATTGATTCGGGGGCAGCGGGCAATTTCATCCAACAGGCTACTGTGGACCGATATTGCATACCCGTAATCCTGCTTGCTAAACCCCTCAGGTTTCCCTCCGGGGATGGAAGACCTTTACATGAACCTGTCTTGTTTATAACCGAACCCTTGAGACTCCGTGTGGGTGCTCAGCATACCGAGCCGATTACTCTATATGTAATCCCAAGAATGGCCTATGCGCTCTTGATGGGTCTGCCCTGGTTACGATTCCATGATTCTGTTATCACTTGGTGCTCTGGCGCGATCACTGGTTGGGGTCCGTTGTGCCACGACAACTGTCTGCAGCTCGTTGCTCTGTCTCTGGCACCGGAGTCTTTCATGCCACAAGAACGAGAAGAATAAACGACGCAGTCCAGCATCGTTCCACAGTCTCTGGCACCGGAGCCTTTCATGCCGCAAGAATGAAGTCCTTCGTCGCAGAGTTCGACAGACTCGATGTCCTTCAGTGGGGGCATTCTTCGGAAGCGACTGACCACGCCAGTCAGGAGTAGAGATGAGCGAACCGGTCCCGGTTCGGCTCGAGGCCGGTTCGCCGAACGGGGGTCCCATTAGAGTTCGGTTCGTCGAACGTTCGACGAACCGAACTCGAACGTATAGGCTATAATGGGAGGCAATCACAAACACATAAAAATGCATGATAAATGTACACAAACAGTTAATAAACATTGCCATAACACTTACCGGTCCTCGCGATCCCTTCTGCACTCTGTCTCCTGCCGCTATTCCATCCGATGATCGCTGAATCCTCCCGGTGACCTGCACTGCCAGCAGAGATGCAGGACCTATCGTGACGTCAAAATAGCCATGTGACCAGTCACGTGGCTATTATCTCATTGGCTACAGACTGGTCACATGACTATGACACGTCATGTAGGACCTGCGAGTGCATCTCTCCGGTACACGGTGCACATATGTGTATCGCCGTGTACCGGCGACATGCTCTAGCACACGGTCGACTCCCCGTTCCGTTAGGGACCGGCTGACACAGCCGGTCATTAACGGAGATCACCGTTGCCATAGCAACGCAGTTAGCGGTGACGTCACCGCTAACCGCGGCTCCGAGAGCACCGTTGCTATGGTAATGCGTCTGTCAGCGTTACCGCTAGCAGCCAGCATTGATCACTCACGGAGTGAAGGCTGCACGCTGCTTCACGATTGTAGTGATGATTGTAGTGAGTATGAGGTTCCCCAGCCCCAAGTGATGAGCTGGTGAATCTCATCCTTCCTCACTACAATCGTCACTACTACTACACTAGAAAGAAAGAAGACAGAAGAGCAGAATCGTGGAGGGCTGACAGGGGGTAATAAAGATGGAGTCTCTAATGTGTCTGTGTATTTATTTCTATTAAAGTATTTTTTCTCTGTGTGGTGTTTTTTTTAACCCTTTATTGGAGATTCTTAATGGCCGGGTCAAACGTGCCTGACATTAAGAATCTCTGGCTTAATACTGGCTAGTAAAATAAAGCCAGTATTAACTCATGATTACCCAACAAGCCACCCGGCTCCAGGGCTGTTGGAAGAGTTGGATACAGCGCCAGATGATGGCGCTTCTATGAGAGCGCCATTTTCTGGGACGGCTGCGGACTGAAATCCGCAGCAGAGGCGCCCAGAAACCTCGGGCTAACCTGTGCTGCGGATTCCAATCCCCAGCTGCCTAGTTGTACCCGGCTGGACACAAAAATGGGGCGAAGCCCACGCCATTTGTTTTTTAATTATTTCATGAAATAAGTGAAATAATTAAAAAAAAACGGGCTTCCCTATATTTTTGGTTCCCAGCCGGGTACAAATAGGCAACTGGGGGTTGGAGGCAGCCCGTGGCTGCCTGCTGTACCTGGCTAGCATACAAAAATATGGCGAAGCCCACGTCATTTTTTTGGTGGGCAAAAAAATTCTGCATACAGTCCTGGATGGAGTATGCTGAGCCTTGTAGTTCTGCAGCTGCTGTCTGCTCTTCTCCATACAGACAGACAGCAGCTGCAGAACTACAAGGCTCAGCATACTCCATCCAGGACTGTATGCAGAAGTTTTTTGCCCCCTGAAAAAATTATGTGGGCTTCGCCATATTTTTGTATGCTAGCCAGGTACAGCAGGCAGGTACGGCTGCCCCCAACCCCCAGTTGCCTATTTGTACCCGGCTGGGAAACAAAAATAAAGGGAAGCCCTTTTTTTATTATTTCATGAATTTCATAAAATAATTAGAAAACAAATGACGTAGGCTTTGCCCCATTTTTGTGTCCAGCCAGGTACAACTAGGCAGCTGGGGATTGGAATCCGCACCACAGGTTGGCCTGAGCTTTCTGGGCCCCACTGCTGCGAATTGCAGTCTGCAGCCGCCTCAGAAAATGGCATTTTCATAGAAGCGCCATCTTCTGGCGCTGTATCCAACTCTTCCAGCACCTGCCTGCTATACCTGGCTAGCATACAAAAATATGGCGAAACTCACGTCCTTTTTTTGTAGTTTTTTGGCAAAAAAAATAAAAAATGCTTCCTTGGATTTTCCATTGCCAGTGAAGGTAACACCAAGCAGTGGGGGTTAGCAGCCAGTAGCTGCTTGGATTACCCTTAGCTAGCAATACAAAAAATGCAGCGGGAGCCCATATTTATTTTTTTTAATTATTTATATAAATAACTAAAAATAAAATGGGCTTCCCTGTATTTTGATTGCTGGACATCACAGTGCTGTAAAAATAAATCTTTAAAAAAATGACGTAGCGCTCCGCGGTATTTTTGATTCTCAGCGCAGATAAAGCAGACAGCTATGGATTGCCACCCCCATCTGCCTGCCGTTACCTTGGTTGGCAATCAAAATACAGGGAAGCCCATTAATTTTTTCTATTTAAAAAATAGTTAAAAAAAAAATGACGTTGGGTCACCCCATTTTTGATAGCCAGCTAGGGTAAAGCAGACGGCTGTAGCCTGAAAACCACAGCTGGCAGCTTTACCGTGGTTGGGGATCCAATGTGGAGGTCCCCTCAGGCTCTTTTTTATAATTATTTTATAAATATTAATAATTACACAAAAAAAGTAGGGTCCCCTCCAAATTGGATCACTAGCCAAGGTAAAGCGGACAGCTGTGGTCTGGTATTCTCAGGGTGGGAAGGTCCATAGTTATTGGGCCTTCACAGCCTAAAAATAGCAGGCCGCAGGCACCCCAGACGTGGCGCATCCACTAGATGCGCCAATCCTGGCACTTCACCCCAGCTCATCCCGTGCCCTGGTGCAGTGGCAAACGGGGTAATAAATCGGGTTGATACTAGCTGTAAAGTCACCTGAGATCAAGCCCAGCAGTTTGTGATGTCATGGCGTCTATTAGATACCCAACATCATAAACTGTCAGTACTAACAAAAACAAAAAATCGACAAAAGAAATTTATTTGAAAAAACAGTCCCCAAAACATTTCCTCTTTCACCAATTTATTGTAAGAAAAAAAATAAAGGGGTCCCACCACGACTCTGGACCGTCTAGAATATGGGGGGGAGACACTCAGGGAACGTATCCCCCATTTTCTAGGAGTGCGGACCCTTCATGTGAGGAGTGTGGGTGCAATGAATCTTCACTCACTCTCCCCGGGTCCACAGCAGCAGAGTCCATGTCGTAATGGTTGCTACCAAAGCTGCAATGCCCTGCTCATGAGGTAAGGGCATGCCTAATCAGGAGAACTACTGTAGAGGAAGCTCTGCTCACTGGTATATAGGTGCTCAGAGGTAATAATAAAAAATATAAATTATAAAATTAGTGAGTAACCTCGGCACTCTAAATCTCCCAGACTAAGTCAGTAAGTCACAATGGATAGTAATGCAAAATCACTCTTTATTGGTCCGTATTAAGAACATTTTTTTTTTTCATAAGCATATATGTTTTTGTCCAAAACAAGTTACAAATGACGTTTCGGCCTGAGCCTTCGTCAGATTGGACTTATCTGCATGTAATCATGAAAAATGACAATAATCAGTATCACATAAGAGTGAGAGAACAATAACATAAACTCGAACAATGTAGAGGTACAATTGGGATGCAGCAAAAAAATTGCAACACAGCAAGAAATGAAACACATGATACAAATGTCATAATACAGTACAAGGACAATATAGTAATGACAAATATGGGGTCAGAGTAGACTTAGACAGCTCTGGTACGAAAGAGATGTCAATCATAAAGTAACATGTGCAGTAGGTGTAGAGCTACAGTATGCATGGCAGAGCTAATGGGTAGACCGACCATAGAAAAAGAACGGAGAAAAAGTGGAGAAAAAGTGGAGAATAAGTGGAGAAAAAGTGGAGAAAAAGTGGAGAAAAAGTGGAGAATAAGTGGAGAAAAAGTGGAGAAAAAAATGGAGAAAAAGTGGAGAAAAAGTGGAGAATAAGTGGAGAATAAGTGGAGAAAAAGTGGAGAAAAAGTGGAGAAAAAGTGGAGAAAAAAATGGAGAAAAAGTGGAGAAAAAGTGGAGAATAAATGGAGAAAAAGTGGAGAAAAAGTGGAGAAAAAGTGGAGAAAAAGTGGAGAATAAATGGAGAAAAAGTGGAGAAAAAGTGGAGAAAAAAATGGAGAAAAAGTGGAGAAAAAGTGGAGAATAAATGGAGAAAAAGTGGAGAAAAAGTGGAGAAAAAAATGGAGAAAAAGTGGAGAATAAATGGAGAAAAAGTGGAGAAAAAGTGGAGAAAAAGTGGAGAATAAGTGGAGAAAAAGTGGAGAAAAAAATGGAGAAAAAGTGGAGAAAAAGTGGAGAAAAAGTGGAGAAAAAGTGGAGAAAAAAATGGAGAAAAAGTGGAGAAAAAGTGGAGAAAAAGTGGAGAAAAAGTGGAGAAAAAGTGGAGAAAAAAATGGAGAAAAAGTGGAGAAAAAGTGGAGAAAAAGTGGAGAAAAAGTGGAGAAAAAGTGGAGAAAAAAATGGAGAAAAAGTGGAGAAAAAGTGGAGAAAAAGTGGAGAAAAAGTGGAGAAAAAAATGGAGAAAAAGTGGAGAAAAAGTGGAGAAAAAGTGGAGAAAAAGTGGAGAAAAAAATGGAGAAAAAGTGGAGAAAAAGTGGAGAAAAAGTGGAGAAAAAGTGGAGAATAAATGGAGAAAAAGTGGAGAAAAAGTGGAGAAAAAGTGGAGAAAAAGTGGAGAATAAATGGAGAAAAAGTGGAGAAAAAGTGGAGAAAAAAATGGAGAAAAAAATGGAGAAAAAGTGGAGAAAAAGTGGAGAATAAATGGAGAAAAAGTGGAGAAAAAGTGGAGAAAAAAATGGAGAAAAAGTGGAGAATAAATGGAGAAAAAGTGGAGAAAAAGTGGAGAAAAAGTGGAGAAAAAGTGGAGAATAAGTGGAGAATAAGTGGAGAAAAAGTGGAGAAAAAAATGGAGAAAAAGTGGAGAAAAAGTGGAGAAAAAGTGGAGAAAAAGTGGAGAAAAAGTGGAGAAAAAAATGGAGAAAAAGTGGAGAAAAAGTGGAGAAAAAGTGGAGAAAAAGTGGAGAAAAAGTGGAGAAAAAGTGGAGAAAAAAATGGAGAAAAAGTGGAGAAAAAGTGGAGAAAAAGTGGAGAAAAAAATGGAGAAAAAGTGGAGGAAAAGTGGAGAATAAATGGAGAAAAAGTGGAGAAAAAGTGGAGAAAAAAATGGAGAAAAAGTGGAGAAAAAGTGGAGCATAAGAGGAGAAAAAGTGGAGAAAAAGTGGAGAAAAAGTGGAGAAAAAGTGGAGAAAAAAATGGAGAAAAAGTGGAGAAAAAGTGGAGAATAAATGGAGAAAAAGTGGAGAAAAAGTGGAGAAAAAATGGAGAAAAAGTGGAGAAAAAGTGGAGAATAAGTGGAGAATAAGTGGAGAAAAAGTGGAGAAAAAGTGGAGAAAAAGTGGAGAATAAGTGGAGAAAAAGTGGAGAAAAAGTGGAGAAAAAGTGGAGAAAAAGTGGAGAAAAAGTGGAGAAAAAGTGGAGAAAAAATGGAGAAAAAGTGGAGAAAAAGTGGAGAAAAAGTGGAGAAAAAGTGGAGAAAAAATGGAGAAAAAGTGGAGAAAAAGTGGAGAATAAATGGAGAAAAAGTGGAGAAAAAGTGGAGAAAAAGTGGAGACAAAAATGGAGAAAAAGTGGAGAAAAAGTGGAGAATAAATGGAGAAAAAGTGGAGAAAAAGTGGAGAAAAAATGGAGAAAAAGTGGAGAAAAAGTGGAGAATAAGTGGAGAATAAGTGGAGAAAAAGTGGAGAAAAAGTGGAGAAAAAGTGGAGAAAAAGTGGAGAAAAAGTGGAGAATAAGTGGAGAAAAAGTGGAGAAAAAGTGGAGAAAAAGTGGAGAAAAAGTGGAGAAAAAATGGAGAAAAAGTGGAGAATAAGTGGAGAATAAGTGGAGAAAAAGTGGAGAAAAAGTGGAGAAAAAGTGGAGAAAAAGTGGAGAATAAGTGGAGAATAAGTGGAGAAAAAGTGGAGAAAAAGTGGAGAAAAAGTGGAGAAAAAAGTGGAGAAAAAGTGGAGAATAAGTGGAGAAAAAGTGGAGAAAAAGTGGAGAAAAAGTGGAAAAAAAGTGGAGAAAAAAATGGAGAAAAAGTGGAGAAAAAGTGGAGAAAAAGTGGAGAAAAAAGTGGAGAAAAAGTGGAGAATAAGTGGAGAAAAAGTGGAGAAAAAGTGGAGAAAAAGTGGAAAAAAAGTGGAGAAAAAAATGGAGAAAAAGTGGAGAAAAAGTGGAGAAAAAGTGGAGAAAAAAATGGAGAAAAAGTGGAGGAAAAGTGGAGAATAAATGGAGAAAAAGTGGAGAAAAAGTGGAGAAAAAAATGGAGAAAAAGTGGAGAAAAAGTGGAGAATAAATGGAGAAAAAGTGGAGAAAAAGTGGAGAAAAAGTGGAGAAAAAGTGGAGAAAAAATGGAGAAAAAGTGGAGAATAAATGGAGAAAAAGTGGAGAAAAAATGGAGAAAAAGTGGAGAAAAAGTGGAGAATAAGTGGAGAATAAGTGGAGAAAAAGTGGAGGAAAAAGTGGAGAAAAAGTGGAGAAAAAGTGGAGAAAAAGTGGAGAAAAAGTGGAGAAAAAGTGGAGAAAAAGTGGAGAAAAAGTGGAGAAAAAAATGGAGAAAAAGTGGAGAAAAAGTGGAGAAAAAGTGGAGAAAAAGTGGAGAAAAAAATGGAGAAAAAGTGGAGAAAAAGTGGAGAATAAATGGAGAAAAAGTGGAGAAAAAGTGGAGAAAAAGTGGAGACAAAAATGGAGAAAAAGTGGAGAAAAAGTGGAGAATAAATGGAGAAAAAGTGGAGAAAAAGTGGAGAAAAAATGGAGAAAAAGTGGAGAAAAAGTGGAGAATAAGTGGAGAATAAGTGGAGAAAAAGTGGAGAAAAAGTGGAGAAAAAGTGGAGAAAAAGTGGAGAAAAAGTGGAGAATAAGTGGAGAAAAAGTGGAGAAAAAGTGGAGAAAAAGTGGAGAAAAAGTGGAGAAAAAATGGAGAAAAAGTGGAGAATAAGTGGAGAATAAGTGGAGAAAAAGTGGAGAAAAAGTGGAGAAAAAGTGGAGAATAAGTGGAGAATAAGTGGAGAAAAAGTGGAGAAAAAGTGGAGAAAAAGTGGAGAAAAAAGTGGAGAAAAAGTGGAGAATAAGTGGAGAAAAAGTGGAGAAAAAGTGGAGAAAAAGTGGAAAAAAAGTGGAGAAAAAAATGGAGAAAAAGTGGAGAAAAAGTGGAGAAAAAGTGGAGAAAAAAGTGGAGAAAAAGTGGAGAATAAGTGGAGAAAAAGTGGAGAAAAAGTGGAGAAAAAGTGGAAAAAAAGTGGAGAAAAAAATGGAGAAAAAGTGGAGAAAAAGTGGAGAAAAAGTGGAGAAAAAAATGGAGAAAAAGTGGAGGAAAAGTGGAGAATAAATGGAGAAAAAGTGGAGAAAAAGTGGAGAAAAAAATGGAGAAAAAGTGGAGAAAAAGTGGAGAATAAATGGAGAAAAAGTGGAGAAAAAGTGGAGAAAAAGTGGAGAAAAAGTGGAGAAAAAAATGGAGAAAAAGTGGAGAATAAATGGAGAAAAAGTGGAGAAAAAATGGAGAAAAAGTGGAGAAAAAGTGGAGAATAAGTGGAGAATAAGTGGAGAAAAAGTGGAGGAAAAAGTGGAGAAAAAGTGGAGAAAAAGTGGAGAAAAAGTGGAGAAAAAATGGAGAATAAGTGGAGAATAAGTGGAGAAAAAGTGGAGAAAAAGTGGAGAATAAGTGGAGAATAAGTGGAGAAAAAGTGGAGAAAAAGTGGAGAAAAAAGTGGAGAAAAAGTGGAGAAAAAGTGGAGAAAAAGTGGAGAAAAAGTGGAGAAAAAAGTGGAGAAAAAGTGGAGAAAAAGTGGAGAAAAAGTGGAGAAAAAGTGGAGCACCCTTTGGTGCCTTTCATGTGGCACTAAGGGGTGCTTAGCTTTGTATTTTGCCAAAAAAATGAAAAAAAAAATGACGTAGGGTTCCCCCTAGTTTTATAGCCAGCTAGGGTAAAGCAGACGGCTGCAGCCTGCAGACCACAGCTGGCAACCTCACCTTGGCTGGTAATCCAAAACTGAGGGCACCCCACGCTGTTATTTTAAATTAAATAAATAATTTAAAAAAAAAAAACACGTAGGGGTCCCCCAAAATTGGATCACCAGCCAAGGTAAAGCAGACAGCTGGGGCCTGATATTCTCAGACTAGGGAGGTCCATGGTTATTGGACTCTCCCAAGCCTAAAAATAGCAGGCCGCAGCCGCCCCAGAAGTGGCGCATCCATTAGATGCGCCAATCCTGGTGCTTCGCCCCAGCTCATCCCGCGCCCTGGTGCGGTGACAAACGGGGTAATATATGGGGTTAATACCAGATGTGTAATGTCACCTGGCATCAAGCCCTTTGGGTTGGTGAGGTCAGGCGTCTATCAGATACCCGACATCACCAACCCAGTCAGTAATAAAAAAAAATAGACGACAAACACATTTTTATTTGAAAAAACACTCCCCAAAACATTCCCTCTTTAACCAATTTATTAGAATGAAAAACAAATCCAGGTCTGCTGTAATCCAAGGGGTTGCCATGACGACCCACACTGTCCCAGTCAATGAAGAGCAGGATGTTCCCCATTGGCTGGGAGAGCAATGCAGTGACCTGAGCTAACATCAATGGGTCAGCCCAGGTCACTGCAGGGGATGACAAGTGCTGCTGTCAGCGAGGTACATTACCTGCGCTGATCTCCAGCACTGCCGAGAGCCCCTGTCACTGAGTTCAGTGACCGGCGCCTTCACAGCCAAATATCGCGAGAGGTCCGTGACGTCACCGCTAGTCAGTCTCGGGTCGGAAACGAGAGGTGATGTGACAAGCGGCGGCCATGGAGGACAGTGACAGCGCTGAGGTCGGGATGGCGGGACTTCATCACCGCAGGTAAGCCGAGCGGGGGGGGGGGATGTGTGTGTGTGTGTGTATGTATGTGTACGTGTGTGTGTGTATATGTGTACATGCCGCGGGCAGGAGGGGGCGGAGCGAGCTGAGCGGGAAGTGTGGGCTTCCTGCACGTAACTAAGATAAACATCGGGTTACTAACCAAAGCGCTTTGCTTGGATACCCGATGTTTATCTTGGTTACCAGCTTGTGGCAGGCTGCCAGCGATGGCTCCTGCACACTGTAGCTGTAAAAAGCCCTGCTTTTTGCTGCTAGAACCGTTCTCGAACGTATCTAGAACTATCGAGCTTTTGCAAAAAGCTCGAGTTCTAGTTCGATCTCGAACAGCCCCCAAAATCACTCGAGCCTAGAACTGGAGAACCGTGAACCGCGAACCGCGCTCAACTCTAGTCAGGAGGACACCCAGAGCGCTATTGGTTGGGCCCATTGGTGGCCGTCTCTTCATCAGGATGTTGCCTCCTTTGTGTCTGCCTGTCCGTCCTGTGTCCAGACTGCGATAACTGAGCTGGTGGTTCTTGGTTCCCTCTCTCCTGCTGAAGGTATTCTCCCTCTCCCCATTGCTGCTAACAAGGGGTGTCCGGTAAGAGGTGTGGTGGCCAAGAGGAGGGTGCGGGGTCAGCGGTCCTTCCCTGTTGCTGGGGTGCTTCGCAGCCCGGTGGCCCGGTCCGAGGTACCCCGGGGGTACTTTGCGCGGAGCGGGGGCTGTAAAGGGGGGGTACTGTCATGCTCCCGGTGTCCTGGCACCACCCCTTACCCACTGATCCGGTCAAGCTATCACTGCACCGCTCTTTACCCACTGATCCAGTCTCACTGTCATACCATCACTCCTTACCCACTCATCCGGTCCACATGCCCACGGGTGACGGCTGATGCTCCCGCTCGTGCTCTCCTGCGTCCTGTTCCTGGTCTCTTGAGTCTGACTCTGATTCTTAGGCACATGCTTGTGTATAGGGCGGGGTCGCGCCCACTCACCTTATAGGCCCAGCACTCCTGAAACAGGAAGTCCTCCGGTGACTGTCGGCTGTGACTCCCATCATCTGACTTCAGCCTGAACGGGTCCACGACTTCACCTTGTGATCTCGGCCCTTACATCCAGCAGGATCCAGATCTCGCCTGATGTTCCTATCCAGTACCTGAACCTGGTCTCCATCATCTGCATTGCCTCCAGGAACTCTGTGACTCTAGAGACATCTTGCTACCAGTCCCCTGAAGGACGCTGACCCAGTACCACTAGTGCTCCGGCTACCGTGCATCTAGGCCCTCTGGTGGGGTGATCAGGACAGTCCCTGTACAGGGGTTAGCTCCGGGTTGCCTCACTGGGGGAGTCCGGTGCACGGCCCAGAGGATCCACCACCAGGACATAACAGATACCTGCAAGTTATTGGTGTTAATCTGGCACCTAATGCTAATTTCCTTAATTATATGACAAACCCTATTTAACTGGCAGCCTAACTTTCCAATTTGCACTGACTTTGCAAAAATGGTGTGCTGTTCCAAAGTGACTGAAACCCTCCAGCAGCAGGCTGTCCAGATGAAAGCCAAAGGAGTGACCCTATCAGCCATAGCAAGAAGAGTTGGTCATTCCAAGTGTGTGATTTCAAGAATATTGTATCTTTACAACATCACAAACTCTTTTTAGTCCCCCAAGAAGGCTGGTCGCCGTCGAAAGACATATGCAAGAGAGGACAGGATATTGGGGAGAATCTCCATGAGTTTCAACATTTTATTAACAAAAAATCCACTAACACCATTAAGATTAAACCTAATTGGCACATAACTGAATGTGCAAACGTGACTTATTACAAACTCCATAAAAGTATACAAAACCAGAGAACAAAAAGTGTAACATGCATGAAATAAATTTATTTATTTATTTATTTATCAAACAACCACTTTAATATATACAAATAGCAAATATATAGTAGATATCCAAAATTTTGTAAAAAACAGGACAATATAATAGTAAATGCTCATAACCTGCATATAGGCATGAATATATAAACTTATATCAGGGCTGGATGTGGGTAGGGTAGTTTAAACCCGGACTTAAAAGTAATGATACAATATAAACAAAGTCACTCAAATATCACAATTCCCAGTAAAGTGCACATGCTTATATGCAATTTTTATAGGGACCACATCTACGCCATATTCAATCCAAAGGGTACAGCCCCACCACAAACCTTTTTCCCAGAATGGTAGGGACCATAATGTACGCTTTGCTTTTTTTATATACCATATGCCATAATATTTGGACTGCTTCCTCAGGGGGATCTGCCTATGGTTTCATTATGTGAGGACTAGGGATTTTATACCCTGCCCTCACATTCATTCATGTAAACAGCCACACTTGCGGCGCCTGAGAAAACCCGCTATCAAAAAGTTCAATTTAGCCGTGTATCTGGTGCGTGTGCACATTGCCAAGGTCGAAAGACAGTGGCGCCAGAGATTTGAGTGTCTTGGCGCATGCGCGGATTCCGGGATGCATCACGAAGGAAACTGCGCATGCACACCTGCCTGTATAGGCTCCGGCCGTCCCAGCCCATCCGACAGTCAGTGGTCTGCGCTCGCGCACCACGAACACAAATCACAGTACACGGAGGAATAGGTAAGTATTGATTCCAGGAGAATGGGGTACATAAAACCATATCTTTAAAGGGGTCACAAATGGGGCACATAAAACCATATCTAAAACCATAAGGCTGCACATAAAACCATATCTTTAATCGGAACCTGTCAGGTGCAATATGCACCCAGAACCAAGAGCAGTTTTAGGTGCATATTTCCCTACCTAACCGTCCCTGTATACACTAGAATAAATAAAGAGATCTTTAGAAAAAGTATTTCTAAAGATCTTTTATTGTATGCTAATGAGCACGGGGAATAGTCCCAAAGGTGTTGTTTCCCTTGCTAGTTGACTCCTTTGGGCGTACTAACATGCTAATGAGCAAGGGCAGTAGCTCCAAGGGGCGTTGCTTCCCTTGCTAGTCAGCCCCATTAGCATGTTAGTACGTACCTGTGGGCGTTCTAACATGCTAATGAGCACACAGCATCAGAGGATGATCTCACTCACCTGTCCGCTGCCATCGCTGCCTGACACTGGATTTTGGCTCAGTGTGTATGCGTATGATCCCGGACTTTCAGTCATGTGCACTACTTCATTTTAAAGCCGGGATGCGTACACCCGGCTTCATAGTGCGCATAACTGAAACTGCTGGTGCATGAGACCATCCTGTGATGCTGCGCATTCATTAGCATGATAGCACACCCACGGGTGTGCTAACATGTTAATGGGGCCGACTAGTAAGGGAAGCAAGGCCTTGGAACTAGTGGCCACGCTCATTAGCATACGATAAAAGATCTTTAGAAATACTTTTTCTAAAGATCTCTTTATCTATATTAGTGTATACAGGGATAGTTAGGCAGGGATTAACAATATGCACCCAGAACTGCTTTTGGTTCTGGGAGCACATTGGACCTGACAGATTCCCTTTAAAGCCAGTAACCCTTCTGATCCACCACATTTAAGGATAATTTTAAAGAGAAATCTCATTACTAACAGGGGGCTCAAAAGATAATGGCCTAGCAATATGTTACAGTGTGCACAAATAGACAACAAGAAAATCCAATGTTACAATATAGTTACATATAAAGGAGTTGTTGCTCCATATCCTCCTGGAGTCAGATGGCTTTATTTAATTTTCCTTCCCTGTCCTCCTGGAGCCTGCAGCCTGTAGTCGTGGAATTTATCTGTGCTGGGTATCATAATATGGGGTGACCCAATGCCAATTTATTTATTTATTTTTACTGTACGCTATAGACCCACAGACCGGGGGGCACTGTCTGACTGCAACCAATCACAGACACCAGTTTGTGGAGGAAGCAGTGAATATGCATGAGCCTAATGAGCGACCCCGGAAGAAGAATGAGTGGCCTCGGGATCAGTGTTCAGCCACGCCGGTAACTCGGTAAGTACATCATGGTTGCTTAATTATTTTTTTCTTTATTTTTACTTTATTTTTTTATTTCCCGACTGGGTCAGACTTCACAGCCCGGTCCACCCATCAACTATATGGACATATCATTCGGGGACCTGGCCTAATATCAAAGTGCCTAGTTGGACATACATGTAAGAATAGAATAAACTTTTCATGATCTTGGACAAAATGATTATTCTAATATGTTGGATCCAACCATGCTATCTAAGGATAAGAAACCATTTATTTTGACAATGTTAATATATGTAGAGGTCACAAAATGTATTATATGCAAAATTATTAATGTTGTAATAGAACAAATACATGACATCATGTAGTTAAATTACATATAGTATATGTTGATGTTTATTTTGAGATAATTCATAGTTAGGATAGAATAATGTATCCACTCTATTAACTGCTATTCTCATGCATTTTCTATGAACTGACACATTGTATAATTTCTGCTTTTATCCATATTGCCGATTAAACACACGGCACTGTTGTATTTGGATATTGTCTATTGGCTGACATACCTGTCTATCATGTTGCTGCCCTTAAATAGGCTGTGTGAATGGCCACCTTGCCCCTAGAAGAAGCCAGTAACATCAGCGAAATGTGAAGTAATTTGTTTTCACGGATCCACTAGTGATCCATTTGCAAAAAAGTTGTGCAAACACAAGTTTTTTGTCCATTGTTAAATAACGGATGTCGGACGGATGCATTTTTAACATGTGGAGTCCAAAGACAATGGATCTGTTAATGGATTGCTACTTATCCATTTGTAATGGATCCATTAAGAAAACAACAGATCCATTACAAATGCAAGTACAAAGGATGGCTAAATAGCATCAGTTGTCCATAGACTCCCATGTTAAAAAAAGGGATCCAGCAGAAATCAGATTTCCAATAGATCCATTCTAACAGATGACTACAGAACATGTGAACATAGCCTTATACTGTGCAGTTCAGTGCTGGGTAATAAACTAGTACACATTATGATTTCTGCACAACCATCACGTGGAACACTACATATAGCTGACTAAAACAACCATATTTCAGCATTTTACAGCACACTACATAATTCGTATTTAATGTGGCTATTTATTAAACTTTTCTAACTGCAGCAGACTTACCGTATATAAGAAATAACTGTGTTTCTCCCTCTTTTGTTAGATATAATTATTGGCCACCAAATTAGATATGAGAGGGGACATTTGCTACTATGCAAAATTTGGATTTATGAAAATTGTTTCAAATCTAATGACTGATTTTTATGTTTTCTTATGCCCCGATTTAAAATAAAAATCTATTTTTTACATTTTTTAATCATACTGTATGGATTTTGCACAAAACGCATTTGAAATTACGTAAAAGCAAGATGTACAAGAATATACAAATTATATATACAGTACAGACCAAAAGTTTGAACACACCTTCTCATTCAAATAGTTTTCTTTAATTTCATGACTCTAAAAATTGTAGATTCACATTGAAGACATCAAAACTATGAATGAAAACATGTGGAATGAAATACTTAACAAAGTGTGAAACAACTGAAAATATGTCTTATATTCTAGGTTCTTCAAAGTAGCCACCTTTTGCTTTGATTACTGCTTTGCACACTCTTGGCATTCTCTTGATGAGCTTCAAGAGGCAGTCACCGGAAATGGTCTTCCAACAGTCTTGAAGGAGTTCCCAGAGATGCTTAGCACTTGTTGGCCCTTTTGCCTTCACTCTGCGGTCCAGCTCACCCCAAACCATCTCGATTGGGTTCAGGTCTGGTGACTGTGGAGATCAGGTCATCTGACGTAGCATCCCATCACTCTCCTTCTTAGTCAAATAGCCCTTACACAGCCAGGAGGTGTGTTTGGGGTCATTGTCCTGTTGAGAAATAAATGATGATCCAACTAAACGCAAACCAGATGGAATAGCATGGCACTGCAAGATGCTGTGGTAGCCATGCTGGTTTAGTATGCCTTCAATTTTGAATAAATCCCCAACAGTGTCACCAGCAAAGGACCCTCACACCATCACACCTCCTCCTCCATGCTTCATGGTGGGAACCAGGCATGTAGAGTCCATCCGTTCACCTTTTCTACAAAGACACGGTGGTTGGATCCAAAGATCTCAAATTTGGACTCATCAGACCAAAGCACAGATTTCCACTGGTCTGTCCATTCCTTGTGTTCTTTAGCCCAAACAAGTCTCTTCTGCTTGTTGCCTGTTCTTAGCAGTGGTTTCCTAGCAGCTATTTTACCATGAAGGCCTGCTGCACAAAGTCTCCTCTTAATAGTTGTTCTAGAGATGAGAAGGTGTGTCCAAACTTTTGGTCTGTACTGTATATAAATTTATTGAATATTCATTCTACAACTTTATTGGAAATTAATTCTTGACCCTTTTCCTTTTCTCTTTGGAGCTTCTTTTCATCCCTATTCTCTTAAGGGTGCTTTATACTCTGCGACATCGCTGACGATATATCGTCAGGCTCACGTCGTTAGTGACGCACATCCGGCGCCGTTAGCAACATCGCAGCGTGTGACACACAGGAGCGACGATCAACGAGCACAAAAATGTGAAAAATCGTTGCTCGTTGACACGTCACTCCTTTCCCAAATATCGTTGCTACTGCAGATACGATGTTGTTCGTCATTCCTGCAGCAGCACACATCGCTGTGTATGACAACACAGGAACAACGAACATCTTCTTACCTGCGTCCACCGGCAATGAGGAAGGAAGGAGGGGGGCGGCATGTTCCGGCCGCTCATCTCCGCCCCTCGTCTGCTATTAGATGGTTGCCGTGTGACGTCGCTGTGACATCGCACGAACCGCCCCCTTAGAAAGGAGGCGGATCGCCGACCAGAGCGACATCGCAGGGAAGGTAAGTCCGTGTGACGGGTGTTAGCGATGTTGTGCGCCACGGGCAGCGATTTGCTGCACCATTCATACAAAAAGCATGGGCACTTTGTATATCCTCCTTGCTGCCCAAGGAGCAAAGACAGTACTTTCAGATCACCACATATTGACCATCCTTGATTCTTGTAGTTAAGTTTCTTGACAATAAAGTCTAAATTCTCATAGCTTTCCTTTAAAGGTAAGGTGCCACTTTTTTTTTATTTTTGTATTAATAATAGTGATTATGAAATCAAGAATTTTTAATACAAAATTAAAATTACTGTTTATTTAGTTTTTATTTAATTTTAGTTTTACTGGAGCACTGGAGGCTGCCAGCTTGGATTTGCTTTGTGTAACAATAGTTACTCACCTCCTTTATGGCAGCCCCTGTGAATTCACTCTGATGGTCGGACTGCGACCCTATACTTAATACAGGACAGCTCCCTGCTGTGACCTGGACACCTTCCCTTTAGGTGCACAGAATGCCCTCCAGGCACTGAAGCATACTTGCTGACATTGTGTAGTAGCTCTATTTTCAGACTTTTTTTGTTGAATCATCACTCGCCCACATTTTACTCATTTTACTCATTTTACTACATTTTTCCAACAGCCCTGGAAAATCAAGGCAATACACTAGAAAAGTATCGAAGGGATTAATTTTCTAATTCTATTCTTTTGGAAGCCAATGGAGTAATTGTTTGTGAAAAAACTGCACGTGATCTATTTTTTTCGATATTTTTCAGTTCAGTGATTGAAAGAATAAAAAAAATCACCACTTACTTTTCAAACAATTTTACTCGTGCAGACCTGTGGGGTTACAGTGCAATACTATGGTTCCACTAATATTACATTCTCTGCATAAAATTCAGCGACATAATGCAAATATATCACATTTTTTATGTATGCCCAAACACTATGGTTTTAAAGGAAATCTGTCAGCAGTTTTTTGTTACTTCATCTGAGAGTAGCATAATGTAGGCACAAATATCTTGTATTCAACGAAGTATCAGACTACTTTTTAGATTTACAAATACCACAGAAGAACACTTGGGATGGTGCATATCCTCAATAAAATTCTTTTATTTTATTAATTTCCAAATATAAAATCATTTTCAAATTGCATATAGGCACATGTCCCCTGATGAAGTAGGGAAACGCGCGTCGGGACCAAGGACGGCACAACCGCAAGTGACTCTGTACAGGTTAGTTACAGCTGCGCTCTACTATTAATACTAATTAGGGTTACCAGACCTTGCCAGGAATTACTACATGTACAGTGCCAGTGGAGGCTCTAATGAGGAACTGGTAGGGAGCCCGTTGTAAGGGAGGGATTTACCCGATAGAAAGTAAAAATACCAGGATTCATGGTTGAGGCTTGTTACAAGCTATGAGTAGTTTAGGCAGCTGCTGTAACCCGTAATAGCGGTATTGGAGCAAGTCCAGTGTGATTAGAAATTTGTGACCCTGTTGTATACATATATGCAATTTGAAAATGATTTTATATTTGGAAATTAATAAAATAAAAGAATTTTATTGAGGATATGCACCATCCCAAGTGTTCTTCTGTGGTATTTGCAATTATCAGGTGTTACTCCTGCAGTATGTAGGTTCAAGATTTGGACAAATGATGCAATTACTTTTTAGATTTAGCCATATAGCAGAGCTAAGAGAGTCCTTCCTGTCCACACCAGGCTTTCTATAGAGACTGTACATTTACAGTGAATTGTCAATTAGATGAGGGGGCTTGCCAGACTGCTGTGAGCAATGATAAGTTCTGCTACATAAACAAACATAGCAAATGAACAACAGATTGGACCTTGACAAGACAGGCATCCCTAAATTCTCTGTGTTAACCCTTGCAGCATGATATCTTCAGCTAACATAGCAAAAACCTCCTCACAGATTCCCTATAAATATTGAATTATAAAGCGTAATTGCATTAAGGTTCTATTACCTTCCTTTTCCATTTATCATTTCTTCAAGTGGTGGACACTAATATGGACTAAAAGTGAATACAATGAATAGAACATGACTGCCTGCTGTAAGCCCCACGTAGCGACTGAAGTGAGCCGTGCGATCAGCGGTGACTAGTGATGGGCGTTCCCCCCGAATGCTTGGGATCAGGAGTCTCGCCTGAACGTTTTGTAAAGATCGAGATCAGGATCGAGATAACGCTAACTTTCGTCTGATTACCGAACTTGGGCTTTACAGTTATGAGATGGGGCGGGGGGCTGTAAAATAAAACATATAGTTAATAAACATTGTCATTATACTTACAGGTCCCGCAACATGTCCTGCAGTCTCCTGGCCGCTTCTGCTTCCGCGTCTGATCATTACTGTGCCGTGCCGGTAACCACCACTGCCTAAAGGACCTTCCATGACATCATAGCCATGTGACCAGTCTGGTGTGAATGTTGTACAGACATTGGTTTACAGATAGGTCACATGACTATGACGTCATCGAAGGTCCTGTTAACTGCACTTTGACTATCACTTTGTGAGTGTCGCATCGCATCACCCAGTACGGCGCACACTCTCCCGACAGCAGCGGGTCAGCTGCTTGTATTTCCATTCAGCTGAGGCACTCATTTTCGTGCCGGGTGATGCTGATGTGAGAGTGCACGACTCATATGTAAGTGGAACTCTGGCCTCAGTGTCAGCCTGCTTCTCACTTTGTATAGACACTGTCTGTGCAGGGTGATGAAGCAGAGTTGACAGTGCTCTCTCTACTTCTCTCTCTGTAGAGCCACTTGTCTTTACAGTGATGAAGCAGAGTTGACATGACTCTCCCTGTAGACTACGTTGGACTAAGGATTTTTTTATAATAAAGATGGAGACTCAGGTGAACCCTGAGGTCACTGCAAACATGGCTGAAAACAGCCAAAGATTGCCAAGTGAGAAACAGTGCAATGCGTACCCCCGGAAGTTAACAAGACCTGCCATGACATCATAGCCATATGACCAGTCTAATCCAATGTGTGTACAACATTCACACCAGACTGGTCACATGACTATGATGTCAGGGCAGGTCCTGTAAGTCAGTGTTCGTTACTGGGAGGGCATGCATAAGGAGTAGAGGAAAAACCAGCACCTACTCAGGAGATCAAAAAAAAAACTTCTTTATTGCAAAAGCCATGTATATAAAAACATAATGCAATATTAAAAGTAGACCACATCTACACGTTTCAGGCCACAAAAACTTGGCCCTTAATCATGACTTGGTCTTGGAACCGGGCATCTAATCTTTTCACCACATGAATTGCAATTTCTAGGTTAGCTGTTGAAATTTTTTTTTTCTCTATGCTTACTGGGAGGGCAAGGCAATGATCGGACTCGAAAGCAGAAGCGGCCGGGAGACAGTCTGCAGAATGCGTTGCGGAACCTGTAAGTATGATCATAATGTTTTTTAATAATGTGCTTTTTTTTACAGCCCCTGTACCCGAACTGGACCTGAACTGTAACATGAGCTTCCCAGGAAAGCTTGTGGTAGGGATCGTGTACACAATCACTATGTGATCAGTATGAACCAAGCACTTTACAGTTCGAGATCGCCCATCACTAGCGGTGACATCACTCAGGTTAGCTGTGACCACAGCTGGAGTCCTCCACCTGTGACCACAAATCACCTGAGTGATGTCACTGCTGATCACGTGGCTCATTTCAGTTGCTGCGTGGAGCTCACAGCGGGCAGTCATGCCTTATGGCGCTCACTGTGAGCTTCAGATGTAGTGTTTTTGCCGCGGCTGCTTTTATTGGGGGCCAAAAACATGCATCTTTGTGATGCAACGTGCGCACATAGTCTTGCAATTCTACTGTTCTCAGCATCACAATTACTTGAGGATCATGTACCCAGACCTGTCTATCAGCCTCCTCCATTATAAAAATGCTGCATAGGAAAGCAGTTTTGTGAACAGGAGTTTTGCATGTGAATAGGACAGGATCAACAAGCAGACAGTGCTTCACAATGACAGAGATCTGTCTCCAACACATTTGTTAAATAATCAGAAAGAACCGGAGCGTTTAGAAGCAAATTACAAAAATTTATTAAAGTTAATCACATAGCATCATTTAAAACATGAAACAGACAGTTTAAAAGTTTGTGCTGAAAGGGGGAAAGAACACCCATGAAAAGTGGGACTACAAGGCGAGCTCATAAGCCTGTCAAAGACATATGGTTTTTCGTGGCCAGACAAGCTCAAATAGTGGGCTATAAGTAGAAGGAAAATATCCGGAGTCTTAGGCCATACACTTACCCATTATAGTTGAGCCTCGCACCTGCGTCTCACAATTCAGAAGGACCCAACCGACGCACGTTTCGCATTGTACATCACAGCGCCCTGAGGAAGCTGTGATGTACAATGCGAAACGTGCGTCGGTTGGGTCCTTCTGAATTGTGAGACGCAGGTGCGAGGCTCAACTATAATGGGTAAGTGTATGGCCTAAGACTCCGGATATTTTCCTTCTACTTATAGCCCACTATTTGAGCTTGTCTGGCCACGAAAAACCATATGTCTTTGACAGGCTTATGAGCTCGCCTTGTAGTCCCACTTTTCATGGGTGTTCTTTCCCCCTTTCAGCACAAACTTTTAAACTGTCTGTTTCATGTTTTAAATGATGCTATGTGATTAACTTTAATAAACTTTTGTAATTTGCTTCTAAACGCTCCGGTTCTTTCTGATTTCTTAATGCTATTATGGAGTGGCAATTCTATGTGATTGGTTGATAAAGATGGAGATGTGCATTTTGTTCAAGTATCTAACATAACATTTGTTAAATATAGAAAAAATGGGCAAACCCTTTAAGGTGGATTTCCCCTTTACAATATTATTTTCAGTTAATCTTTACAACTATAACATATCTGAAGAAAGGAACTTTCCATAGCTTATGAATTGTGAAACTAAAACAGATCTTAACCCATGTGGTAATTGACCATACGCCTGTCCTTGCTCATGTGAAGGATTAATCATACTGCTCATCTTAACCAAACACGTTGACATTTCATTTCTAAGACAACTGAGGTTTCATAGATCTTTGATCTCACACCTCAGCCAAATCATTTGTGTGCACAAAGATAGGAGCCCTTTATGTGATTAAACTTGGTTTTAATGCTTTACATTTTCTAAGCAAATATTTTGAGTAAAAAAAAAGAGAAGAAAAAAGAAAAAAAAAAAGCAGTGGTTTCATGTACTCATATTATGACTAAACTGGTTAAATGGTAAGACTGTCTCAAAGTTCTACTCTTCTTTTCCTGTATATTTTACCTTTGCGGCTGGATGTTAAAGCAGACTCAACAGTTCGCACTCATCTGCCAAATTACATTACCAGCTTTTACAGAAATCACCTACAGAATCTTTCCATGGCAATAAAAAATAACAGTACAGAATGTCAGCCTTATCTCAGACTAACTAGTATTTCGATTGTAGAAATGTATAATTTTTATTTTTTTTAAAAAAAAAAAACTTAGTTCACTTTGCCTAAATATTAGAATTTTAGATACTCCATTATGACAATAACCTGCAAACTTAAGGGTACTTTACACACAACGATATCGCTAACGATATATTGTCGGGGTCACGGTGTTCGTGACGCACATCCGGCGCCGTTAGCGATATCGTTGTGTGTGACTAAAAGGAGCAATGATCAAAATCGTTGATCGTTGACACATCGCTCCTTTTCATAATATCGTTGGTGGTGCTTGCCGCTGGTTGTGTGTCGTTCCTGCGGCATCACACATCGCTATGTGTGACACCGCAGGAATGACGAACATCTCCTTACCTGCGTCCACCGGCAATGAGGAAGGATGGAGGTGGGCGGCATGTTTCGGCCGCTCATCTCCGCCCCTCCTCTGCTATTAGGTGGCCGCTTAGTGATGCCGCTGTGACGCTGAATGAACCGCCCCCTTAAAGGAGAGATTGTTTGGTGTCTCCAGCGACGTTGCTAAGCAGGTATGTGCGTGTGATGCTGCCGTAGCGATATTGTTTGCTACAGCAGCGATCACCCCCATGACGAAACAGCGACGTCGGCAGGTGCTATCGTGCACGACATCGCTAGCTATCCCTAGCGATGTCGCAGCATGTAAAGCACCCTTAAGAATGAAACAATGAAAAAATCACTATGCCGATACTCAATACAGTTCTTATAATAACTGTCAGCAAGAAGATTAACGACTTACATACTGTGAAATATAGTAAAACCCGATGGTGTGGAATTGATGCTAATTCCACATTAATTTAAAAAGTTTTAAAATAAGACAATTAAAGCATTATGTAATTGAAGGAATACTAAATTAAAGAGTTTCTTTCTTTTTTATTTTGTGAGAAAGAGACCAGCACCCTGTCTTCTTTATAAAAATGATACAGTTTATTTAATCAATGAATTATTATTATTATTTATTATTATAGCGACATTTATTCCATGGTGCTTTACATGTGAAAAGGGCATATATAATATAAACAAGTACAAAAATCATGAACAATACACGGTATAGACAGGTAAAGGAGGAGAGAGGACACTGCTCGCGAGGGCTCACAGTCTACAAGGGATAGGTGAGGTCACAGTAGGTGAGGGCAGAGCGGGTCATGCTCTGGGGGGTTACTGCAGGTTGTAGGCTTGTTAGAATAGGTAGATTTTTTTTGGTAGGTGAGAGTCTGATATGCTGGGGTAGAGAGTTTCAGATTATGGGGGATATGCGTGAGAAATCTTGTATGCGATTGTGAGAAGAGTAGATAAGAAGGAAGGATAGAAGAAGATTTTGTGAGGATTGGAGGTTGCATGCAGGTAAGTACCCGGAGACTAGGTCACAGATGTATGGAAAAGACAGGTTGTGGAGGGCTTTGTATATCATGGTTGAGGTTTTGAACTGAAGTCTTTGGGCAATGGGCAGCCAGTGAAGGGATTGGCAGAGTGAAGAGGTTAAGGAATAGCGGGGGGAGAGATGGATTAGGGGTGCTTCACACATAGCGAGATCGCTACCGAAATCGCTGCTACGTCACGGTTTTGGTGACGCAACAGTGACCTCATTAGCGATCTCGCTGTGTGTGACACTGAGCAGCGATCTGGCCCCTGCTGTGAGATCACTGCTCGTTACACACAGCCCTAGTTCATTTTCTTCAAAGGCGCTCTCCCGCTGTGACGCACACATCGCTGTGTGTGACAGCGAGAGAGCGACGAAATGAAGCGAGCAGGGAGCAGTAGCCGGCATCTGGCAGCTGTGGTAAGCTGTAACCAAGATAAACATCGGGTAACCAAGGGAAGCCCTTTCCCTGGTTACCCGATATTTACCTTCGTTACCAGCCTCCGCCGCTCTCGCTGCCAGTGCTGGCTCCTGCTCTCTGCACATGTAGGTGCAGTACACATCGGGTAATTAACCTGATGTGTACTGTAGCTAGGAGTGCAGGGAGCCAGCGCTAAGCAGTGTGTGCGGCTCCCTGCTCTCTGCACATGTAGCTGCAGTACACATCGGGTTAATTAACCCGATGTGTACTGTAGCTAGGAGAGCAAGGAGCCAGTGCTAAGTAGTGTGCGCGGCTCCCTGCTCTCTGCACATGTAGCGACGTTATGATCGCTGCTGCGTCGCTGTGTTTGACAGCTAAGCAGCGATCATAACAGCGACTTACAAGGTCGCTGTTACGTCACAGAAAATGGTGACGTAACAGCGACGTCGTTGTCGCTATGTGTGAACCCAGCCTTAGTCGGGCTGCAGCGTTTAGGATAGATCGGAGAAGTGCAAGAGTTAAAACAGATACCACAGAGCAGGAGGTTGCAGTACTCGAGGCGGGAGATGATGAGGGCATGCACTATTGTTTTTGCAGAATCTTGTTAAGGAATGTACGGATATGTAGCTTGCAGGAAAGATCAGTGCCAATTGTTAAACGGAGGCTGTGAGCTTGCGGGACTGGGGAGAGTGAGAAGCCATTGACTTTAATGGATAAGTCTTTTGGGGGGGTTGAATGAGATGGGGGAAAGATGATGAAATCTGTTTTATCCACAGGTTTAGAAATTGAGCAAACAAAAAGGATGAAACAGCAGGCAGAGATTATGGGGTTCTGGTTGGCAAGGAGGTGATACAGTACCTTGCGGAAGTATTCGGCTCCCTTAAATTTTCAACCTTTTCCCACATTTCAAGCTTCAAACATAAAGATAAACATTTTAATGTTATGGTGAAGAATCAACAAGTGGGACACAATTGTGAAGTTAAACGAAATGTATTGCTTATTTTAAACTTTTATAAAAAATAAAAAACTGAAAAGTGGGGCGTGTAATATTATTCGGCCCCTTTACTTTCAGTGCAGCAAACTCACTCCAGAAGTTCATTGATGATCTCTGAATGATCTAATGTTGTCCTAAATGACTGATGATGATAAATATAAGCCACCTGTATGTAATCAAGTCTCCGTATAAATGCACCTGCTCTGTGATAGTCTCAGTGTTCTTTTTAAAGCACAGATAGCATGAAGACAAAGGAACACAACAGGCAGGTCCATGATACTGTTGTGGAGAAGTTTAAAGCCGGATTTGGTTACAAAAAGATTTCCAAAACTTTAAACATCCCAAAGAGCCCTGTGCAAGCAATCATATTGAAATGGAAGGAGTCTCATACCATTGCAAATCTACCAAGACCCGGCCGTCCATCCAAACTTTCATCTCCAAGAAGGAGAAGACTGATCAGAGATGCAGACAAGAGGCCCATGGTCACTGTGGATGAACTGCAGAGATCTACAGCTGTGGTGGGAGAGTCTGTCCATAGGACAACAATCAGTCGCACACTGCAGAAATCTGGCCTTTATGGAAGAGTGGGAAGAAGAAAGCCATTTCTCAAAGATATCCATAAAAAATGTCGCCTAAAGTTTGCCACAAGCCACCTGGGAGACACGCCAAACATGAGGAAGAAGGTGCTCTGGTCAGATGAAACCAAAATCGAACTTTTTGGGCACAATGCCAAACAATATGTTTGGCGTAAAAGCAACACAACTCATCACCCTGAACACACCATACCCACTGTCAAACATGGTGGTGGCAGCATCATGGTTTGGGCCTGCTTTCCTTCAGCAGGGACAGGGAAGATGGTTAAAATTGATTGGAAGATGGATGGAGCCAAATACAGGACTATTCTTGAAGAAAACCTGTTGGAGTCTGCAAAACACCTGAGACTGGGACGGAGATTTGTCTTCCAACAAGACAATGATCCCAAAAATAAAGCAACATCTACAATGGAATGGTTCACAAATAAATGTATCCAGGTGTTTGAATGGCCAAGTCAAAGTCCAGACCTGAATCCAATCAAGAATCTGTGGAAAGAGCTGAAAACTGCTGTTCACAAACGCTCTCCATCCAACTTCACTCAGCTCGAGCTATTTGCAAAGGAAGAATGGGCAAGAATTTCAGTCTCTCAATGTGCAAAACTTGTAGACACATATCCCAAGTGACTTGCAGCTGTAATCGCAGCAAAAGGTGGTGCAACAAAGTATTAACTTAAAGGGGACAAATAATATTGCATGCCCCACTTTTCAGTTATTTATTTTTTTAAAAAGTTTAAAATAAGCAATAAATTTTGTTCAACTTCACAATTGTGTCCCACTTCCTGTTGATTCTTCACCATAACATCAAAATTTTAATCTTTATGTTTGGCGCCTGAAATGTGGGAAAAAGTTGGAAAATTCAAGGGGGCCGAATACTTTCGCAAGGCACTGTATCTGGTCCAGTGAGGTAGATATGCATATTATAAGCATATAGATGATACTGACAGGCATAGGATTCTATGAGCTGTCCCAGGCCGAAGGTATAGATGGAGAAGAGGACAGGTCCAAGAACAGAACCTTGAGGCACACCAATAGGGGGCCAGACAGGGGCATACATAGAAATCATGGAGCCCCATTGCAAAAGTCTGAATGGGGCCCAGCACCCAATAAAAAAATACAATAAAATATTAACATAATAAACAGCATACACGTTACTGGGGGTGGCTTACATGTTACTGGGGGGACATACAAGTCACTGGGGGGCATACATGTTACTAGGGGCCTATATACATATTATGAATTAATCTTTATCCTAACCAGGCTATACATCTACCAGTCCAGTAAGTAGACTATTACCAGTCTATGCAGAGCTGTGTGTCTGTTTTGTGACTGTGTTCAGTGTGCCCGTCTGAGTCTCTGCCAGGTGCAGACGCTGTGCTGAGCTGTCCATGAGCAGTACTACTATCAATTGCTACCGCCCACCCGCCTGCCTCCAAAGCTCCTCTCTCTGAATGTAAAGCTATTTCAGCCAGGGGTACATGCAATTTGACCTAGAGAGAGGAGCAACAGAGCAGGAGGAGCCTCTAAAACACTGAAGTGTACACGGCGCGCCGACCCTGAGCTTTAGACGCTGACAATCTGACACTCAGCCTAGCTGAGAATCAGGGGCTGGCTGGCAAAGCACAAAGCAGTGGCCCCTGATAAGCGGCCTATACTTATTGGCTCTGAATCATTAAAGAGGTGGTCCAAAACTAAATTTTACTTTACTCCTAAATCTGTTATAATCCAATCTTTTTTCTAATATATGTTGATGAAAAATTCCCTCATTACTCTGCTTTATTTTTTTTACTACTTCCTCTCTGATGACATTTTGTTTGAAAATCCCCAATGCACCCTGGGATACTCATACCTCATTAAGGGGCAGAGGTTGTGGTCAATCTGCAGCCTTCGCCCTCTCGCTGAAACAAAGCATCATCAGTGACCTCCATGTCAGGGGCCGGGTGGGCTAATCCCTGTTCTGTTTAGCATACACCAGCTGTCAATTCCAAAAGATGCTCAGTAGAATCATGTCACTGCACTATTCTTCCCAGTGCACAATGACAGTGCACTCCCTCACCGTCTCTGATCAGAAGTGATGTCAATTGCGGGGATGGTGCTGGTCTCTGCTTGCTCAGTCTTTACTTACTATGTGCATTAACAGTGCGCTCTGCTGCCAGCTTGTGACTTCTAATCAGAGTCGGCGAGGGAGTGCGCTGTCATTGTGCACTGAGAAGAATTCTGCACAGTTACAAGATTCTACTGAGCATCCGTTGGAATTGACAGCCGGCATATACTCAATAGAGCAAAGATGAGCCAAGCCCCTGAAATGAACGTCACTGATGACAATTAATTTTAGGGAGGGGGCAGAGGCTGCAACAATTATCGCAACCGCTGCCCCCTGATCATGACTCGTTTGAGCCTTCTAGCATGGATTGGGATTTTCAAACAAAGCGACATCAAAGAGGAAATATTAAAAATAAAGCAATTAGAGTATTAAGGGAGGGTTAGGGAATTTTTAATTACAGTACCGTATATTAGAAAAATATTAACTTGCGAATTTAGATCCATAGATACAGTAGATATTTAGGAGCAAAATTCAATTTCATTTCTGACTAGTCCACTGCACAACATCAAGTGCATTTTCCAACCTTCACAGTTTCAGGTCTTATCCTTAGGACAGGCCATTATCACATCTGGAGATCCATCTATCGGCCGACTATATAGTATTACAGCATTGTATCATTGATGTGAATAGAACAACGTTGTAATACATTCAAGAATCAAATGTACAAACCAGCGGCAGCCGAAGTAACAGTGCCTGACACTCGCTTAGCACCGCACCGCCTGACGCTCGCTCAGCACCGTTGAATACAGGGGTAATACACACAGTGATGTCACAGTACAGGGATAATACACACAGTGATGTCACAGTACAGGGATCATATACACAGGGATGTCACAGTACAGGGATCATATACACAGTGACGTCACAATACAGGGATCATATACACAGTGATGTCACAGTACAGGGATCATATAAGCCAAAATGAGCGGGACGTAAATATCCCGCCCACCTCCTTCCTTCAGCATTGCCGGCGGCCGCAGGTAAGCTGCAGTTCATCGTTCCCGAGGTGTCACACGGAGCGAAGTGTGCTGCCTCGGGAACAACGTGTCAACGATGAACGAGAAGGTGAGTATTTCTGCTCGTTCATAGCTGTCACACGCTACGATCTCACTAACGATGCCGGATGTGCGTCACTTACGACGTGAACCCGCCGACATCTCGTTAGATATATCATAGCGTGTAAAGCCCGCTTTAAGCCTGGTAGTGCACTACCCAATGTTAGATAAGGACCTGAATGGGAACATTGGGAAAAATGTCAATGCACTTTTTTTCACACAAACTGTACTGGAAAATGGGAAAAAAAACAAGTGCGGTGAAATTGTGAAAAAAAACCCCCAAAACACAATTACACCATTGTTTTTTTCCATTTATTGTACGGTAAAAAAGACCTGGAAAATTGATTGTCCACGTTAGTCCTATTATGGCAGTATCAAACACTCATAAAAAAGTAATTCTGACATTTTTGTTTTTGTGCCTGTTTAAAGCATTTACCAATCAGGTTAATTAATTCCATATTTTAATAAATCAGACATTTACGAAAGCGGCAATATCAATTTTTTGTTTTTCTTTATTTTTAATGGTGGAAATGTGGGCTATTTGAACTTTAATTTTTTTTTTGTTTACTTTTTTGGGTTTTTAAAAGCTTTTTTTCTTTCTTTATTTACATTATTTTTTAATTCCCCTTGGGGGACTTTCACCACTGACGGCTTCTACTATGTACTGCAATACAATAGTATTCCAAATTGTATTGCAAAATCTGTGAAAATCTCAGTCTCCTATGAAGCTTAGCCTATGGCTGAGATAACAGTGATGGGGGTCTTCATCAGACTATGGCTGTCATGGTCCCCTGTGATTGAGTCACGGAGTGATAGGAGTCGATGCAAGCGGGTATCGGCATGCATTCCATTTAAATGCCACTGTCAGAAATTGACAGCGGAATTTAAATGGATAACAGCCATGGAAGGAACTCCATGCTAGATGCGACTGTTGGAGACAGATGCTGTATATATAATATAGCCAGTATGTGCCCCATCGACACATGAGGACCCCTTTCAAGGATGTTAATACAACGTTCTTTTGCGAGAAGGGGTTAAAATGGTTGTGCTATAAATGTATATATTACTTTTTTTAGAGAGCTATGACCTGTTTTCAATATGCAACTTTTTTCCAACTTTTGCATAGAAATGCAATCAGGGATATGTCTTAGGGGTACTTTGCACGTTGTGACATCGCTACTGCGATATTGTCGGGGTCAAATCAAAAGTGACGCACATCCGGCGCCGGTAACGACGTCGCAACGTGTAAAGCCTAGATGCGTCGATAAACGATCGCAAAAGCATCGTAAATCGGTGATCTGTGTAGTGTCGGACATTTTAATAATGTCGCACCAATAGGAGATATGATGTTGTTCCTCGTTCCTGCAGCAGCACACATCGCTGTGTGTGAAGCCACAGGAGCGAGGAACATCTCCTTATCTGCGTCCACCGCCAATGCGGAAGGAAGGTGGGCAGGATGTTTATGTCCTGCTCATATCTGCCCCTCCGCTTCTTTTGGACGCCTGTCGTGTGACGTCGCTGTGATGCCGCACGACCCGCCCCCTAAGCAAGGAGGCGGGTCACCGGCCAGAGCGACGTTGCAGGGCAGGTAATAGCGTGTGAAGCTGCCATAGCGATAATGTTCGCTATGGCAGCTATCAGAAGATATCACATGTGCAACGGGGGCGGGGACTATCGCGCTCGGCATCACTAGCATCGGCTAGCGATGTTGCAGCATGCAAAGTACCCCTTAATGTCATAAGGTTAGCAATGCCCCAGTTTAGGCATTTACAGCAATAAAATGTGGCAATTTTCACACAAATTTTAGCCCAAACACAATTATAAATGTCCCACAGACTATAGAAATTGCTAGCTGCATTTACATGCATGGAAAATTAAATCCCAAACTAAAACAATTTTTACTCTAAACCCAACATGTGGCTCACGGGCCCATGGTGTGTGGCTCGCAGGTGTCTGCTCGCTTGATGGATTAGCACCACATCTAGTAAACAGCTAAATCTCCATATAGGGACTTTTGTGAGTAGTCTGGCACAGAAGATCACCAGACCTGGATGCCCATATACTGTCCTTGGAGGCTGGAGAAATAAATGAAAGCACCACTCCAGCATTTTATTTTTTCAGCACTGGAGTGGTGCTTCTAATTTGATGATGTTCCTACTACTGTCTTATACTCACCTTTCGGTGTTTTCACCCTTTAATGGCGATGCACCGTTTCCCCAGCACCATCTTGTGACCACAACTTTTTAATAGACGTAAGTCAGAATTTTTGTCACAAATAAGGAATAACGTTTGGAACACCATTCTAAGTCTGAACTGGGTGCAAAAACCTAAAAAAACATCACTATGGGGAGATAAGGTATGCACACCAGTGACTATGTAAGGGGAATACATGAAATAGCAGAAACTGCTGTGTGAATACTGACTTGAAAAATCCAATAGCTATATGTAAGAATGAAAATGTGAAAAATGGAATCTGCATTACTGCCATGAACATATGAATCAAGAGAAATTTAGCTACTGAATTGATCAATGCAAGTGACCTTGCATACCTTATCTCCCCATAGTGATGTTTTTTTAGGTTTTTGCACCCAGTTCAGACTTAGAGCGGAGAAAATACGGGTTTTTAAATAAAAAGATGTTCTATATTTACCTGTATCCAGCGATGCTGTCTCCGGCTCTGCTGCCTCCCGCTCCTGACCTCCGCTCATTATTTTCATTGTGAGCAGCTGGGAGCCGGGGCATCGCGGTGACAGCGCTGGAGACAGCACCACCGAGGACAGCATCGCCGAAGACAGCGTCGCTGGGAACATCGCTAGTGATAGGTGAGTATCCTGCCAGCAGTGTGTGTGCAGGGACGTCCAAGAGGTCATCGGATTTCCCAACGAACTCTGATGACCTCCTGATGATACCCCTGCGACAACTGCCCTACAGCGAGTGTCATGATGGTGACTTCCAGTGGTTCATAAGAGTTCATTGGGAACTCAGATGACCCCCTGGATGTCACTGCACAAACTGCTGTAGACTCACCTGTAACCGACGATGCCCCTGGCGATGTCCCCGGCGGTGCTGTTCTCGGCGGTGCTGTACCCAGCCTGTCCCCGCGATGATCCGGCTTCCAAATCCTCGGGCAGTGAATAATCAATGGTTGGCTCTACTCATAAAAAAAACCTGGTTATTTTGGATCTCAAATGGATCTGTATTAAATAAATGTTCACCCATGAAGTGAACAGATATTTAAGGTAAATTAACCGCTGTCCGATGCAATCGAAACCTCACTCACATGCAACGAGCCAATGAATAAGATGGATGGATAGGGTGGCAGCTGCATGGGTGGATGAGACAGAGGAGAGTGAAGGAGTCCGGGGTCAAATACCCAGGAGCTCACATAAAAGTCAAAAGAATGGAGCTGGGGTGAACATGCTCAGCCCCCACTCAATTTGTTGTGCATTGGACTGTGGAAGAAAGTTGTGTACTGCACTCAGCTATTTTTGGCGTAATGTTGAAAATGACTGAAGAAGGTTGTTTCCAGGCGAAAAAATGCTGGGCTAAAAGAACCCTGCACAAAATTGATTGATTATCGTGGAAAAAATCTCCATTGGGAATAATGGTAAAAATGCAGTTTTTTTTTATTTAATAATAGGCTACGCATTTCAAGGAAGGTCTGTCCTCTTCCTCAGGCCATACACAGAAGAAGATATCAAGCATTCTTATCTATACTCTATTCAAGATGAAAGTCCTGTTTTCTTGGATGCAGAGGCCTTTTGTCAGTATATAGTGGCATGGGGCAGTAGCCTTAGGTGAAGTAGTAATCTCCTACGCACATTACATAAAGATGAGTGTCGTGGCTCAGTGTGTGGATTTGTAATACAGGAGCACTACACCCTTATAGGCCGAATGATGCCGATGTCAACGGCTGGCCAGGACCAGATGCTGTATGACTTAGTGAAGGAGATTCTTTAAAACAGTTTTTTTACTGAACAGTCACTTGACCATAACTACCGTATGTACAGTAGACAGTGGGCACATAACTTTTTGTTCCTCTTACACACAGAGCATTTCTATACACATCCTCTTTGCTTTTACAACTTCCCTTAGTCCTGCTTCCATCTGTCTTACTTCCTTCTCAGAATCTCGCTATCCTCTCGCTCGGTCTCCGCTCACTCAGGGACACCCACATAATCTGCTCACTAATTAGACCTTAGGTCCATCACTCCTGTACGCTGGTCCCTATCTGTCCTACTGACATGAAATTGTCCCTGTTCCCTCACTCTAGCACCTCTAAATCTAGACCAAACATTAACTCTGTCTTTCTCAATGGTCAAGTAAAATACACTCTGTCACAAATAAAGCATGTCACAATACACATCACATATTTTAACCATACTGATGTTTTCAAGGTGGAAACATGACACTGTGTCCCTCTTCTTATATCAGGATAATTGGGGGTAAAAGTGGTCAAACCCTCAGTCATCAGAAAGTTGTGATTTTGGGAAATGGCACCCCAAATTCACTAAGTGAAACACAATACCATAAGTGTCTTATATGTGCTAACAATTAATTACTTAGTAATAATACTAACACAGAGTTTCTGCATACAACCTTCTTAATAAGATTAGTCAGAAGAACTGCTTTGCAACTGTAAAATGTAGAGATGTCTTGGATAATAAGCTTGTAGTGGATGAGATTATAATAGCACTTATTGTAATAGTATAGCTTACATCTGATATGTGGAATAATATTGTAAATTATATATGATGGGTAATATTTATACCCAGAGACTATCCATATTACCGCATAGCTTGTTATATACCTCGTGTTCACATAGTAAAATACAAGGATAAGACATTGCTCACACATCTGCTTCATTCATCATTCAACTATTACAAAGAATCTAATACTCCTTATTGTTTTAATTCTCAACTTTCTTTTACCAAAGCATTTATGTCCTTACCGTTCCCAGAAGCAAATCCCATTAGTGATGGCAGTGTCAGTCCAAGAATGGCTAAGTATAAATCCATTAGATAATGAAGAATAAAGGGAAATGAATTAACAAAAAAGTTCTTAATTGCTTTGGTTGATCTAACCCACAATCTCTATGACAAGAATGTGACAATGTGAAGGTACGGAGTAAGTCCTTCTAACCAGGAAATTGTACAGGAAGTGGTTAATCGGTATATGAGTATTCCAGCAAAGATATACTTTCATTTAAAATGACTATTGGCTTACTCATTGTGTTCTCGGTTTCTTTGAAATCTATAAAAAAATGCATAAAAATTAACTGTCATTTTCCATGGACTTTATACATTTCTATAACTTTTATCATCTTCCTATAAATGTGTATGTAGTCAGCTAATTTCAGTTTATCTGTACATCTCAGTTGGCTCTTTAGGTATCTCACATACGCTATTATGGAGAATGATGATGAAATGGTAAATTCAGTGTTTGCATTGGAAGAACTTTACAAACTTTAGTTGGGAAGATATGAATCTCACACTGATATGAATATTATTTGCAACAATATTGAAACTTCTTGGAGACTTGGAATCTTTACCCATGTGTTGTCATTTGGCATATCTGATGTCTGATATGCAGCCTTTTTAATATTCCAGTACTATATATTTACCAGTGTGTTGTCCTCTATCATATGGTATGTCTGATATATGCATCTTAAAGTATTTAATATTCCGGTAGTATATATTTATTTAATACTACTTCATACGTTTAATCATTACTTTTTGCTCTATCTTACATGCACCAACTATTATATACTGTATATATATATATATATATATATATATATATATATATATATATATTCATTTAGAGACTACACAACCTCTTAGATAATGCACTGTTTCTGATTTCTTCAAGACATTTTGTGTATATGCCCCCCACCATTTTTAATATTTCCATGTTATCCTTGGGGATTAATAAAATAGTGTTTTATTATATGCTTTTTGTGATTATTCACTTTCTTAGTCACACGCATAGTAATATATAGTCATTGTGAATATCCCCCAAACATTATGATATGAAATATATACCATGGTGTATTTGCATAATGAATGAAGAAAGGAAAAAAATCCAGCTCCACTGACATACAGATTTCTTTATTTAGGTATGTATAACACATGGGAGATAAGATTGAAACTACATGTTAGCATCTACGCGTTTCAGGTGTCACAGCACCCATAATCATGATGACATACCTAGATAAAGAGCTCTGCTGTTCATGGAGCTGGATGTTCTTCCTTTCTTCATCCATTTCCTCCGAGCTGTGGCAGAGCCAACCCAACCAAGCTCCGGAAAGCACGGAATACAACACGGTAAGCTGGAATTTTTCTTTGCTTCTATTGTATTTGTATAATATCGAAACTTTGTTTAAATTATCTTAAGCAAATCATCTCTAGTCTTAAAAATAACCCTTGCTGCCTTCTTCACACTTTAAAGGGAAACTGTCAACTTGGAAAATACTATTTATCTGCAGATATAGGAATAATCTGAAGGTAGTAGTGTTACACTACTGCCTTACTGAAAATGCTGCTACTGCATGAAAATGAACTATCTCCTCTTTGGGACCAAAAGGCTTTCAGTCATGTGAGTGTGCATGGAGTCGCTACAGTCAGGGCCGACGTCAGCACCCAGCACACCTGGGCAAATGCCGGGGTTCCGGGCAGCTGGGGGGACCCACTCGTTGTCGGCAGGAGCAGATGTCAGTAGTTTTCCTGCGGCACCAAGGCAGATTTCCGGGGACCGCATACAGTGCTCCAGCAAGCAGCCTAACTTTGATGTCTGCCGACATTTTAAATCGACTGAGCATGTGTGCACTTGCATTGCAGGCTGGGGTTCATCTGTAGGCGGAGCCATCACTCAATGCACTTCAGTCCCGAAGATGAGCAGCTGCCGCCCCCAGCATCCTGCAGTGCTGCCAGCCTGTGCAGTCAGTGTCCTGCAGTGCTGCCATACTGTGCCCTCAGCGTCCTGCAGTGCTGCAAGCCTGTGCAGTCAGCGCCCTGCAGTGCTGCCATACTGTGCCCTCAGTGTCCTGCAGTGCTGCCAGCCTGTGCAGTCAGCGTCCTGCAGTGCTTCCAGCCTGTACAGTCAGCGTCCTCCAGTGCTGCCAGTTTGGGCCCTCAGCGTCTTCCAGTGCTGCCAACCTGTGCACTCAGTGTCCCAAGGCCAGTATGTATGCCCCACAGGCCCCCACTGTAATAATGTATGCTCCTCAGGCCACCAGGATCAGTATGCATGCTCCACAGGCTCCCAGTAATGTGTGTGCCCCCCACTGACCCCAGTAATGTGTATGCCCCCCCACTGACCCCTGTAATGTCTATGCCATGTACTGACCTCAGTAATGTATATGCCCTCCACTGACCTCAATAATGTGTATGCACCCCACTGGCCTCAGTAATATCTATGCCCCCACTGATATCAGTAATGTGTATGCCACAACTGACCCCAGTAATGTGTATGCCTCCACTGACTGCAGTACTGTGTATGCCCCCACTGACCCCAGTAATGTGTATATCCCCACTGACCCCAGTAATGTGTATGCCCCCACTGACCCAGTAATGCGTATGCCCCCCACTGACCCCTGTAATGCCTATGCCACATACTGACCTCAGTAATGTATATGCCCTCCACTGACCTCAATAATGTGTATGCCCCCCACTGGCCTCAATACTGTCTATGCCCCCCACTGATATCAGTAATGTGTATGTCCCCACTGACCCCAGTAATGTGTATACCCCAATTGACCCCAGTAATGTGTATGCCCCCACTGACCCCAGTAATGTGCATTCCCCCACTGACCCCAGTAATGTGTATTCCCCCACTGAACTCAGTAATGTGTATTCCCCCCACTGACCCCAGTAATGTGTATGCCCCCCACTGACCCCTGTAATGCCTATGCCACGTACTGACCTCAGTAATGTATATGCCCTCCACTGACCTCAATAATGTGTATGCCCCCCACTGACCTCAGTAATGTATATGCCCTCCACTGACCTCAGTAATGTGTATGCCCCCTCACTGACCCCAGTAATGTGTATACCCCACTGACCCGAGTAATGTGTATGCCCCCACTGACCCCAGTAATGTGTATAAGTATTCCAACAAAGACATACTTTCATTTAAATGACTATTGGGCTTACTCATTGTGTTCTCGGATTCTTTGAAATCTATAAAAAAAAATACATAAACGTTAACTGTCATTTTCCATGGACTTTATACATTTCTATAACTTTTATCATCTTCCTATAAATGTGTATGTAGTCACCTAATTTCAGTTTATCTGTACATCTCAGTTGGCTCTTTAGTTATCTCACATACGCTATTATGGAGAATGATGATGAAATGGTAATTTCATCATTTGCATTGGAAGAACTTTACATACTTTAGTTGGGAAGATATGAATCTCACACTGATATGGATTTTTGGTGCAACAATATTGAAACGTCTTGGGAGTCTTGGAATCTTTACCCATGTGTTGTCCTCTATCATTTGGCATGTCTGATGTCTGATATGCAGCTTATTTAATATTCCAGTAGTATATATTACTGGCCCCAGTAATGTGTATGCCCCCACTAACCCCAGTAATATGTATTCCCCCACTGACCCCAGTAATGTGTATTCCCCAACTGACCCCAGTAATGTGTATCCCCCACTGATCCCAGTAATGTGTATGCCCCCCACTGACCCCAGTAATATGTATTCCCCCACTGACCCCAGTAATGTGTATTCCCCCACTGACCCCAGTAATGTGTATTCCCCCACTGACCCCAGTAATGTGTATTCCCCCACTGACCCCAGAAATGTGTATGCTCTCCAACTGCCCTAGTAATGTGTCTGCCCCCCACTGACCTCAATAATGTGTATGCCACCCAACATGTATACCCCCAGTGATGTCTATGCACCCCCAGTAATGTGTATACCCCCTGGTGACCCTAGTAACATATTTGTACCACCCAGTGCTGTCTATGCCCCCTGTGATGTATTTGCCCCTAGCCATCACACAGAACGCCCTGCAAAGCCACATACCCTGGAGGAGCTGGACGGAGACAAGTGGGGGAGGCGAGTGAGGCTGCTGCCAATTTCCCCATATTAATATCTCTAATGCGTCTATGTGAGCATGTATGATGTGTGTATCTATGTATGTCAGTGTATATGACTGAGTATAGATTTATGTCTGTTTATATGTATTTTTGTGAACTTGTCTTCAAATATGTATATATATATATATATATATATATATATATATATATATATATATATGTGTACCCCTGTATGTGTAAAGGCTGCTTTACACGAGTCGATCTATTGTGCGATGCATCGTTGGGGTCACGGATTTTGTGACGCACTTCCGTCATTCGTAACGACATCTCCTCATGTGACAGCTCCTTGCGAGTTCAACCGATGCCTAATCGTTTGAAATTCGGCCATCGTGTACTCATCGTTTAATTCCATAAAATCGGTCAGTTTAGTCTTAATGAACGACACATTGCAAAGTGTGACACCGTGTAATCGGCCATCCTCGTAGTTGTTTGTGACGTCAGTAAACGTTCAGGGCGTATTTGTGGTTTTAAATAATCACGCCTAATCTAATCTGATTGGTTGTAGCAGATGCGTTGTGATAGGTTATTACTGTTATAAAAGACGGCGCTGTATTCATGATGTGTGAACATTCATCCTTGGCGTCATGCACAGTGTTTTATAGTGCATTACTCCTAATTTTTCTGACGTTAGTTTGTTCGCTGGATTTTCCGACCTCACTCCTTGTATACCTTTTTTGTGGTAAGTTGTTATATGCCAATCTTTCCTTTTTGGATCAAAATCGACATTTGGCATCATTATAATGTGTGTGTTTTATATAATTTAAGGTAACAGGATGTTCAGCAATGTCGAAACTGACATTTTATCTGTGGGTCTCCTTATGACCGAGATATTGCAGGAGGAGGAGGAAATGGACCAAAATACACGTATGAATCCTCGGCCCAAAAGATTATGGTCACGTCAATGGCTGCTTCGAAGGGATGAGATATCCCACGTGCGTCTAGTGCATGATTTACAGGAACGCAATCCGCATGATTACCGCAACTATCTACGTATGTCGGAAGAATCTTTCTCATTAGTCCTGACGCATATCAGCCCATACATAAAGCGCAGAGATACTTTAATGCGTAAGGCTGTTCCTGCGGAAGAAAGGTTGCTGGTGACTTTGCGCTATCTTGCCACAGGCCGTAGCCTCACTGATTTACAATATTCTGCCGGTATTTCGAGATCCCTATTAAGTTCATTAATTCCGGAGACTTGTCAGGCAATAATACATGCGTTAGCAGATTTCATGCCTTTCCCCAAGACAACTTCACAATGGTCTGATATAGCTCATAATTTTGCGACGAGGTGGCAATTTCCCTGCTGTGGTGGTGCGATTGATGGCAAGCACATAAGAATAATTAAACCCCCAAATAGTCGTTCTTTTTTTTATAACTATAAAGGTTTCTTTAGTATAATTTTATTTGCAGTTGTTAATGCAAATTATGAATATTTAACAGTGGATGTAGGAATAAATGGCCGTGTTTCCGATGGTGGCGTTTTAGAACAAACTGATTTTGGAAAGCGTTTATTTAGTTCACAATTACCTTTGCCTCCAAATTCAGGAAATGAAAATAATTTAAATTTTGTTTTTTTAGGGGATGAGGCATTTCCTCTTCAAAGCCATCTCCTGCGTCCTTATCCCCAGACTACTTTGAGTCCCGAGCGTCAATATTTCAATTACCGTCTCTCAAGGGCACGTTTGGTTGTTGAGAATACGTTTGGAATTATGGCAAGTCGGTTTCGTGTATTCTCAACACCAATAAATCTCAAACTCGAATCCATTGATAGTGTAGTTCTTGCCAGCTGTGTTCTACATAATTTTTTACGCAAAAAGGATGCAGCAGCCTACATGCCCCCGGGGTATGTAGACAACATTGGCAGTGATGATTCCGATGTTGTCCCAGGAGTTTGGCGTTGTAGTGATCCACAGTTGCCATCCCTGCCGACACCTCAATCTTTTGGTCGTGTCCGGCATGATGCCATAATCAATCGGGATCGTTTTTGTGATTATTTGAATGCGTCATAATTTTTTTTTTTTTTTTCATTATTTGACCAATTTTTTTTTTTTATTTATTTATTTTTTTTTCATTTTTATAATAGAAAAGGCATTTCTGAACATTAGAGTGTGTTAACAAAGTCGGAGAACATTACCTTTTGTGTAAACTATATTTTTTATTTAAAACAATGAAACAAACATAATTACATTAAAACTTGAAGTAAAGTAAGAAATAACTATCAACAAACAAATTCACTTTGTTATAAATATATGAATACAAATATATTTATAAAATACATACATTACATGATTTCAAAGCATTACAACTTAAGGGTACGCTCACACGAGCGACAAATACGGACGAGAGCAATGCGAGAATTTCTCGCATTAAACTCTGACCAATGTTATTCTATGAGTGCGAGCTGTTGGTCAGCTTTTCTTGCATCCAGATTCTGGATGCAAGAAAAGCGGCAGCATGCTGCGTATTCATGCGTGAAACGGCCGAGAATCGCCGATGAAAGCCAATGGGTGCGATTAAAAAACGTAACACACACGGACCGTCCGTGTGTTTCACGTATGCTGTGCAATTTTGAATAGAGTTTAAAAGAAAAAAAAGGAAATTACATCATATAAATTCAGTGTGCATGTGTTAAAAAAAACCAAACAGGAAGTTCAGCCTCCACGGACAACTTCCAGACAACATGTCCAGGCACATCAATGTAGAGTTGCTGCTGGTGATGGTGCAGGAAAGGCCTGAAATTTGGGATACAAGACACCCAGGCTACTGTGACCGTGATAGGCGTGATGCCAGCTGGATAAACATATGTCAACAATTATTTCCCATTTATAATGAGTCATCTTCTGAAGTTCGTCAAGAGATAAGTAAGTGCAAATGTCAAAATCAATTTGGAGATGTTTTATATCACACATGTCAAAAATGTATGTTAAGATTATTTTTTATGTATGTGGTTTCTCCATAATATAGTGTCTGATGTAACTCGGCGCTGGCGTAGTTGCCGGGATCAATACCGACGGGAAAGGCAAGAGCAATGTCGTAGTGGATCTGGGGCACAGCGGAAAAAAAAATATATATATTTTGATCGTTTAAATTTTTTGGCACCTATAATGGATTTAAGGCCGTACGTAAACATATATATTACTTTAAACTAAAAATAAAAAGGCTTGGAATTAAGAATATTTATAATGTTTCAGAACAGACAGTAATTTAAGAAGTCGGTCAACATCAGAATCTGAGGCACAAGTTGAACAAGCAGCGGAGCAGAGAGAAGAGGGCACCTCTTTGGCAAATCCACTAAACAATGAGAATGCATCGCAAGATTTCAATAACACACCAGCATTGTTACATAATCCTGATGAGGAAGTTCAACAACAGAGCAGCAGCCCTACAGTGGCTTTAGACCACTCCCCTGTTGCCCTGCCATTGTCACGCCGACCACGACGACGTCGAGAACTCCCCATCAGCAATACACGGCGCGAGGTAGATAATGGAGTTTTACAATATCTATCTCGTACTGTTTCTGATGATGGGGAGGAGGCATTCACAAGAAGTATGGCAAACTATCTTAGGCAAATTCCAAGAGAAGTGCGTCTCCGTGCTAGAGCAGCCATGCAAATCGTCATAGATGCATGTACCTCACCAAACAACCCACAAATAGTGTTTAATTCACTAGAACAATGGCAACAGTCAAATAATAATCAGCTGAGAATGCCACAACCTGATAATGCAGGTAGGCAGCAAGCACAACCTGAAAATCAAACCAATACCCAAACAGTAATGCATCCACCACAATTTCAAACACAAACATTACAATCAATACAGCAACAACCAACACCAAACCAATCCCAACAACAACAATATGTACCACACAACACTTTTGTTGCTCAACATGTTTCTAGTGAACAAATTACCTATGGCACTCATGTAATTGAGCCACCTGGATCAGGTGCCCAACACGGTAATCAATCCTGGAATTTTGTAAGGCCTCATCAAGGTTCTAATTTGCCTCAACATATGCCCTATCATGCACAACAACATGGGCAAGCATCAGGATCAGCCCATAGTCAACAAAGAAATCAATACATCACACCAAATTCAAACATATCAACACACCAGCCACTGAATGTTAACATTCCACATTCACCACACACATATCAGAATTTATGAGCATATTAGTTTGTATGTTACATGTTTCTTGTTATCTTTTATTCCATATAAAGCAAATATGAAAGCACTATTTTTTGTGCACAAATAAAAAACAATGTTTTTTTTCTAAAAATAATATGAAGCTAATCTAAAGAATTAAAAATAGTTTGGTCATTTTCACACATAGTTGTGGCAAGTTAAGTTCTGAAAGCATTATTTATGCAAAATAAATGAAAAGTTTGTTTTCATCAACAATGAATATGTATTTTTTACACATGAACAGCTTATTTTAAATTTATTTTACATAAAATTTTGGCCTAGGTTATGTTTACATGCTCAATCAAAACATGTTGGGGCAAATCTATTTCACCCTCTGGTGAAACAAAGTAATTTGTGAAAATTTCTCTCACACGTATGGCGGAAGGGGCACGTATGTTTCTTGACATGACTTGGCTGCCATGTGTTTCATTTGTTTCCATTGAAGATGTAATGTTATCTTCAATGTTATCATATTTCCTGACAAAATTATGCAACACAACACATGCTTTTATAATGGTGTTGACATTGTTTTCACTCAATTGCAATGGTGTGATCAAGACTCTCCATTTGGCTGTCAGGATGCCAAACGCGCATTCAACAACACGTCGTGCTCTGGTTAATCGATAGTTAAAAATTCGGCGTCTGTTATCCAGAACACGACGTGGATAAGGCCTAAGGACTTCTCTACGAAGTTGGAAGGCCTCATCACCTACTATTACAAAAGGTGCCTGTGTGTCAGATGTGCCAGGCAATAGACGCGGGGGTGGTACAGACAAATCATTGGACCTTAGTCTCTGACCCATGACTGAATTATTAAAGATTCTTGAATCTCCTGTTCGACCATACGCACCGATATCTACAGCCACAAAATTGGAATTAGTATCAGCTATGGCCAGTAGAACAACAGAAAAATATTGTTTGTAATTAAAATATTGTGTTCCTGAGTTTGGTGGCTTTTTAACACGTATATGTTTTCCATCAATGGCACCAATGCAATTAGGAAATTGTGTTTTTTCATAAAAGCCATTTGCTATCCGGTACCAATCTTCAACACTTGGCTCTGCCATCACTAGAGGTTGTAATTTCTCCCAAATGGCATGACATGTTTTCCTTACAATGATTGAAATAGTTGATTTGCCAAGTAAAAATTCAAGATGTAAGGCAGAATAGGATAATCCAGTTGCCAGGAATCTATATCATAAAGGGAAAAAGTGGAGAATTCTAATAAATTTCAGTGTTGTCAATAATTTGCAAATAAAACAATATTTTTAAATAATAAAAAAAATACCTTATAGTGATTAGCAAACGTTGCTCAGGAGATATGGCACAACGCATATTTGTGTCCTGGTATGTGATCATTGGCCTAATCTCATCTAACAAACGATCAAAGGTAGTTATGGTCATGCGGGTGTAAGCGTGGAATTTGTCTTCATTTCTCCTTAACTCAATATAAAGACGATTGAAATGTCCTCTGCTGTATCGTTTGCATAGTAGAGGATGGACCCAAAAGCGACGACGCCTCAGCGGAACATGTTCTTCTGGGTATTGCGTGCCAAACTCTCTGGACAATAACCAATGGTATAAAATTCTTTCAGTTGTGTTGAAAGTAAGATGCAAAGACATTTCTCCAAAGGACAGGACACAATGTGTACACAGGACTGAACACACAGTTGGACAGTGTAATGTGTAGGAGTCCAACTGTCTCATTGTTCTGGCGTTCATTTATTTGTTAGCCCAAACAACTTACTCATGAGCCCAATTAAAAAACATTGACAACATATGTTAAATGTCAATTTAAAGGTTAAAAAATGCATTCCACAAGTATTACACACGGACTGCACACGGACTGCACACGGACTGTAATACGGATGAAGGTTTGACACACGCATTACACACGCAGTACACACGGAAGACCACACGGATCACTATGGCACGACTATCGCACACGATAATGGGAACGTTTTTTCATACGTTCGTGTGAGTCCAGCATTATTCTATGTTTCACAAATAAACACTGCCATCACTTCCTTTCACTACAAGGCAGGCTGGAATTTTCACTTCCGGTTTAAAAATCGCATAAACAAACATGTCTGCAAACATGCGAGCAACTGTCTGGGGAGATGCAGAAATCCATCTTCTTGTCACCGAAATGGATGAAAGAGACTATGATTGTCTACTTATATCTGAACGTCCAAGGGAGCATAAAAAAAAAGTTCTACGCAAGATTAAGAAATCTCTTCGGAAGAAATTTGGCCTCCACCGCTCAAAAACGCAGATCAGGAAGAAAATGGCTGATCTGAAATATCGTGACAAGCAACGTCTAGCAGAAATTAGAGCACAAAATAACACTACTCGAGGTATATTTTAACAATAAATGATTGGTTTTTTTTATTTGGCCCTTTTTTCAAAAAACCATGTGTATAATATCAATCATACATGTGTTTACATAATATGCCATGTTATTTTTTTTTCAAAAAAAATTTTTATTTTCTATTTTTTGAAAGGATCATCACATGTAGCGGACCAAGGGAGCGCAATAAACAATAATCCAGGAACTTCATCAGAACCAATTCCTGTTTTGGATCAAAATGAGGTTTCAGAGCAAGGTTTGTTTTTATTTTAACTTGCCAGTTTTTTATTTTTTTTTTAAAAAAAGGAAAAAAACAAATAGTGAACTATTATGTCACTCCCTAGATAACATTGAAGAACATCCTCCTATTGCTGCAACACGTGTTCATGCTGTTGGTTGGACACTCAGCTCTGATTCAGATTCTGCGTCTGTGCAAGTTAGATCAGGTTTTTGTTTATTTTTTATAATTTTGGTTGAGAAAATGTATGTTTTTGTTTTAAATAATTTTTTTTTTTTCTTTTTAAACCAGATGATCGACCAAAGCTTGAAGAAGTGTATCAGTCAGCATGCAGATTATACCAGACAGCACAAGATCATGTACAATTGTTAAAAACATACATGGATGATAATGCATAATTTTGTTTGGCTATTTTAATTTTAAACCGTTTGCAGTCACAACATGTAATGATGTTTTGACCATGTTATTTTTTTGTACATAAGGCCTAAAAATATTTAGAGAATGGGTATTTAAAACTCTATATAATAAAAAATTTTTGACAAAATATTTGTTTTTTTTGGTTTTTTTTTAAAGAAAACAACATGACAATTATTTTGTTCTAAACCTAACATTTATTGTGAAATATATACAGCGAAAATTATGTGAGTCTGAAAAAGCAAAATATTTACAGTTTGTAGACAAATATTTTCTTTGTCTTATTTTGAATGCAAATTGCGTATCAAAATTTAAAAAAAAAAAAGTAAAGAAAAAAAAATTACCGACGCCTTTTGCTTTTAACTTTTCGAGGTGGTGACAATGCAACAGATTCCCCAAGGGTTGCCACATCAGCAACAACAGATGTATTTTGAGGCAAAAAATCTTCTTTTAATACTGTAGCCGATGTAAGGCGATTTTCTTGTGCCGCATGTAGGACTTGGGCGATGATTCTTTCGGCATGTAATTTTTGATTCTTTTCCAGTATTTTGCAAACATCATCAACATAATGCGCAAATCCAGATACAGGTGGACGGTCATGTTTCTCAAGTATTGACCGACAAATAGACGCCAACTCGTTTCCACGTGACAATAAAGTTGGTCTTCTCATTCTCCTTGGTAATTGCCTTAACAAAGGTCTTGATGTGGCAGGTGTTTGTTCACACGATGTTAAAGATGGATTCTGTGAGCTATTTGTAGTTTCCTGCTCTTGAGAAGTGCTTTCAGTAGCATAATCCTACATTTGTAACAAGGAAAAAAAAAAAAATTAGAAAGATGTGTGAACACATTAGAGAGATGATACAACATATTTTGGAACTACAATAATGGAAAAAAAAAAAACATGTAACCCTTTTGTGTTTAAAAAATTTTCTGTTGGTTATTTATGTTGGTACATAAAACAAAATTTCCAAAAAAACAAAAGCAGATCATACAACACCTTAAAAATTGTTTAGAAAAAAAAAAATTAGTGTGTAAAGAAACATTTATGAATAAAGGTAAATATACCAATTGTGTCGCTGACTCGCTGCCAATTGCCCCATTTTCTGACTCCTGAATGGAAAGCATACTTGTTGATGACCTTGGAATCTCTTGATCTCTTGTGAAGTCAAGTAGATCAAAATACCACAGCCGTGGGACATAAAGATCGGCAGTCGCAGCCCCTGAACGTCGTGACTCCTCGACTTTATTTAGTTCCTTTTTATATACAGTGCGTATTCCTTGTATTTTTTTCTTGATCAGATTTACATCCACAGGCTCATTTGGAAAATGGTTTTTAAAGATAGTAATCAGATCCGCATAAGCTGCTTGTTTGATGCGTTTGTTACTATATTCAGGCGATTTAATTTTCCAAAGACAGGTTAATGTGCGATATTTTTCAATGAAATCACGCAAAAATAATTCGTTTTGATGAGCCGTCATCTGTGAAAGATTATATGAGAACATTTTATTTGACACTGTTATAATAAACATGTAATTTTTTAGATTTTTAAAAGAACAAAAATGAGAAAAAATAATAAAAATCATTATTGTGTTTCAAAAAACATAATACACGATAAAACCTACACAAATAACAATAATAAATAAACATGAAAAAAAAAAAAGATTGTGAACGGCTAAATGACACAATAAAGAAACCATACAAAACCAAATGTTACCCACCTTTGGAGGATAGATACTCTGAATTCGTCAAAAACCAGACCACAAACAAGATTGATGCTAAGGACACACGAGGCAACAAAGACAGGCGCAGAAGCGAAACTATATATATGGTATGTAACCAATCAACCACATTAGCAGAACTGGATTAAGCAGGTCAGAAGAATTCAGGGCGTGCAACAATCCAGACAACGTCACGGAGGGCTGTATAGTTTGCCTAATTGCGTCCATACAAAAGACAGATTGACCAAAGGAAAACATGTGTGAAGCCTTTTGGACGTCCGCCATGGCCAATCAATATATCGATGAGCGCTTTGTGGTCGTTTGACAACACTCAACGTGTGACACATGGACAAATACCTATCAGCGATACAAAAAAAAAAAAAAAAAAGACTTTGCCAAATAAATCGCACGATGGATTGACTCGTGTAAAGCAGGCTTAAGTATCTGTGTATGTGCATGTCTGCGTGTGGATGGGGCCCACTGAGCCTCTTTTGCCCGGGGCCCACAAAAACCTAGAGCTGACCCTGGCTACAGTCAATGCTCACAGTACTGCTCACTATATACATTTTTCCCCTTCATTTTAAAAGGAGCCTGTTGCCCCCAAAATGAATTTTAAAGGAGCTATATCAACAGCTTGGTGCATTGTTACACCATCTCCTTTTGCATATTGGGGACGTCTCCCACTTTTGATTGAGTAAAATCATCCAGGATCTGTGCACATGTACACTGACACTGTCTTTATCCTGCTGAGCGCGCACACTGTAGCTGGGTGCATGCTTCTCCCAGGCTCCTCTCTGCTGATGCTGCTTGTTATATTGATACACCTGGAAGTACAGTGAGTGGCATCAACAGAGACTTGCCAGGGATGAGAACGCATCCAGCCTCTCTTTGTGTGAGCGCCGCAGGGCACAGACAATGTCATTGCTCATTCACTCATGCCAGCTGACTTTAGGCAGTGCCTTCTCTGGGAAGCGAGTACTGTCACTGAGAAGCAGGTGAGGCACAAACATAAAAATGAAGGGGCATAATGGTGCACCGAGGTCTTGGCCATGCAAAGAGTGCATCTTGGCCCCCTCAACGGCATATGAATTAAAAGTTATTTTCTCATGCACCATAATATGTACAGGGTTAGTGCCCTATATCCCTGTATGGCTCACATAAAATCCATTTTGAGAGTGTCAGATTATTTTTGAGCAAAAAATAGAAACTGATAGAAAACAGAGAATGTGTAATGGAATCATGTATTTTATTCCAATTTATTCTCTCCTATTTCATTCACTTCTAATTTTAGTAAAAGAAAGAAATGAAAAATACTGGTCAATACTAAAGTGTAAATCAGGTCTAAAGCGGGCTTTACACGCTTTGACATCGCTCAAGTGATCTCGTTGGGGTCACGGATTTTGTGACGCACACTCGGCCGCTTTAGCGATGCCGTTGCGTGTGACACCTATGAGCAATTTTGCATTGTCGCAAAAATGTGCAAAATCGCTTATCGGTGACATGGGGGTCCATTCTCAAATATCGTTACTGCAGCAGTAACGAAGTTGTTCCTCGTTCCTGCGGCAGCACACATCGCTCCATGTGACACCGCAGGAACGAGGAACCTCTCCTTACCTGCGCCCGGCCACAATGCAGTAGGGAAGTAGGCGGGATGTTTGTCCCGCTCATCTCCGCCCCTCGGCTTCTATTGGGCGGCGGTTCAGTGACGCTGATGTGACGTCGCTGTGACGCTGAACAAACCTCCCCCTTAGAAAGGAGGCGGTTAGCCGGTCACAGCGACGTCGCAGGGAAGGTAAGTCCGTGTGACGAGTCCGCCCGATGTTGTGCGACACGGGCAGAGATTTGCCCGTGTCGCACAACCGATGGGGGCGAATACGCACGCTGGCGATATCGGTACCGATATCGCAGTGTGTAAAGCGGCCTTTAGTATATGGAATTTCTTTTTAAGATGAACATTGCATGATGGTGAGAGTTTTTCACATCCACAGGTCTCAGATTCCATTTCAGGTCCCTACAAAACATTTTCTTTCCTCTTTACCAAGTAAACATCAACGAAAGAACAAGGAGGTATTTACATTTTACATTAATCTCACAACAATGTTCCAAAATGTACCCAGATAAGGAAAGCAGGAAAAAGGGGTATGGTCAGAAGCTCACCAATCCTCATAACACCTGATCTGTATGGACAGGACATGCATGGAGCTGCCCCGGCCAAGGCTTCAATGAAGTGTAGGGAAACAAAGTGATCTCCAGCATCCAAGTTCCATATAAAAAAATCTATTTTATTAAACTATATTTAATCGGGATTGGCTGAAAGGCCTCCAAACAATATAGACTGCTATGCAAAAATAAAAAAAAAAACAACGCATTTCGACTTCTTAATCATGGTACCAAGGATTACTTGCATTAAAGAAAAGGTTAATATAGTGCATGTCTAGAAGTGATTTCAAAAGATTTATTATTATAATGGATATAAACCAAACCCTCTTAAAAGGTAAAATCTGGAAAAATTGTTCTCAAAAACACAGAAAAAATATGACTATAAGAATTCAATTATATCTAAGATCTAATTAAATCTGAACTAAGGTTAAACCAATAGGTAATCTGTCAATCATTACTGGACTCTAGTATGTTAAACACAGTACCATACGACGATGAATTATATGTGTTACATGTGAATATATGAACGACACTTGCGAGTCATTCTTTAATCTAAGCATGTCTTGAATATAATTGATTCTTATGGTGATATTTTATCTGGGTTTCATTTTTTTGCCGGTGTGGATCGAATTAGTTGTGTCTGACATATGGTGAGAATTTTATGTCAATAGCACCTTTAGAAATATATTTACTTAGAAAATTGGTAACGTGTTCAATACTTCTTTCAGCCGCTGTATGTATCACAAAATGAGAAAGCCATAGATATTGTATTAAGCCATGCATACATAGCATTAGTTCTCTTTGAAAAGATCAAATTACAAAAGTTCATCAAAATTTGAAATTTAAGTTTTCAGTGTGGCAAAGTGTAATACCACTTTTTAATTCAGATTTACATAGTCATAAGTAGTGATAAGCAGAATCACAGATAACTGGGATCGGCAGGTGCCGGTTATCTGGTTTTTAAATTCCAGTTATAGGCCGGATGCTGGTCCCCATATAAGTCTATGGGGACCATAATCCAGTGATTAAAAATGATGGTTATAGGGATAGAGGGCTAGGAGCAAGTGCGCTGTACTTATCGAGGCTCCCTTGTGGCTGTACACAGTTCCCGCAGTCGCTCATTCACTTTCAGGGCTGCGCATTAGGCTCATGCATATGCACTGCTTTCCCCACCCACCGGCATCTGTGATTGATTACAGTCAGATGCGCCCCCAGCCTGAGTGACAGCGTCTGACACTTCCAATCACAGGCGCTGTCTGTGGGTCTTTATCATATTATAAAATTAAATAAATAAATAAAATATTTGGCCTAGGGTCCCCCCATATTATGATACCCAGCACAGATAATGCCTATGGCTACAGGCTGTAGCACCCAGCCGTGTGCTTATCTGGGCCATGTACCAAAATAGGAGAAACCACATGTGACTTTTTTTAATTATTATTTAAATAAAAAATAAATAAATAAAAAATAGCATGGGGCCCCCTTACAGAGATATGTAGTAAATTTCTTGTAAAATTTTGGCAGAACTGGCCAGGGGGGGGGCATGTGACATGCCCGCAATGGGGCCTGGGGTGACTCGTTGCTGGGCAGCGATTTTGCTCCTTGGGCTCCACGGTGGCCTGGCCCGGCTCCGTAACCCCAACGGTGTCGCTTAGTAAATAGGAAGGGGATGATGACAGTTTATTTGTCAAGCCACCTGTGGTATGCGGGAAGTTAGGTGCCGCCGCTGTGGGATGGGAACCTCTGGGGCAGATGGTGATGCAGCTTAGATGGTGCAGCTCTCCACAGGCAGAGCTAGGCCCAGGGCGGATGGGGATAGTAGTCGATGGCGAGGGTTGCTGGACTGGAGACATAGGAGAATAATGGAGCGACACAGGGATGCAGTCTCAAGGTTTTTACTCACTGTAGCAAGTTCCAAGGTAACACGGCATGCCAGTTACTGCCTTTGGAGTGCTGGGGCTTTACTGTGATGGGCTCCAGACGATCCCGGGTAGTTTGGAGGTTGAGTACGGTGCACCTGTCTTAAGTGTACCTTCCCTGGCAATCTTCCTGTGCTTGCTTTGCCCTCCTGCCTTGCGCCCTCACTCACTGAACCCTGTGCCAGTGCCTGTGGACCCTGTTGAGTGGCATGAAGCTCTATCATTTGGTCCTTTTGGGTCACCTTCCAGCGAATTTGTGTGCGGTGTGTGGTTTCGGTGCTTGAAGTCACCTCAGCCACTGGTTTTGCTGTGGAGTACTTAGGTTCTTCTCCTCTAGCCTAGGGACCAGTCCCTGTGATGCGACCAAGTCCTTCCACCTGTAGATTATATGTGGAACAATGCCACGGAAGATTAACTCCCGTGGTCTCCAGGACCCCTTCTATCTGTGCCCGGGCCGAGCGGTACTAGTTCCAGGCCTTGGGTCTTCGCTCCTCCACTACTCCTCTCCTTCTTTCTCCACACTCCACCACTGACTAAATTAATCTGTCCCCACTTGTAATGCTCGACCCCCCAGCTTGGCTTCGGGTAAAATCATGCCCTTGCCATGTCTGGTGAGGTGTTACTAAGTGAGGGTGTTATGCTTTGTGTGAACCAATTGTGACCTCCTCTTTACCCAGGATGGAATACCACACCTCTGGCTGAGGTGCAGTACCTCTGCGGTGACTGAAGCCTCAGGAGCACTACACATGAATATATCAAAAGTCAAAATTCTTCGGCACATAAATGTTGAAACTTTTTAATGTGCTTTATGCCAGAATTTTGTTTTAGAACTTATTGTCTTTTGTTGTTCTATTTTGGAAAACACCTCTATCTTGTCTTTTGGAGAAGACCTCTGAGCAAATCTGGCTGATGGAATCACTGGCAAACTTATTGCCAGGGAAAGCTGCCCTGGATTATATATTTATCCTGCAGTATCTCCAAAGGGAAAATACAAAATTACATCTTGGCCATTAAAATGAAAAGCTCTCTGTTGGTTGATTGGTTGAATATAGCAAAGCATGAAAAGCTCTCTGTTGATTGTTTGGTTGTATATAGCAAAGCATGAAAAGCTCTCTGTTGCTTGCTTGGTTGTATATAGCAAAGCATGAAAAGCTCTCTGTTGATTGTTTGGTTGTATATAGCAAAGTAAAACAAGCAAGTGAAAAATCTGAAAATATATTGGGTTGAAATTTCCCCTGCAGTTGAAATAGCTGCAAAATCGTGAAACGAGTAGAACATTTATATAGGAGAATGAATGAAAAAAACTTGTTGTGACACTGTATTAGATTTTCCATCTAATGGAATCTTGATAAAAAAAGAAAAAAAATCTTTCAAAAGCAAATACAGTACAATTCTTAGTGATTGAAAATCTTTGCATATGTGCCTATGTCATAGTTTAACCCCTTCACCCCCGGCAATTTTCAGTTTTTCATTTTTGTTTTTTCCTCCCCTTCCTCCAAGAGCCATAACATTTTTATTTTAATGCCAAAGCCATATGAGGGCTTGTTTTTTGCAGGACAAGTTCTACCTTTGAAAGAAACCAATCATTCTTCCCCATATTGTACTGGAAAATGGGAAAACAATTCCAAGTGAAATTGCAAAAAAAGTGCAATTGCACGATTTTTTTTTTTATTATTATTATTTACTGTGTTCATTATTTTGAGAAACTGACCTGACATTATAATTCCCCAGGTCGGTTCACGTTCATAGATACCAAACGTGTATAGTTTTTTTTAATTGCGCTTTTGTCGCCATTTTCCGAGACCTGTAGCATTCTCATTTTTCGTGATCTGGGGCTTAGTGATGGCTTATTTTTGCGTCTTGAGCTGATGATTTTTAATCATACCATTTTTGGGTAGATGCAATTTCCTGTTATTGCATTTTAATGCAATGTTGTGGCAGCAAAAAAAAACGTAATTTTGGCATTTGGAATTTTTTTCTAGCCAGGCCATGTACCAATCAGTTTAATTGATTTTATATTTTGATAGATCAAGCATTTCTGAACTCGGTAATACCAAATATGTGTATTTTTTATTTTCAATGGGGAAATGGGGCAACACATTTTTGGTGATTTTTTTCTGCTAGTAGATGCAAATTTGGTGCATGATAGCATCACTGGTTTCATAAACACTTTTTGTTCTTCCCTCCCTTCTTTTTTTTTTTTTTTCTCTCTTTCAGACTTTTTCCCGCCGATTTTTTTCTTTTTGTGGGAGGTTCTTTGTCATTTCATTGTGTATATATGTCTGGCAGACATACACTTCTACAGATCTGATGTAACTTATGCCTGTTTGGTCCTGAGGAAGGGAGCAGAGTCTCCTGAAACGCGTAGACCTGTGCAAGAATAAAAAGTTTACATTAATCCAAGATTTCATCAGTGATCTTTGGCGCGGTTTACAAAGCCCCTTTCTACAATTTCTCTCTGTTATCAGCCACTTGGGGTACTGCTGCCTTTGATCCGGATTTATGCTGTTACAGGAGTTGTGCCTTTCACAACCATCTTTGGTGAGTAGGATCATCTCCTTTATCACCCCCTGTCTGTCAGGGTAAGACCCTATTGCGCTTTTTTGTCTGCAGGTTCTTTTTATCTACGTTCACTGTTGGATCTGGCGTGACCAGTTCTCCTTCACCTGCAATCACAGCGGCAGAGGGTCCTTCAATCGTTGGGATGGATTATTTCAACAACCGATTGTCCACCAGAGAAAAACTAATTCTCCAAACAGTAGTTGTACCTGATACCCACAACACTGCTTTGGAACTTGATCTACCTAATGTTTTTTCCGATGAAGATAGTATGACTATGAAAAAACTGTTTTTACGGCTTGAAGATTTATTGAAAGAGGAATTATGCTTCGGGCTTGATGCCCGTTTTCTTACCATTTATATGGAAGAGAAACTGTGCCCTAGAGGCTTGAGAATTAAGCATGACTCTCCTTTTCTGTCCGATCCAGTTTTTACTTCAGAATGGGACAATAACTTATGGAATTGTATGCAGGGCATGTTGCAGTGCTTATATAAAAAAAGAGGTAATATTGCGAGCGAAGCGACCGCCCATATTAATGAACTCTATAAAGATTTGACTAGATATGATTTACACCCGGAGTACAGAATACTCAACTCCGACATCAATACTAAACTCACCCAAATAGAACAAGATACCATCTACAGGAAGTCTAGAAAACTTCAGCGCAATAGACAAGACATGATCCCTAATAGAACACAGCGTCCGGATCACTCAGAAGGACGTAAAAAATCCTTTCATCAGAGACCTAGCTTCACGAATAATCCTAGGAATTTTGTCAATAGTAGATTTCACAATAAAAGATCTAATCTGCACACAAAAAGGGATAATACTGATTCAGATAAAAATGATCATAAGAAACCCACACTCTCTCATACCCTTGATACATCTCCTCCTCAGACCTCTCCCATCATCAATACCCCTGATGAGGTGTTCATGGATTCTGCCAAGGAATCCTCCATTATGAACACTCCAGTTCTGTTACCATCTATTGATGTAATGTTGGACACCCACAAAACTCTAACCAAACCCAGGGATTTTGAAGAGACCAAGAGACAGTTAGAGGCCCTCAGGGTTCAAATTGATAGAATTAAGAAAAACAGAGATCTTATATCTAATTTTGAGGTTGCTGACTCCCCACCTACAGGGGACACCATACCCGACAAAGATTTTATTGATTTGTTGGAATTATCTACACATGAGAATTATATCCCCTTACCTTTCACGCAGGAATCTACAACGTGTACCATCTCTACAGTCCCTGTGTTGACCACCTCTGAATCCCCTAGAGAGGGCACTATTATAATAGATAACACCACAAAAAAAGATTCCTGTGTACCTTTTTTACCCCGAGCCAGGAATACACAGTCCAGCATAACCTGTTTTTTAACTCCAAGGGGGGAAAAAAGAAAAAACCTTACAGAGGAACCAGGGCAGGTTTCAGGATCCAACAAGAAAGAAAGAAAAAGTGCACGCTAAATAGTGATATGATGGGTATCTTTAATTTATCCAGTTATACCCTGTCTAATATCGAAATCAATGTGCTTAAAAAAGGACTCTCTTTTTGCCCCACCACTGCCTCCAATGATTTTGAACTATAGCTGGACTTTCAAAGATTTGTCAGGAAACTAACGCTAACCCGACATTTCCAAATGAATAAATATAACCCTATCAATAAGAATACTACACAAGATATCTTTCATCATACTGATCTTAAGTTAAAATCTCATTTCTATCCTCTACAAAGTAAAGGACATCACATCAAAACCTTCAACGATTTAGTTTTGGAGGATTTCAAAAAACTCTCCTCCAATAGGACCCCCTCGAAAATTAACCTCACCAGTGAAGAGAGATGTGCTCTGATCAAATTAAAAAACAACCCACTTTTGGTTATTAAGAACGCCGATAAAGGGGGGGGGGATAGTACTACAAGACAGAGACACCTACGTACAAGAGGCTTTGAAGAATGTATCTAACCCTCAACACTATGAAGTAGCCGATTTTACTACTTACAATCAAGCTATCAGAGAATATCATGTTTTGATACAGGGAGCCACTGAATTAGGGGTCCTAAATAATGAAGAGAGCAAATTCCTTGAAACAAAAAACCCCAAAATAGCTTTCTATTATCATCTACCCAAGATCCATAAATGTCCCTATAATCCCCCTGGCAGACCCATTATTTCTGGGATCGGGTCCCTCACTGAGAATTTGGCTATCTATATCGACCAAATCATGAGATCACATGTTGTTAACCTCAAAAGTTATTTGAGAGATTCCACTCAATTGATAAATATCATTAGAGATGTTAAATGGATGGACACTTTTTGTTTTGTTTCACTGGACATTGCCGCTTTATATACCAATATTTCACACGATTTGGGCATGGAATGTTTTAAGCAGTTCTTGGAGAGTGATGATCGGTTACCCATTCCACAAAAAAATTTCTTTTTGAAGGTATGAAATTTAAATTGAGCAATAATTTCTTTACATTTCAGGAAACACTGTACCACCAATGCTGTGGCACAGCGATGGGCTCGAGGGTTGCACCAACTTTCGCTAACCTGGTCATGGGTCTTTTTGAGTTAAAACACATCTATTCCTCTAGTCTCATCAAGCATGTTGTCGTGTATAAAAGGTACATTGACGACCTGTTCCTTATATGGGATAATTCAGAGGATAATCTACAAGACTTCTTGGGACACATAGAAAATAATGATTGGGGCCTAAAATTTGTACCCACTATAGAGAAAGGATCCATTAATTTCCTAGACCTTACCATTTGACATAAGGAAGGGATGATTCACACAAAAACTTTTTTTAAGAAGGTTGATAGCAATAGCTATATTGATTTTACGAGTAATCATTATAATAAATGGCTTATAAATGTTCCCAATAATCAATTTCAAAGAATAAGAAAAAACTGTACCCTTGATAGAGATTATAGGGAACAGGCAAACATCCTGAAAGAAAGGTTTTTAAATAAAAAGCATCCCCCAACTTTAATCAAGAAGGCTTATCAGACGAACAAGGATCTTAAACAAAACGATCTCATTATACAAAAAAATGATCCTAATTCCAGAGACAACAGCACTGATCAGAGGAATTTTTCTTCCCATTTTCTAACTACCTTTAGTAGGGATGGTGATCTGATTAAAAACATAATCCGCAGACATTGGAGCATTCTTCAGAATGATCCTTTTCTGAGAGGGGTCCTACCAGCAACCCCCGGGATCATCTACCGCAGAGCCTCTACACTAAAAAACCTATTAGCCCCTAGCAGACTGAAGGAGGTTTTTTCCACTCCCATCTCCAATAAACCTATGGGAGTATATAGATGTGGTGCTAAGAAATGTCTATGCTGTAAGTCCATACAACACAATAGAGTAAGTTTTGGCCTGAATCCAGAGGGGGTTGAATTTACCATCAAAAGCCACCTCACCTGCCAATCAGACTATGTCATTTACCTAATTGAGTGCGAATGCGATAAAAGATATGTGGGCAGAACGGTGCAAGCTCTTCATAATCGGATTAATTCACATAGGCACAATATAAAGATTGGTTTTATGTTGCATGGTCTATCCAGACACATCACCGTGTGCCATAATAAAAAATCCAGATTAAGAGTGACTCCAATCGAACATATTCCTCCCTATGTCCCTAACCGTATAGATGTCCTCAATAGAAAAGAGACCTTTTGGATCTATAAACTCGATACACTTAAACCTTGAGGTCTTAATGAGATCACTGATATTTTTCATTAGTAGCTCTTTTAAATTATATATTTTATCCTTTCAGCATTATTTCTTTTATCATTCATTGGTAATTTATAATCTTTGCAAATTTATTATAATTATTATTTATCAATTATTGTTATGGATATGACATTATATTTATTTCCTTGCCCATATTACCAATGTTTTTATATATTTTTTCTTGAAATTTTTACTGCCAGGTTCTACTATTGTTGTTTCATGTTGTATATACATATATATATATATATATATATATATATATATATATATATATATTTATATCTCTATTTTTTATTTTTTTATTTATTTTTTTATATTTTTTTTATATATTTTTTTTATATATAAAAAGATTGAAATCTACCCTCTATTTTTAAAGACACATACATATAATTATTGTTGTTTTATACATATATATAACTTATTCTTAAAATATATTTTTTATATATATATATATACAGATCTCCCCACATCCACCTATGATAAACGAATTTTATTATTCATGTATATGCATACTTATAAAAATTTTCACTGATAAAACTCATTTTCCTATTTCTACACACTTGTTCTTTATATATACATGCCGCTTCCCCCTTTTTTTCTCGCGCTGGTGAACTCATCTAACCCCGTCCCCGACATTTCACCTTTCTTACAGTACTTGCTCACTTCCAGCACTGACGCATGCGCTCTCGCCTGTTTCCCACGCTCCTAAACTTAATTCACCCCGTCCCGTGCCTTTCAGCTTTTTCACATTACCCACTCACTGCCTTCACTGACGCATGCGCCCCCATCCTTTTCCCAGGCTCTTGAACCCTTTTCACCCTGTCTTGTCTTTTCTGCAACATGCGCTTACTGCGCTTGCAGGATCACTTTCATTAAATTTAACTATATGGTTACGGTTCCCCACAACCCTTCCACCTTCCCTTTTTCTTTATTTATATATATATATATATATATATATATATATATATATATATATATATATATATATATATATATATATATATATATATATATATATATATATATATATATATATATATATATATATATATATATATATATATATATATACAGATTTGTTTTGCGATTTTACACTGAGTACTTCCTTAGCTGTGTGGACTAACCACACTTGTCCTCCAGTCATCTATAGAATCTAGAGTTTGTGAGTTCTATACCTTCTCACCTCAGTCTTACTGTCCTAAACATACACCTTTTTTAAGTATATATACATATATACATATTATTTTTGACCCAATAATGACACATTTTTTATTTTAGGATTTTTTATTATTTTTATTGCTATTTCCACATGATCGCATCACTGGTTTCATGAACACTTTTTGTTCTTTTGTTCTTCCTTCCCTTCTTTTTTTTTTTTTTTCTTTTTCTCTCTTTCAGACTTTTTCCCGCCGATTTTTTTCTTTTTGTGGGAGGTTCTTTGTCATTTCATTGTGTATATATGTCTGGCAGACATACACTTCTACAGATTTGATGTAACTTATGCCTGTTTGGTCCTGAGCAAGGGAGCAGAGTCTCCTGAAACGCGTAGACCTGTGCAAGAATAAAAAGTTTACATTAATCCAAGATTTCATCAGTGATCTTTGGCGCGGTTTACAAAGCCCCTTTCTACAATTTCTCTCGCATATCCTAATTTATTAATCCAGCATTAAGTTCAATGAGTTCACCTGAGGTGAGTTCAATCAGTTGACGTTAGCAGCTGTGATTTTTTTGACAAAACAGCTGTCATTAATTCCTTTTATTACCCTGATTGTAACCGCAAGGGCAATAGGGATGAGCTGGGTAAGAGCAAAGATTGGAACAACTAATGGATGTGCCAATTCTGGGGAGACTGCAGGCTGCTATTTTTAGGTTGGACAGGGCCCAGTAAACATGGGCCTTCCAAGCCTGATAATGTTAGCCCTCAGCTGTCTGTTTTATCTTAGCTGGTTATCAAAATTTGGGGGACTCCAAGCTATTTTTTTAATTTTTGCTACACAGCCAATATAAAACACACAGCAGGGGGCTGCAGCCTCCATCCGTCTGCTCTATTTGTGCTGGGTATCAAAATACGGGGGACTGTACACCATGTTTTCAAATTATTTATTGTTACACTGCTCTTTGGGGACCCAGACAGCTAGTGTAAGGACAATTAATCACAGATGTCAGCAGAGAGGGTGGGGGCACAGTTGATTGCAACCAATAACAGACGCTGTCACAGAGGGTGGGTGGGAGAAGCAGTAAATATTCATAAGGTTTAATAAGCAGAACGGGATACAGTGAGACAGCCATGCAGAAACTCCGTAAGTATAGTTATCCTGCTTTAATCCCCATTTTGCTTTGTTTTTCTGCCCATTATCTCTCATACATATTCATTGCTTCCCCCATCCATCCTCTGTTTTAGCATCTGTGATTGGTTGGAGTGGAAAAATAAAAAAATAATTGAAAAAACTTAAGGTCCCCAATATTTTGATACCCAGCACAGATAAAGCAGACAGCTACAGGCTGCAGCCCCCAGCTGTGTGCGTTATCTTAGCTGTGAATCAAAATGCAAGGGACCTCATGTGGCTTTTTTTTTGTTATTTAAATAAATAATTAAAAATGAGTTCACCTCAGGTCAGTTCACATTAGGTCACAGCTGGGGTACCTCCAGCTGTGACCTCAAGTGAACTCAGTGACATCACCACTCACAGCTGCAGCTCCATCAGTGTGATCCTGATGCTGCAGTGAGCTCTTATGTGGCGTCCCTGAGGCTTCAGTCACCACAGAGTATTGCACCCAACATTGGGTGTAATGCTAAATCCGGTTCCTGAGGAGGTCAGTCCCGGTTTCACCACATTACACACTAAAGTACACACCAGGTTGCCCTGTTCCCACTGGGGACTGAGCTAATAAAGGGGTTGCCGAAAGAGAGGCATTTACAGGATACCCTCAACAGGAGTCCCAGTCCCACTAACCACCTATGACCTGGGAGGGGGGAAGTGCAGCCAGCAGGGGGTGTCAGGAGTCAACACAACAGTCTAGAGAATTCTCCAGCAGGACAGCAGCGGAGGAGTCGCATCTACAGGTGCTCTGGTGGGAAGGAGAAGAAGTTCACAATGGTTGCCGCGGGGAGAGACATCTCTGCTCCCCACGAAACCAACGCCACACAGAGCGGCAGGACCTTAGGGAAGATCATACTTCACGTTGGTGGCTAGAATCTGCCTGGACGGGGAAAGTTTCAAGCTTCCCTGACCACACAGCGTCCAACAGGACAGTGCCATATAGGATCCGGGGCCTCGCTTCAAGCCGGACCCCACATCGGAACCGCGGCACCTGCGGATAGGGACAAGAGTACATCTCGTGAAACCCCGGGTCCTCTCATAGCTTCAAGCCAGGGGATCCATAGACAGGTGTTACAAGGAGAAACCCAACGAACACGTAACCGGGCTGACCGCTAAAGGGATTCGGGTTCGAAGGAGCCCATCATAGCAAGTGAGCGGTATTACCTGGGTGAGCGGCATCGTACAAAAGTGAGTAAACAACCTGGAACTGTAGCTATAGACTCTGACTCTTTATTACCTGCACTGCCGCTCCCCGCCACCATTACTACCCCCCCTCATCATCCTCCCCGGGGCCCACTCTACCTGTGGAGAGTGATACCATTCCTGGCTGCAACTACCGTCTGGCCCGGAGGACAGCGACAGCAGCGGTGGCCCATTCCCTGGCTGCATACCACAGGTGGTGTCATGACAAACACCTCACAACTACCCCCAACATCTCTCCCCTGCCAACTTTCTGTACGCCTCGGGGCAAATGAGCCGGGCTAGGCCGCCCGTGACCGCGACAGGCGACGGCCCGACAACGAGTAGGTTAAATTCACCTGCCCCGTGGGGTGCTACACTTACATTTCCTAATGTGATGCACACATCAACTTCAGATATAGCAGAGCCAGAATCAACATGGGATGTTGTGTCTGTGGATTACGTTGGACCTGCAGGATGTTTTCGGGATTAACAAGTTAGAGAAAGATGATTTATTTAGTTGTTTTAAATAACGGATTTTTCTCTGCGTTTTGTGTTTATTTATTTTTACTTACAGGGTTAGTAAAGGGGTGTGTCATAGACCCCAACCCATTACTAATCTTGGGCTTGATTACCACTGTGGCTTTTTGACAAATCACAGCTGTCATTAACCCCTTATATTAATTCGACTGCCACTGCTCCAGGACAATTGGGATGAGCCGGGTAAAGCACTGGTGCATCTAATGAATGCAACAATTTTGGGGCAGCTGCGGGTTGCTATTTTTAGGCTGGGAGAGGCCCAATAACTGTGCCCCCCCAGGCTGATAATATGAAACTCCAGCTGTCCACTTTATCTTGGCTTGGTATCAAAATGGGGGGGGCACAATGTTTTTTACAATGATCTATTTAATTAAAAAAGGCACCCTACGTCATTGTTTTAAAATTATTGATTTATTTTTACACTCCACAAATAATCACAGCGTTGAGAAACATGTGATGGTGTCACAGATCCAATCACCAATCACAGACACTCTCACAGATGATGGGCAGGGAGAGCAGTGAATATGCATTAAAGCTAATGAGCAGACCCAGAAGTAGTGTGACAGCCATGCGGGAGACTCGGTAAGTATAATTGTCCTGCTTTTCAGCGCTTTAGCTCTTACTAACATCATTTTACAGCACACGTGTTTGGGTTACCATGGGCTTAAATAGGATTTGGAATCTGAGCTCATGTTCTGGTTCAAGTCCAGTACTGAACCTGACTTTTTTTTAGTCTGAACCCGAACATTTGCAGGTTTGTCCATGTCTAGTCACAAATCAATTCAACTCACATTTTCCAGTCAGCTAGTCGGAACTTATGGGCACAAGATCGTGCTGTGGGACCGGAGCAGTGCCAAAAATGGCTGAAAATGCTTAGATTTGAAGCACCACTCCAGTAGTGATAAAATAAACCAATGCTGGAGTGGCGCTTTAAGTTAAGCAAATCTATAAGCCAGTTAAATATTGTAGTATATCTGGTTCTTTCCTATGAAGAAGTTTGTGGTAAAATATGTAATGATATGAAAAAATTACTTATAAGGTTATAAAACCTTTAAGGAGATTTTTAAAACCTATTTTTTCTGCCCTTCATCTACACTCCTATAACCTGCAACATTCTAAGGTATCTTCTCTTCTGACTTTGCAAACACTGAGCTCTTCCACTCTATATAGTGAAAAATTAAAAAAGTTACATATGGAGGCAAATATACTTGACTCTGGGCAACCCAGAGTGTATCTGTGCCGCTCCTGCAGTGGTCGAACCTCTTGGATCCGGTGGTGATTATTCGTGGCTCGAGGGTCTCCGGACCCGGGGGCCACACTCGAATGAAGAGGGGGGGTATTTACAGGGGAGATATAGTTTGTGACACCACCCGTGATGTACGTTAATTGGGAGTACCGCCGCTGCCGTTGGGAGTACCCATGGTGATGGAGCGGGGCAGCTAGATGTCGTCACCCTCCACGGGTAGGGGAAGGCCCTGGGACTTGGTGGGATGCCGTGGGATGCAGGGGTCACTCAGGTACTCACTCAGTCAATAAGCAGACACTGACAACTGGGTAAACCAAATCTCGGGGTATCGCTGCCGCTTGAGGGGAGCTTGTCCGGGTCCCGTCCCCTATAGTGTTGCCTGCTGATCCGTGACCTGCCTCCTGGCACTATGTTTAACTTCAATGTGGTGGCCCAGTAGTCTGAAACTTGCCGGGCTCCTCTCCCCACTGTGGCTAAGTGTGGGAGCCTGTTCTCAGGGCTCACGCTTGGGTTTCTTTGGAAGGCCCTATCCCCCTCGTTGCGCTAGTGCCCCAATTCTGGAGTGGGTAGGAACAGATCATAAAGGCTACGTTCTCCTCAGGTTAATTGCCGGGTTGCCTGAAGCTTCTCCCCGACCTAGGGTTTTGTTTTTACAGCATTCATTGTGCAATAAAAAAATAAGCTAGAAACATGATTATCCAGTTCAGTACACTTATGGCAATGCCAAACTTGTAAATATATTTTTTATTTAACTGGTTAAAAAAAAAAATCAGCATTTTGTAAAACAAAAAAAAATTGATTTGCATTGCCTTTTTTGAGAATTGTCCCATTGTTACTTTTCAATCAATTGAAATATGTGAGAGCTTGATTTTTGTATACTGAGATGACATTGTTATTGGCTTTTTGGACACATGCAATGTTTTAAAAAAGTGTGTTTCAGCTCACCACCACAAGGCAAATTCCAGGAGGAGAATCCGGACGGTGCTCACAGGATTGGAGAGGCTGTGAGTAATCAAAAAGGCGGATCCCCGGCACAGGACGTCCAGGAAAGAATCATTATTGTAAATAAAACTTCAAATTTATTTTAGGAATTAAAAGAGTAAAACATAACTCCTCCTCCTGTGCCAGGGATCTGCCTTTGTTTGATTACATACAATATTTTGACAGCTTTTCATTGAATTTCGTGTGAAGAGTGGAGTAGTGGCAACTAAAAAATAGCATAACGATTTTTCTTTTCTTTTTATCCTTACGTAAAGGCATTTGCCATACAGATTAAATCATTTCAAATTTTGATCATTTTTAACAGATGAGGCAATACAAAATATGATTTTTTATTTTTAGGCTGGAAAAAGTAGAGTGACTTTAACATGTATTTATTTATTTAGTATTGTGAAAAATCTTTTTTTTTCTATATTTTTCAGTTCCCTTGATGTAGACAGCATGTTTTCGAAAGGACACTATTTTGGACATAGTATCACAATCAAAGTAAAGGTATACATGTCATTTTAACACAACCTATGATTTTCAAAACCCTCCATTAGTTTATTCTACTTTTTCCAGCGGGTTCACCGTGATGCGGGGCTGACGCTGCACACATATGACAAATAGAAGCCTATAGATTATTAAAAGATCGAACATGTCATCAGAAAATGATTTTCAACCCCTTATCATACAGGAGTAAAATTTTGAAGATTCTGCAGTTGGCCTTTGAGAGGAATCTGATTACTAAAGAAATACGAGACCTTCTTTATGTGAAAGATCCATCTATTCCTACACTCTATCTTCTGCCCAAAGTTCATAAGAACCCAAAGATTCCCCCAGGTAGGCCAATCATATCTGGGATGGGTGGTCTGACGGAAAAAATTGGAAAATACAGTACAGACCAAAAGTTTAGACACATCTTCTCATTCCAAGAGTTTTCTTTATTTTCATGACTCTGAAAATTGTAGATTCACATGGAAGGCATCAAAACTATGAATTAACACATGTAGAATGACTTACGTAACAAAAAAGTGTGAAACAACTTAAAATATGTCTTATATTCTAGGTTCTTCAAAGTAGCCACCTTTTGCTTTGATTACTGTTTTTCACAGTCTTGGCATTCTCTTGATGAGCTTCAAGAGGTAGTCACCAGAAGTGGTCTTCCAACAGTCTTGAAGGAGTTCCCAGAGATGCTTAGCACTTGTTGGCCTTTTTGCCTTCACTCTGCGGTCCAGCTCACCCCAAACCATCTCGATTGGGTTCAAGTCTGGTGACTGTGGAGGCCAGGTCATCTGGCGTAGCATCCCATCACTCTCCTTCTTAGTTATTTAGCCCTTAAGCCCGCTTTACACGCTGCAATGTATCTTACAATGTGTCGGCAGGGTCACGTCGTAAGTGACGCACATTCGGCATCGTAAGGTACATTGCAGTGTGTAACAGCTACGTGCGATTGCGTTTGAATGGTAAAACGTTCATCGCACGCACGTCGTTCATTCCTCATGAATTGAATGTCAGATTGTTGATCGTACCTGGGGTAGCACACATCGCAGTGTGTGTGACACCCCGGGAACGATGAACAGATCTTACCTGCGTCCTGCGGCTCCCGGCCGGTAATGCGGAAGGAAGGAGGTGGGCAGGATGTTTACATCCCGCTCAGCTCCGCCCCTCCGCTTCTATTGGCCGGCTGCCGCGTGACGTCGCTGTAACGCCGAACGTCCCTCCCACTCCAGGAAGTGGACGTTTGCCGCCCACATCGAGGTCGTATGGACGGGTAAGTGCATGTGACGGGGGGTTACTCGTATGTGCGGCACATTCAACAAATTGAACATGCCGTACATACGATGGGGGCGGTTACGATCGCATACGATATCGTATGCTGGATCGTAAGGTGTAGCAGGCTTAACACAGCCTGGAGGTGTGTTTGGGGTCATTGTCCTGTTAAAAAAATAAATGATGGTCCAACTAAACGCAAACCGGATGGAATAGCATGCCGCTGCAAGATGCTTTGGTAGCCATGCTTGTTCTGTATGACTTCAATTTTGAATAAATCCCACACAGTGTCACTAGCAAAGCACCCCCACACCATCACACCACCTCCTCCATGCTTCACGGTGGGAACCAGGCATGTAGAGTCCATCCGTTCACCTTTTCTGCGTCGTACAAAGACACGATGGTTGGATCCAAAGATCTCAAATTTGGACTCATCTGACCAAAGCACAGATTTCTACCAGTCGAATGTCCATTCCTTGTGTTCTTTAGCCCAAACAAGTCTATTCTGCTTGTTGCCTGTCCTTAGCAGTGGCTTCCTAGCAGCTATTTTACCATGAAGGCCTGCTGCACAAAGACTCCTCTTAACAGTTGTTCTAGAGTTGTGTCTTGTTATGGGTCGTGGGTCTGCTGGTCCGCGTTCCCCTTTACCTCTGGTTCTCTGCCACGGCGTTCTACCCGCCTGAGAAATCTTTAGCGGCTGAGGCTAAGTCCTGACATGGGGCTTCTGCGCATGCACGAGTAGACAAGCTGCTCTCTGGCTCGTTCTGCGCATGCTCACCACGTGGCAGGCACTGATTGGTCACGTGTGACGTCACCGTTGATGCGAGATCACGTGACTGTGATGCTCTGCTTGCTGATTGGCAGCGAGTGACCTCACCGCTGACGTTCTCAACTCTGATTAGCCGAGAGCCGATTGGGTGCTGGGCGCCTCCATTTTGTGGGAAGTTCTTTATCTATAAAGGACCCTGCAGCACACTATTCGGCGCTCAGTTGTTCTTGGTGCATGCATGGGGTTGCCGCCTCATGTGTGACCTCTCCTATTAGCTAGCCTATACTTACTGTCACAAGCCAGTGATCACCTGCTGGTTAAGCGCTTCCTACTTACTAGTGCACTGCTAGTGCCCGCTTCCTCGCACCTTAGTGGAACCGGGCTTAGGCAGGGATCTCACTCACTGTGCTCTCAGGGGACTCTCTGGTTCTTCTGTGCGGCTAGCATAGAGAGCTCCCTCACTCCTTATGGTGCGGCAAGCACAAAGGGCTTAGGCAGGGATTGTACATTGAGACTAGGCAGTACAGGTAGTACTGCTCCCACCTACACCTTAGGTACACACTTCACCCACTATGAAGTTAATAGAGGTTAGCATCCAGGGAACTCCGTGACCTGTAACAGATTCCCTACCTGCATACATACAGTGTGTGAACATTTACACACGTGTTACTATACATATAACTTTACCTCTGTGAGGCAACAGAGGTGCTAGTTAGTGGAATACGGTTGGGGTAACCATACGTACACTTATAGTAGTTTCTGTGATTGGACAGGAACTACAAGTCCACCTCTACTTTTATTTAGGCACTCGCCATAAGCCTATTAGCATTCCCTCATTTACGTTTATGCTAATTCGGTAGTCCTTGTGAGTTAACAGGGAGTACCGCAGTTGGTCCTAGTGCCGCTGTGAGGTAACAGCGACAAGTACCACTTTTGTGGTACAGATTCCCCTATACCTTCTGTCATCACCAGCAGCAGGTTTCCTCTGTACGGTGGACCCTGACTACCTGATAGCCTGTGTCCACCTACTATTAGTCAGTTCCGTAACAGTACGACTGAGCCAAGGGTCTCGCTAGTATGGCAGAATTCCAACACTTACAGCGCTACATACAGCAGCTTGAGGCTAGGCTCAAGACTGTTGAGGATTAAGCACAAGCTACTGTGGTCACACCGACTCACGACCCTCGACTTGCCCTGCCCAATAGGTACTCGGGCGATGCTAAGTCATGTTGAGGCTTCGTGAATCAGTGCCAAATACACTTAGAAGTGAATGCCTCTCACTTTCTTACTGAGAAGGCGAAAGTAGGCTTTATAATCTCATTACTCCAAGATAAAGCCTTGGAATGGGCAACTCCCTTGTGGGAGCATAATGATGTAGTGACTCAGACTGCCACGTCCTTCCTTAGGGCACTAAAGGAAGTGTTCTTAGGGCCTAAAGTTACCCATGATGTAGCTCTGAAATTATTGGACCTGGTACAAGGGTCCTTGCCTACCAGTTTGTATGCCATCAGCTTTCATACTCTGGCTTCTGAGTTAGATTGGCCAGAGAGGGTTCTGATACCCATTTTTTGGAGAGGTTTAGCGGGTTAAGTTAAGGACGCTCTTGCCACTAGAGAGGTTCCTCCTACCTTGGAAGAACTCATCACAGTGGCAACGAGAATTGACGAATGTCATAAGGAGCATAAGATTTAGTCTACACCATCTCGTCCTAAGACAAAACCTGTCCCTAAAAACCACAATCCAAAGATATATCGTGAATTCCTTTTCTTTATTTTCAAAGGTCAACACGTTTCAAAGGCATCTCCGCCTTCTTCATCAGGACAAAAGTCAGAAAAGAACAGCAACTCGATGCTGTTCTTTTCTGACTTTTGTCCTGATGAAGAAGGCGGAGATGGCTTTGAAACGCGTTGACCTTTCAAAATAAAGAAAAGGAATTCACGATATATCTTTGGATTGTGGTTTTTAGCGCAGCATTTAACCCGATTTCTTTTGATCTTCCCCCATCTTGTTGCAATATCGGGGCTGTAGCTGACCACTTTTGTATTCATTTACCATTTTCCGTGCTGACAAGGAGTTGTGCCTGTCACAACTGAAGCAGGTGAGTACCTGTCCTATTACCTGCACCTATCTCTATCGGTTAAAACTCTATGTGCGCTTTCTTTCCACAGTTTTTGCTATTAAAACCTGTCCCTGACTTTTCGGCCCCTCAGGCATCATGCTCTACATCAAAGAACTTACCTACTTCTATGGAGTTAGGACGTACTTCTCCTATGTTCGGTAAGGCTACACCTCCTATCTGTTTTGTATGCCGTCGTGTGGGACATTATGCCAATAGATGTCCTGCTCGTCAGGGAAACTCCCCTGTCTAGTAACTATAAGAGGGGAGTTACTAGACACGTCCTTATCACCCTCTAAATGTTTCTTTCAAGGAAAGCTATCTTTTTCCTCTACCGCCTTGCCATTTAAGGCTTTTGTGGACTCTGGGGCAGATGGGAATTTTGTTTCTTCTGCTTTTGTCACGAAACACAATATTCCTTCTATTATTTTAGCAAGTCCTATCCCGGTGCGGGTTGTCAATGGCACTGTTTAATCAGAGTCAATTACGTTGAGGACTATTCCCTTACAGCTTTCCTTGCCTCATAACCATTTAGAGGAGATTTCTTTTCTAGTTTTGCCTGAGGATATAGATGACATACTCTTGGGTCTACCATGGCTTCGCACACATGCTCCATTAATAGATTGGGAGTTTGACAGTATCATAAGATGGGGTTCTAAGTGTCATTCTCACTGTCTTTCTGTTGCACCTAAGACAGTTGCTTCCACCACAATCCCTGATCTGTCTTCTTTACCAACTCCTTATCTAGACTTTGCTGACGTCTTTTCTAAACAGGGCGCAGAAAAGCTTCCTCCACATAAGCCCTATGATTGCGCCATTGATCTCATCCCGGGTTCTGTACCACCTAAAGGCAGAGTTTATCCTTTGTCCATTTGTCCAAGACTGAAGCAATGGCCACCTACATCAAAGAGAGTTTGGAGAAGGGCTTTATTCGCAAGTCCTTTTCTCCTTCTGGGGCTGGTTTCTTTTTTGTGCGCAAAAAAGAGGGGGATTTGCATCCCTGCATTGATTATAGGGGACTTAATGCTCTTACCATAAAAAATAAGTACCCTTTACCCCTTATTTCTGAGCTGTTTGATAGGCTACGTGGGGCTCGTGTGTTTACAAAGTTGGACCTGCGGGGAGCTTATAACCTGGTGCGTATCCGAGAGGGTGACGAATGGAAGACCGCATTTAACACCAGAGACGGTCACTATGAATACTTGGTCATGCCTTTCAGGTTATGTAATGTTCCCGCAGTGTTTCAAGACTTTGTAAACGACGTATTTAGAGATTTGTTATTGTCATCCGTAGTGGTTTATTTGGATGACATACTGGTTTTCTCACCAGATCTCGAAACACACCAACAGGATGTTATCCGAGTTCTCTCTCGTCTAAGGGAGCATTCGCTGGTTGCCAAGCTTGAGAAATGTGTCTTTGAGCAGTCGTCTCTACTCTTTTTGGGATTATATCATTTGTCATGAGGGCTTGGCAATGGATCCTGTTAACTTTCAGCGGTATTGGAGTGGTCTGAACCACGTTCTTTAAAAGCCGTGCAACGATTCCTAGGCTTCATCAACTACTACCGGCAGTTTATTCCACATTTCTCCACCCTGGTAGCTCCATTAGTGGCTTTGACCAAGAAAGGAGCAAATCCAAAGGCCTGGTCTGCAGAGACTACTCAGGCTTTTGAGGCAGTTAAGGCGTATTTTTACGGCACGCCTGTTCTCCAGAGACCAGATGAGAACAAACCCTTTATTATGGAGGTGGATGCATCCTCTGTGGGAGCCGAAGCAGTGTTATACCAGAAGGATAGCAACAGCAGAAAGAGACCGTGTTTCTTGTTTGCCAAGATCTTCTCCCCCGCTGAAAAGAATTACACCATTGGAGATAGAGAGCTCCTGGCCATGAAGTTGGCGTTAGAGGAGTGGCATCATCTGCTTGAGGGGGCTAGACATCCCTTTCAGGTTCACACTGACCATAAGAATCTCACGTACCTTCAGACTGCATAGCGTCTGAACCCCCTTGTTTTTCTCCCGTTTTAATTTCTCTGTGCATTACCTGTCTGGGAATAAAAATAACAAGGCAGACGCTCTCTCTTTGTCCATTGAGTCTGCTCAGGAGAAGAACGAAGCAACTCGCCTCATCCTTCCATCTCAGGTTTTTCATACGCTCTCTCCTGTGACTCTAGACCAGATACCTCCAGGGACGACGTTTGTTCTTCCGGCACAGCAGAATGATATTCTGTCCTGGGCCCACACTTCTAAGTTAGGTGGGCATTTTGGTGTAAGACGTATGCAGGAATTGCTTGAGAGGTGGCCACAATTGCCTAACCATGTCAGGAGATACGTTCGCTCCTGTTTCTCTTGCGCATGCAACCGTCCCTCACGACAGAGACCTGCTGGTCTCTTACATCCTTTGCCTGTGCCTGACAGACCTTGGGAGGTCGTAGGCATGGATTTCGTGGGGGATCTTCCCTGTTCAAAAGGTCATCGGTTTGTCTGGGTTCTTACTGACCATTTATCCCGGATGGTTCATCTGGTTCCTTTGCGGAAGATTCCGTCCTCAAGGATGTTGGCCAAACTGTTCATTAAACACGTCTTCAGACTGCACGGGATGCCTGACCGTATCGTTTGTGATAGGGGTCCACAATTCGCTTCCCAGTTCTGGCGTGAACTCTGTAATTTATTACATAAGCAAGGATGGTTGACCTTAGGGAGATCAACATCCAACACCGTGGAGACATCATCACGTGTTTCTCAATGCAGTGATTCTAGAGCAATGCCCCCAGGGAAATATTCAAAACAAGAAAGCCTGCGGAGACACCATCACATGTTTCTCAACGCTGGCAGGAAACTAGCCAGGTCTTTCACTGAAAAGGAACAACCACGGGAAGGGCAGTCTCCAGTCAAGGAGACCACCTATGCCAAACATGTTATCAATCTACAGACAGCTGTTTCGGGGTGTTTGCCCCTCATCAGCCTGTGTCCACCTATTATTAGGCAGTTCCGTAACATGTCTGCTACTACAAATCTGTGTGGCATTGACCTGGTCTCTAATCTGAGCTGCTGTTAACCTGCGATTTCTGAGAGTGGTGACTCGGATAAACTTATCCTCCGCAGCAGAGGTGACTCTTGGTCTTCCGTTCCTGGGGCGGTCCTCATGTGAGCCAGTTTCTTTGTAGCGTTTGATGGTTTATGCCACTGCACTTGGGGACACTTTCAAAGTTTTCCCAATTTTTCGAACTGACTGACCTTCATTTCTTAAAATAATGATGGCCACTCATTTTTGTTTACTTAGCTGCTTTTTTCTTGCCATAATACAAATTCAGTAGGACTATCAGCTGTGTAGCCACCAGACTTCTGCACAACATAACTGATAGTCCCAACCCCATTTATTAGGCAAGAAATCCCACTTATTAAACCTGACAGGGCACACCTGTGAAGTGAAAAACATTTCCAGTGACTACCTCTTGAAGCTCATCAAGAGAATGCCAAGAGTGTGAAAAGCAGTAATCAAAGCAAAAGGTGGCTACTTTGAAGAACCTAGAATATAAGACATATTTTCAGTTGTTTCACACTTTTTTGTTAAGTATTTCATTCCACATGTGTTAATTCATAGTTTTGATGCCTTCAATGTGAATCTACAATTTTCAGAGTCATGAAAATAAAAAAACTCTTTGAATGAGAAGGTGTGTCCAAACGTTTGGTCTGTACTGTATATTGATGCCTTCTTGAAGCCACTGGTTGAAACAATTCCGTCTTTCATACGAGATACATCGGATTTTCTATGAAAGGTTGCTTCACTTCACATTGATGATATGTTACTAGTGACATGTGATGTGAAATCACTGTACACTAGTATTCGTCACACTGATGGACTTCGAGCCGTCTCAGTTTTCCTGTCTATGACAAATTATACAAATGAAGAAAACAAATTTATTTTTGTGATGTTGGAATTTTTGTTAACAAAAAACTTTTTTATTTTCAATGGATCCTTTTACCTGCAGCTCCAGGGAACAGCCATGGGTGCGGCTTGTGCGCCATCCTATGCAAATTTGTTCCATGGGCTGTGGGAGAGGGATCTATTCTCATAAGACAGTCACCCATTAATGGACCGGGTCAGTCTTTGGACCTGGTACATTGATGATGTGTTTCTGATTTGGCTGGTTACATGTGATGAACTTCAAGAATTTTTTTACACATTGAATTCCAACTCCCTTAATATTAAATTGTCGTACAAGTCAGATCCATATCAGATAGACTTTTTCGATGTCCTGGTCACAAAATATATAAGGAAGGCTTTTTGCAATCTGCCATTTACCGTAAAGAAACGTCAGTAAATTCTGTTTTACATGCTTCATCATCACATCTGGAACATGTGGTCAATTCTGTCCCTACTAGTCAATTTCTTAGGTTGAAATGTATCTGTTCTACGAATCAAATATTTGAGAAACAATCAATGGATCTTCAAGAAAGATTTCTACAACGTAGCTATAGCAAGCGGAGTATCAAAAGAGGGTACAACCGAGGCAAATATACGCCACGGCAGGATCTGATTTACCCTAAGAATAAACTAAAGGAAATTTCTAAGGTAAGATTAGTCACACAATATCATTCACAATGGGGGATGATGGTGAATGTGTTCAAAAAACATTGACCAATTTTATTGGCTGATCCTATATTAAAACAATATTTGACCAATCAGCCATCCATCACAGCATGCAGATCCTGCAATCTGTGAGATCATTTGGTGAAGAGCTACTACTCACCAAATAATCAAAAATTAATTTCTCCTGTCAATCCATCGCAAACATGGGGATGTAAGAGGTGTGGAAATTGTGTGGCTTCTCCAAACATAGAGACATCAACAACATTCTTATCATCCAGAGGAATTGAATATGTAATTACACAATCTATCACCTGTTCAACGAAAATGGTTGTGTACCACGCGACATGTCTCTGCTCAAAAATATATATTGGTTTAACAACCAGGGCTTTAAAGATCAGAGCTAGGGAACATGTCAGGGACATTTCAGCTGCCATAAATGAAGATAATGTGGAACTATTAAAAACCCTTCTGAAACATTTCAAGTTATTTCATGCTTGTGATCCTTCTGGTCTTTGTATCAAGGGGATTGATTGGACACACATGGACCTCCGGGGTGGCAATATGAGTCAAATGCTTGCTCAGAGAAAAGCCAGGAGGATCTGGACTCCAGGGACATTACAATCTGCTAGATTAAATGAAAGTTTGAGTTTTTCATCCCTTCTCTGATTGTTACATCATAATATTAGTTTTTAGTGTCATTTTTGTTTTTTGTTGTTTTTATATCATGTTTTTTATTGTTATGTTTAACAGAAATGTTCATCTTTTACAGTTATAGTTCAGTATATGAGACAATTGTATTACATTCCTGTTGTTCTGTCGTCTTTAATTGAAATATGAGGAAGAAGTGGATCCCTATATTTCCTTTAATATGGTAACTCTTCAGACAGTACCAGTGCGCATGCACGCCGATGTATCCCTCGTCTATGCAGCTGATGGCATCTATACCGGGTGTGTGATGTGGCATTGGTCTAATGCCCATCAATCATGTCCTGGAGACGCCCTCACCGGAAGTGACGTTGGAAGCATTGGCGCCAACAGGATGTGACTTCTGACACAGAGTCACGTGATCGTAGGTCCTATCAGCAGTGTCCCCGCATTATTTAAGAGCGGCAAATTCACCAGTCTTTATTACTTTCTCCCTGGTTAAAGACTACAAGTAGAAACGCACGTAGGGCTCTTGGACTGGGCACATTTTTGGTCAGGTATGTTTACTTAGTTGATTTACTCTATTTCACCTAACCTTGCTGGGACTGTGCTTTGCATCAGCATCAGCAATGCATATTGGCTGAATAGATGAAATGGAGTCCCTGTGGTTACCACTACCCACGGATATACTATTGATATGCTCTTGTCTATTATTTGATAGTTCATTATATTGGACAATATGATTATTATTCCCCTATGATATTGGTTAAGTGTGCAACCTGTGAGGTCTTTGTAATTTCATTGAGACATATTATCATGTTGATCTTTATGGTACTGTTCATCTAAATAGCCTTGAGGCTTTATGAACATTATAGATTTTGGGTTACCCTGTTATTATATCCATTATGAGATTTATATTTCTATGTACTTTGGGGTTTTGTTTCAATATTTGATGTTGTTTATCAATTGTTTCAATTGTGAATTGACATTATCATTTCAATTGTTACCATATTTGCCTGTCCATGCATGTGTTTTCATGTCCTCATTTTTCTGCTGTTATCATATTCACCGAAAAAAAAAATGAATGCAGTAACAATAAATAATTATTTTACATTCTATATGTTCTTTTGCGCAATTTCTTTAAATGACTTTGAATTGCTCAGCGCTGACGCAGGGTCATTTACTGTGTCTTGGCAGATAGCCTTGTTTTTCCCTTTTTTGTGAGCAAGGTTTTGATCTACACATGTGGCAACGTTTATTCATTCATTTTTTAATGCACTTACTATACAGTGAGGAAAATAAGTATTTCATACACTGCCGATTTTGCAAGTTTTCCCACCTACAAAGAATGATGAAGCCGCATCTGGGACGCACAGGCTCCTGAGGCGAAACACGTGTTGGTGGGTGGGGGGGGCTGCTCTTTTCCTCCCGAGGACTGGCATCTCTTACTTAAACTAAACTTTCTCCCCTGGTAAGGCAACCATCTATTATATGCTCACTTGCATAGGATTTTATGCAGTTATATTTGTTGGACCCAGAATGCTACCTCAAATTATATAATATAAAAACAGCTTTTATTGAAATTCATTACAAGTTCAAAATTCCACCTGTGAAAAATTATATAACACACAAACATAATCCCAGGACCATGGGACAGGGCCAATATATCCGCCCAAAGGAACAAAACAGTTATTCCATAAAGAATCGCATTAGTAATCCTGCCAGGGATATAGTTTTTAAATGACCCTTACTCTTTCTTTCCTCTACCTGCCAATGGAGATGCAACATAAAGTCACAATACACCCTAAAGGTAAATAGGTGCCCCCATTCCTCGGCGGCTTTCGCTCCTAAGATATCCCTGATCTCCCTCGTGATCAAATGAGGTCTAGAGATTATACCATTAGTGGTCAGGAAAGATAGGGAAAATAAACTTATCTGAAAGATGTTTGAGTCAGAAATAATCCCTTAGCAATCCTTTTTTCATAGCGTGAAGGCGTTCGGGCTTTCCATGGTCCAAACCCAATAAAATAAATTCGCACAGTCTCAACGCGTTTCTCCCCATACAATTAGTTAGGGTTCATCAGGAGACAATGAAAAATAACTGGCTCAATCACCTAATAGCTGTTGAGGGGGCTACTCATTCAGCAGCACACACCTCTCCATGTGGAGGTATATAATGGACGTAAGGGATATCTTAGGAGGGAAAGCCAGCTTTCACAAGATATTGTACCTGCGACGGGGGCGGGGACTATCGCGTGCGACATCGCAGCATCGGCTTGTGATGTCACAACGTGCAAAGCCCGCCTTAGGGCGGCTTTGCACGTTGCAACATCGCACGTGCGATGTCGGTGGGGTCAAATCGAAAGTGACCCACATCCGGCGTCACTTTCGAAATCGTAGTGTGTAAATCCTAGATGATACAATTAACGAGCGCAAAAGCGCCGTTATAGTATCATCGGTGTATTCTCCGACATTTCCATAATGCCGGTGCAGAGACAGGTACGATGTAGTTCCTCGTTCCTGTGGCAGCACACATCGCTGTGTGTAAAGCCGCAGGAGCGAGGAACATCTCCTACCTGCCTCCCGGCTGCAATGAGAAGGAATGAGGTGAGCTGGATGTTTACATCCTGCTCATCTCCGCCCCTCCGCCGCTATTGGCCGCCTGCCGTGTGGTGTCGCTATGATGCCGCACGACCCGCCCCCTTAGGAAGGAGGCGGGTCGCCGGCCAGAGCGACGGTTGCAGGGCAGGTGAGTGCATGTGAAGCAGGCGTAGCGATAATTTTTGCTACGCCAGCTATCACAAGATATCGTACCTGCGACGGGGACTATCGCGTGCGACATCGCAGCATCGGCTTGCGATGTCGCAACGTGCAAAGCCTGCCTTAGTCCATCTACTTCAACCCGTAGCCTAACATGTTGATCCAGAGTAAGGCAAAAAAAAAAACCAATGTGGCAAACAAACTCCAATGGGGAAAAAAATCCTTCCTGACTCCACTACAGCAATCAGACTAGTTCCCTGGATCAACACCCTGTCATAAAATCTAATATACATAACTGGTAATATTAAATTTTTCAAGAAAAGGCGTCCAGGCTCTGCTTAAATGTTAGTAGTGAATCACTCATTACAACATCATACGGCAGAGAGTTCCATAGTCTCACTGCTCGTACAGTAAAGAATTCTCGTCTGTGATTATAATTAAACCTTCTTTCCTCAAGACGTAGCGGATGCCCCCGTGTTCCAGTCGCAGGCCTAGGTGTAAAAAGATCTTTGGAAAGGTCTCTGTACTGTCCCCTCATATATTTATACATTGTGATTAGATTCCACCTAAGCCTTCGTTTTTCCATACTAAATAACCCCAAGTTTAATAACCTGTCTTGGTATTGTAGCCCACCCATTCCTCTAATAATCTTGGTCGCTCTTCTCTGCACCCTCTCCAGTTCAGCTATGTCCTTCTTATATATCGGTGACCAGAATTGTACAAAGTATTCTAAGTGCAGTCGCACTAGTGACTTGTACAGAGGTAGAACTATATTTTTTTCATGAACACTTATACCTCTTTTAATACATCCCATTATTTTATTAGCCCAGGCAGCAGTTGCCTGACACTGTTCACTAAAGTTAAGTTTACCATCCACCCATACACCCAAGTCTTTTTCTGTGTCTGTTTTACCCAGTGTTCTATAATTAAGTACATAATTATACATTTTATTTCCTCTACCCAAGTGCATGACCTTACATTTATCTACATTAAACTTCAATTGCCACTTCTCAGCCCAATCCTCCAATTTACATAAATCTCCCTGTAATATAAAATTATCCTCCTCTGTATTGATTACCCTGCAGAGTTTAGTATCATCTGCAAATATTGAAATTCTACTCCGCATGCCCCCAACAAGGTCATTAATAAATATGTTGAAAAGAAGCGGGCCCAATACTGACCCCTGTGGTACCCCACTATGAACTGAGACCCAGTCCGAGTACGTACCATTAATAACCACCCTTTGTTTCCTATCACTGAGCCAGTTTTTAACCCAGTTACACATATTTTCCCCTATCCCCATTATTCTCATTTTATGTACCAACTTTTTGTGTGGCACCGTATCGTGATGCACATTGACACCATCTGCAGCAAGATGATGCTGCAGGTCTTTGGAGGTGGTCTGTGGATTGTCCTTGACTGTTCTCACCATTCTTCTTCTCTGTCTTTCTGATATTTTTCTTTGTTGTTTTGAGGAGCCCATGATGCCACTCTTCATAGGAGATTCAAATGGGAGAACTACTTGCAAGTGGCCACCTTAAATAACTTTTCTCATGATTGAATACAACTGCCTATGAAGTTCAAAGCTCATTGAGGTTACAAAACCAATTTAGTGGTTTAGTAAGTCAGAAAAAAGTAGTTAGGAGTGTTCAAATCAAGAAATTGATAAGGGTGCCCATACTTTTGCACCGGTCAAATTTTGTTTAAATGCGGATTGCACATTTTCTGTTCGTACAATAAACCTCATTTCAATCCAGAAAAAATACTGAGTCCATCAGTTATTAGATATATGAAACTGAAATAGCTGTTGCAAAAACCCAAATTGTTATAAAGAAAAAAGGTTAACCTTAATAGGGGTGCCCAAACGTTTTCATATGACTGTAGATACTTTGACCAGGCAGTTCTTCTAATCAGATGGATAGCTTGAATCCCCTGTGAAAAAAGTGTGTCTGGGCCCTTCTCCTATTATTGGAACAAAGCTACAGATTTTTTATACTGTGTGTGTATGTATATATACAGTTGAAAGCAGAAGTTTACATACTGTGACGTTGCACACAGTTCACACACTGTGTAATGGGGGGGTTTACTCACTGCGCTGCGATGCGAGGTAGACTCAGGAACACTGTCTCTTTAAGAAGTCCAGGTGGTTTATTTAAACACAGCACAAACCAATGCTCAAACATAACATGAGCCTCCTCTGGATTTACAGGCAAAATAAACAAAGTAACATAATCAAGGCTTAACACTAGAAGTCCCAGAAATTTAGAGCTCCCCCCATTCCAAAGGTAGAAATGTTAAATGACCCCTCTCTGGGACTTCTAATGTTAAAGTCCGCTACCGTCATAGTGCACCTGCACAGGTTTGGGATATGGTCCTCATGTATCCAGGTGGAGATATACTCAGCTCCACTCACTGACCCGGGTCAGGTTCGTTCCATGGAATCTAAAATCTATTCCACCCAGGAGATTTAGCAGTCTCCCCATACACTGACTCCGGTCAGTGTTGCCCTGCTCTCAGAGGCTTCTTACACACAGCCTCACACACTCTGCTCCATCTGCAAACAGCAGATCTAATTATACTTGACATGTGATCTGTCAGCCATATGTCAAACACACCCATGGGCAGATATGCAGGTGACCAGACCCACCCATCTCTTTTAGTCACCTAAAAGCCTCACCCTTGGAATACTGAAAGAAAACAAATAAACTGTGGCATTACAGGTGCCAGCATTCCTGAGGCTCCCACCACTTTCATGGTACATACCGCTAATTAGCGTTGTAGGCAGACGCCATCTCACAATACACTATCTAAAAAGACACATATGGATGTTTTTCTCACTATCTGACATGAAATAAGAATAAACCTTTCGTGTTTTAGGTCAATTACGATTACTAAAATTATTTATATTTGCCAAATGCCAGAATAATGAGAGAGAGCGACAGAGAGAGAATGTTTTAAGACATTTTTATTACTTTCTGCAAAGTCAAAAGCTTACATACATTTCATTAGTATTTGGTACCATTGCTCTTAAACTGTAGGACTTGGGTCAAACATTTTGGATATCCTTCCACAAGCTTCTCCCAATAGACAGCCTCCAGCTGTCTGTTTTATCTGCCCTGGGTCTCAAAATACAGGGGACCCTAGGTCATTTTTTCCAATTATGTATTTATTTTTACACTCTACAACCAGTCACAGACACCGTCACACCGGCAGTCACCACACCAGGGCAATTGGGATAAGCTGGGTAAAGCATGAGAATTGGCTCATCCAATGGATGTGCTGCCACTTCTTGGGAGACTGCAGCTAATATTTTCAAGCTGGGAAGGACTAATAACCATGGCTCTTCCCAGCCTCATAATACCAAACCCCCAGTTGTGAGCTTTACCTTGACTAATTATCAAAAATGAGGGCAAACCCCACACCATTATTAAAAATTATTTATTTAAAAAACGGCGTGGGATCCCCTCTATGTTTGATAACCAGCCAAAGGTAAAGCAGACAGCTAGGCATTGCTGCCTGTAGCTGCTACTTTACCAGCACTGGTTATCAAAAATAGGGTGGGAGCCTACTTAATTTTTATTTTTTTTTTTACAGTGGAGCACCAGCCAATCACAGCCATACCAATACTTGACATGGCTGTCAGGGGGCCAGAAGTGCCCACACTGAAAAAACTTGCTGATTGACGTGCGGAGCTGCCGACCGACCATCGTGTGGAGCTGCCGCCCAATCTACAGCCCACCCAAAATCCTATAGAATGTAAGCCCGCAAGGGTAGGGCCCTCTTCCCTCTGTACTAGTCTGTCTACTGTAACTTGTGTATGTATTCTGTATGTAACCCCTTCTCATGTACAGCACCATGGAATTAATTGTGCTCTATAAATAAATAATAATAATAATAATAATAATAATAATAATAATAATAATTGACTGCTCTGCAGGCCTTCAAAAAGCTTTATTCAGATGACAAACAGGAACCAGACGTACAGGTAAAAGTCTGTGTTCTGCACGAACCTATGTATAACATACTCTATATCACATATTTGTACACGTACACTTAGGATATTGCTCTTTAGGTTGTTTTACAGTTGCATGGCTTTTTATTCTTTAGGCTCTGCTTAGTTATTTTATTTCTAACAAGAGAGGACTCTATGTAATAAAGAGAGGGATCAATGACTATTAAAAATAACAATAGAATTTGCTATGTAAGGGACGGTAGAAGAAAGTAACAATGAAAGCCTGTGGTGCTTATGCAACCATCAAACAGTTAATCAGCTGGGATGCTATGCTATACATAACAAGAGATGATGCTACGTAACAATGGATGGCACTATACATAACAACTATGGTCACTATGTAATAATGGACAGCACTGCTTTGTTATAAAGGTTGGTGCTATATGTAAGAGTAAACTATGCAACAAGTATACATAATAAAAGAGTACATTCTATGTTATGAGACGGCACTACACATATTAAGTGAGTACTCTATAAACTAAGGGATGGTGCTATATATAATAAGGCTACATTCACATATCCGTGTGAAATGTACTCTGACAGATTTTTTTTCTTGGACAGCCCACAGACCCATTGAGTATATCCTATTTTGATCCTCAAAATTAGAGCAAAATAGGTCATGCTTTGAATCTCATGGATCTCATTCACGGATCTGTGATTTTTACAGGTGTGTAAATGGATCTATGAATGCTATATGTGCATGTACGATCCAATTAAAAAAATCGGGCAGTACACAGATATTTTACAAGATTTTGTGAATGTAGTCCACGGAAGGTTGTTTTCCAACCTACAATATTACTCCCATTATCTTTCTCCAAGTCATATAGTATAGATAAAAACAATATTTAGATCCAAGTAAAAAAAGGTATCAACCACTGAGGACTTCAGTTCTTTTAAATAATATTTAGATCCAGTGACTTACGTGAGAAGTCTCATCTGATTAGAGTAAAGGCCCCGTCACACACAGAGATAAATCTGCGGCAGATCTGTGGTTGCAGTGAAATTGTGGACAATCAGTGCCAGGTTTGTGGCTGTGTACAAATGGAACAATATGTCCATGATTTCACTGCAACCACAGATCTGCCAAAGATTTATCTCTGTGTGTAAATTGGCCTTTATTCTTTGTGGTTTCTTCTTTATTTCGTCAGATCTTCAAATTGACATCTTCCAGTCATGACATATTTTACTGCTCTGGTCACCAGGGCAGTAAAATATCACATTTATTATCTATATACATTTGTCTGTCCTGTATAAAAATCCTCCACACTGCGGTCCTGAAAATAAATATGCACCACATCATTAATGCGAGTGGCACCTTGGATTACGAGCATAATTAGCTCCGGGAGCATGCTCTTAAAGCAAGATACTCATATCAAAGCAAATTTTCCAATAGGAAATAATTGAAATGCAGAGAATTAGTTCCACAACCCAAAAAGATTTACTGTATTTATACACACCTATTACTGTAATACAAAATAATGTACTGTATTCATATAAAATTACACTACAATAATAGAAAACACTGTAGTGAAAAACATATAAAACAAATTAACTGCACATCAGCTTACAATAGAATTGTTGGTGTGCGGAAGGTACTATAGACAGAAAAAGTGATGTATAAATATAATATAAAAATATGTATAAACCTTTATTCTAGTATAGTACACAAAAGAAAACACACCCCAAATCTATTTTCCCCATAATAAGGGCAGAATAAAAGCCAACTGTGGGGTAGGAATACTACACAGGCAATTAGATTACAGTACAAACAATGTGATGTACTGATTAGCAGAAAGAAAGTACAGTACTGTATCCACAAATGCAAATTGGTAGACATGCTGTAAAGTATATACTGTATAATAGTATACTGTATACAGTACATATGTACAGAAAGTTACCTCCAGTAGGTTTACACAGAGCGCACCAGAGTGGATCGGAGCGCAGTGAAAGGAAAGAACCAGAAGTGTGCACAGTGAGTATTTGCTCTTATTACAAATCATTGCTCTTAAACCAAGTTACAAATTTTTAAAAGCTTTTCTTGTCTTTGTAAAACGCTCTCACACCAAGTTTCTCTTAATCCAAGGTTCCAATGTAAAATTATCCACACATAATTCGAAATAGCAGGATCTCACATGCTTCTTGCCTGTGTAAGGTTGACAGATCTAATACCTTGCAATGCAAAAGCATACTGGGACTAAGTAAAAAACATAAAAAAGGTGAAATAAAGTTTGTAAAAATCTGAACAAATAAAAGGGAAAGCATGAAAAAAGGTACATTGTTTTGCATATAAACACACTGTCTATCTATAACAACAAGAGTAAAGGAAAAAAAGTACAGAAATTGGTATCTCCACATCTGGTACAAACCAATTTATAAAACTGTCATTATTAAACCTGTTTGGTGAATACCATAAAAGATTTTTTAGTTTTTATTAAATCTCCAAAATATAGCTTTTTTGTCATACTGACAGTCAAAACAAGGAATAAAAAGTGATAAATAAAATCACATACCAAAAAAATGGAATTAAGAATAATATTAATGTTTCGCCCGCAAGCCCTTTTATAGCACTGTCAAGAAAAAATAAGTTACAAAGTTACAGCTATCAGAATATGACAATGGAAAAAAATAATTTTAGTGTGCAAAAGAAGCAAAACATAAAAACCTATATAAATGTGGTATCACTGCGATCGTACTGACCCGAAGAATAAAACTACCTGATTACTTTTACCGCATGGTGAGTGACGTGAAAAAAAATAAATAAAAAACAGTTTTGAATTTTTGTTTTCTGTTTTCTGCCATCCCAAAAAAATTTATAAAAAAAGTGATAAAAAAATGTTACAGTGTCCAAAATGGTATGAATAAAAGCAACACAGCTCGTTCAGCGTAAAAATAGAAAAGTTAAAGCTCCCAAAAAATGGAATGAAATACCAAATACTTTTTTTTTGTAAATCAGTGTTTAAGAGTGCATATTATGCAAATAATTTAGAATCTTGGTGTCTCTGTAATTGTATTGATCCAAAGAATAAAGTCATCTTATCACATTTACCGCTCAGTGACAGTGGCGTAAAAAAAAAAAAAGACAATTCCTGAATTGCTTTTTTATTTGTTCATTCTGTTTTTCAAAAAGTGGTACAATCTTCAGCAGTGTGTGAAATAGTGGCAGCCATATTGTTTTATTTTTTTTTGCCATTCCAACAGATTGAATCACAAATTGTTTAAATTTGCCAGGAACTGTGAATTTCAGGAAATACAACTCAAAGTCAATGTGCATTAAATCGATCCAATCAATTTTAGTATTGACCTTAGCATGAACATGTACTAATAGTATAACCACCTACGTGCCACTGGTGCACAGAAATATTGGCAGTTTCCAAAAGCTAAGCTGGTCATCTAAGTGCAAGAGGTTCAAAGTATAATGCGGTGAAGCTATATGGTATGAGATGGTCTAAAAACTCTAGGGTGTGTTCTTGTATTTTGCCTATTTGACTGCAATAAAAGTAATATAGATATAAAAAATATAATGCCTCTTCTCATAACAGAAGTGAGTCATATAGCATGTGGTCTACAAATGTGGTGTGCACAATAATGTTTTATTCACAGGATGCTAACACCATGAGGGTGAGGTTACAATACTCACACATCAAAATATAAAGATAAAACCCTATGAATATCTAAATGAAATAAATCTGATGATCTAAGGATTAACAGATGAGCGTAAAAGTAAATGATCACCAATTTTTTACTTTCACCACAAGTAGAATTTGAGTATAAAATTATTTATAATCTTTTTACTATATGATAAATATACATCAAATATTTTCTATTTTTTTTTTGAATTGTAGACAACAAAGTATACAAATTGTGTAAGTCGTAATGGGAAGTACATGGGCAACGCAATTATCTTGAACATAAATATTGTACCTAGAGGCCTTACTGGCTAAATGCATTAGATCAAGACATTTATTTTTACAAAATGAGAGTAAGCTTCTGAATGCTCCCTTAAATTCTTTGATGCTTTTACCATCTTGGATCACAGCTCAAAAAAACTTAAAGGGAACCTGTCACGTGAAAAAAATGCTATTAACCTTAAAGGGAACATATCAGGTCCCATATGCGTTCTAATCTAGAAGCAGGGTTATGTGTGGACTAGAAACCCCTTCCTACCCATCCCTGTGTTGTAATATTGTGTAATATGAATATATAAAAATATGTTTTATTACTTATGTGTTCTGTATGTAAATGAGTAGGGGCTCTGTGGGCATTTGCATGTTTTCCGTGGTATCACGCCACTGTGGGCATGATACCATGGATTTACATGAGCAATGTCCCCATCACTCCTTGAGATCCCGCACATGCACACTTACCATTCCCGCAGCCTTCTTATCCAGGTGCTTGCTTCTCAGCCCCACACACACACTACGCATGCTCAGAAGACTCCTGCGGTTCTGGTCATGCGCAGAGCGCGTCTGAAGCCGGCAAGTAAACAGCCGAGACAGCGCATGACTGGAACCGCAGAAGTCTTTTGAGCATGCGCAGTGCGCGTCTGCGGAAAGACTGCAGAAATGGTAAGTGCGCATGTGCAGGATCTCAAGGAGTGACAGGGAGATCGCCATGTAAATCCATGGTATCACGCCCACAGGGGGTGATACCACGGAAAACATTCAAACGCCCACAGGGCGATTTGGCCCCCAGGGGGCCCCTGCTCATTTACATACGAAATACATAAGTAATAAAACATATTTTTATACATTCATATTACCCACTATTACAACACTGGGATGGGTAGGAAGGGGTTACTAGGCCACACATCACCCTGCTCCTAGATTAGAACGCGTATGGGACCTGACAGGTTCCCTTTAAGGTTAATAAAATTTGAAACCTGCCTGGTGCCTGAACATTGAAGCCTGATGTTGGCAGAAAGAGAAGGCCTGGAGCGGGATCACAGCCATAGCGGAAGAACGGACATGACAGGGGTTTGTAAGGACAGGCACATAATATAGCATTAATAGGGAGTTTGGCAGGATAGGCTTAACAGGAGTTTTGGCGCGATTGCTCAGCAAGATATGGGGGTAGATATAGGGTTTCGAATGGTCACATGGTTAGGGTCTGCTATGGGATTTGTGGAAAGTTGTTGTGGAAAAGAAGAAGGATTACCTGGATAAGAAGAGGAAGAGCCATTGGGCCATCCTGTCTCTAGAATCCAGGACCTGTGAACAACATGGACCTCGCAGTGGCAGCTGCGCTGACACCAACGATGGAGGAGCAGTTGAACTCTTTGCTGGAGCAAAAAGATGATGCAGCTCGTCTGCCCACCAGACGTCGGTGCCCGCCAGAGAGCTTGAGCCCCAAGGTCCTCCGGCAACAGAGAAGGATGAGGAGCCCATCTGTGTTTCCTCCAGCACCAAGGGAGCAGCGGTGTCGCGCTGCTGGGAGGACTTCCAGGATCCGGACAAGGTCGGTGAAGGAGACTGCTCCTGCATCAGCAGGGCCCATAGAGCTCCTATCTCTGGCTGGAAGGCCCCCTTAGGTGTTCGGAGCAGTGTCGGCAGGTCCTTCAGCGTCCGTGCTGGAGGACACTGCTGTAATCTAAAATAGGTGGTGTAGGGAAGCAGAGGTCAGTAGGCAGCAGGCGTGGCTTGATGATGTCAAAGGGGTAGTGACTAGCTCCGCCCCTTTGGAAGGATTTCCTGGGAGCAGTGGTGCAGCCTCTGGGCTGCAGGTGCGGCCTAGGAGTATCAGGTGCGGCCTGATGACGTTACAGGGGAGCGACTAGTCCTGCCCCCTTTTGGATGATGGATTCCAGGGGAGCAGCGGTGCTTGCCCTGGGTCGGCGCTACGCCACCAGGGAAAGGATATCAGTCAGCCAGCAGCAGTGGAAATAGCAGGCTGGGTTCAGTACTGGCTGGGGGCTTGCACTCCAGCAGGCCCTCGGCACAGACAGCAGTCGACGAGGTCAAGAGGACAATGGGTCAGGAGAGGAGTCGGACATCCAGGAGGATGCCTAGGGAGTCCCAGACGACTGTCTTCAGGTCTGATCCAGCGTAACCGCTGTTCCAGCGTCTGCCCCGAGTCAGCCTGGTGAGAACTCTCCTTTATGTTTGTCCTCATCTTGTCTGTTTCCTGTGTCGTCTCTTGTGTCTATTGTGAATGAGCATAGACAGGCTTTTGTTGGTGCTGGAAGTGCAGCACAGGTGCAGGATTTTGGTGAATTTGTTGGTCAAATTTTAGTTGGTATGTGTGGTGTTGTAGCTCAGTTAACCCTGCATCGGGTTGGTCAGTTGTCGCCAGTTAGTGCATGTATGGGTAATAAGGATAGCAATTCAGTGGTTTCTGCTGCGGAGTCTCAAGTGGCAGTGTCAGGGACGGGGTGCTCTGCTGGGTCAGCGGACCAAGGTGGTAACGCAGTGGTTTCTCAAGTTGCGGTCTCGGGTACAGGTTCCCCGGCAGGGTCAACAGACCCAAGCATTAGGTTGGACGATGCGGCACAGGGGAAGGAGTTTATGTCTGTTTTGACTGGCCCCTGGGGAGCCATCTAAAGCAGGATATGCATCAAAAAATTTGGAAGGACGAGTATGTTGAAATTTTTTCACTACTCCCATTGGCAGAATTTTATCTGGATAAAGTGAAGCCGGATGAGGGTAAGAAGGAGGAGGAAGAAAAAAGGCAGTACTATTTAATACCTTGTACCTTTTCAAACTGGCTGCAGGCATCTGCCATTTTAGCCAGTGTGATTGGGGAAATGGGGACACAGAATTGTTCTCCGTTATTTTGCTACATGAATTCTATAGGTGAGGCATACAGGGTCTATGGCGGCATTGCTTGGCTCCGTTATGATGAGCAATTCCGATAAAGAAAAGCTTTTAGACCAGGTCTCCGGTAAGACCATACCGACATTGTGTTGTGGATGTGCCTTATGGGGGCCCCCACGTTCTAATCCGTAGCCGTTTTGGTCTGGGGCCGGGTGGGTTGCATCCAGTTCGACGTCCTTGGCCCATCAGTGACCCGGTTGTTGTTGGCAGTTTAACGACAGTCAATGCCGGTGTGGCGCAAATTGTCACTTTACACATGAGTGTGCCTTGTGTGGTGGAAATCACGCGCAAGCTAAGTATTTCAAAAAAGCTAAAAGGCGTACTGGAGATATTAACTAGAAGGGGAGTGACACCAATGAGAATCGAAGCGATGCTACCTTACTTAAGCTGCAGCAGAGGTATTGGAAAAGGGTTTTTCTTCAGGTTTTAAAATCCTCTATTCACTGGACGCTAAGTTGTGTCGTTCGGATAACTTGAAGTCTGCATGACTCCACCCGGTGGTGGTGTCGGACAATCTTCTTAAGGAGGTGATATTTACTCACAAGGAAGTAATCAGATGTAACAAAAAATCTCTAATGTGGTCCCAAAGTGTCTCTAATCAAGAATCCATATCAAACACTTCAGAAAACCATATCATATTTAAATTACCAGTCTTTATTAACATGATTAAAAAACATAAACACACAAGACACAATAGACATGATTAAAAATTAACAATTAATAAGGTGTAGGGTGGAGGGTCCATCATAATTCATTCATTTGTGATATCACAGTACATTTGGTTCACAATAATAATTTTGCTAATTTTTTATATACCATATATCATGTATCATATACCCCCTCTTACGCCTCAGAATTCAATGGGTTAATACTCTTTATTATTATTATTATAGTACCCTAGCATATCAAACCTAGAGGAAATGAATCCATAATCTCAGGTATGCATGAGAGAGTGGAGGAAATCCCAGTCCATTAAGAGGAATTGCCAGAGTCCTTCACATAAAAGAGGCAGAATATATGGATTAAACAAGTAATTGATTTTCCAGGATACTTTACCTAGACAGACCCTCCCCACACCACTCCAACGATCGTTTCACGTAGCTTCGTCAGGGAGTGATGTGAGGGAGTGCTTGGCAGCCTTATGTGGTTCCCGGACAGCTGAAATGAATCAAACATTGAGCACTTCACTTACCGGACGCTGCTAGTACGAACGCGGAGGATCCCTCCCCCCACCGCGAGGCCCAGGCATGTCAGGAAAGGCGACCGTGTCGCCTGTGATGACAAAACCGCACCACGAGGTAGGGGGAACAGGACCACGCATGCGCGCCGCAGCGTCAGCGCTCACAGTGCTGTATCTAGGGGGAAATACCGCCATCTTGGTGTGTACCAGTAATTCAATGCATACACAAAAATGGTTGCCGTTATAATATGATCTGCATTTTTTCACCAGAAGAATTCTTCAATAATATAATATATAATATTAAGATTAACATCAGGTTCACAAAATGACATTCATAAATACCTATACCAAGGAATATTGATCGCAGATCATGCTACCATTAGTGTGTACAAAGAGTCTAAAAATCATACTCTTTATTATAATTTATTCACAATTATGCACAAAAGGGTGCCCAAGAAACCCCCTCCATTAAAAACAAGGGTAGCGATGCAGCAGAAATATCTCGAAATATAGATGTAACATAAGAGAGACAATTCTCCAAATAGTGACTCCTTAATGATCACAATAATGAGAAGGACGTAATTATCAAAAAGCATTATTATGGTACGGAATTGCTAGAAAGACTATGTCAATATCCTAAATGACATTACGGATTCTTTTTCAAAAAGTAGAGTATAATCCACCAAATTTGTATCCATCATGGTCATAGAAGACCCTACTATAGCAATAATGCGGAGAGGAGAGGCACAAAAGTACCACTGCCCTCAGCACATGGCATAGTAAATATAAATAAGGGCGATCAGTGATATATGAATAAATAAGGGAATAATCGCAGGAGTATATCACTATTAAGATCATAGAAGATAACAAGAATAGTCGACTCAAAGATGTAACTGTAAAGAATCACAGTAAGAGGTCACATAAAACCCTACTATAGCGATAATCCAGACAGGGGTGGCATATTTATGTCACCGCCCGCTGGATATGGCATAGTACATATAGAAACGAGCATTACCGAAGGCAGAAGAATGGCTATAATCATTCAACAATGCTATTTGTGACCTTTGTATCAAGGAAGAACCTATTCAATTATAGGAGACATCAAAGAAGTGCATAAGGGACTCATCTAGCACAATGTTGCAGAGAGGGGTGACATATAAATATCACCGCCCGCTGCACATGGTGTAGATAATATAAACTAATCAGAGATAGTGCACAGTAATCATCAGTGTTCACTTTGCTGTTAATCAAGTCATATTTGATTGAAAAGAGGGGTTTCAAGAAAGCCCATAAAGGACTCATCTAGCACAACGTTGCAGGGGGGGTGATATAGAAAATATCATCGCCCACTGCCAATGGTGTAGATACTATAAACAAGTCGAAGATGGTCAAATGGAAATAACCAGTATTCACCTAATATATATCAAGTCAAATTCAAAAAAAGGGGGGGTTTCAAAAAAGTTCATAAAGGACTCAGCTATCCCAGCATACAAAGGAGGATGACAAAAACATCACCTCCCATTGAAAGTGACATAGAGGGTTTATAAGATGAAAGACAATTTTACCACAAACATAGATTCTGGAAACAACCCCAAATCAAAGGACATTTAAACCACATGTGGCGAAGCAGAAGGTGAAGAGGGGTAGATTACACCACTATCACTCCCCTATTACAAACAATTGGAGAATCCCCATTGGTCATTCAAGCCTAATGGCTTCATACTCCTCAATAGGGTAATCCATTTGCACTCCATCTGTCCTAATCTCTTAGTTATATCACCCCTTCTGTTTCCCACATGTAGCCTATCAATGCCCCGAAACTGAAGACGATGTCCCTGGCCTGGGTGGAACTCACGAAAATGTTTGGCAATAGGTTTTAATTTAGCAATTTTCTCGGTTTGATCTGCGGTGACTGTACCAGCATTTTTTATGTCCCTAATGTGTTCTAAAATACGAACACGAAATTCACGTGTAGTCATGCCAACATATGACTTTCCACACGGACAACACGCTAAATAAACGACATGTGTGGTTCTACAATTGATGTGCTGCAAGATTTTAAATGTTTTGGTATTAAGAGCATCAGAGAATCCTGAGTCCTCAGGACATATTTACAAGCTGAACAGTCACCGCATTTCCAAGACCCCCATTTTGGCCCCCTTGAATCGAAAATAAAACGGGATGATGTTGCAACATGATGACTATGCACCAAAAACTCACGTATTGTTTTGCTTCTTCTAGCTACAAAAAAAAGGTTGATTAGTCACAATTTTACATAGACTTGGATCTTGTTTTAGGATGGACCAATATCTGGAGACAACATCTGTTAATTCAGCCCATCTGGAGTGGTAGGTGGTGATAAAACGTAAAGTATTATCAGACGTTTTTTTGTGACGAGGGGTCAAGAGTGCTGATCTTTCTGCATACTTCGACCGTTCATAGGCTCGATTGATGTTTTCCTTCTTATATCCCCGCTGGAGGAATCTTAAACGGAGATCTCCCGCTTGTCTCTCAAAGTCCTCCTCCCTGTCACAAATACGTCTCGTCCTGATAAATTGGCCAGTAGGTATAGCTCGTATGACATGTGATGGATGAGCTCATTTAGCATGTAAAAGAGAATTAACACTTGTCTCCTTCCGATGTATACTGGTGTGTTGGTCTCGCTGATTATCAACCGAGATGTCCAGATCCAGAAAAGTGATTCTCGACTTGCTGACTGAATGTGTTAATTTGACGTTCCATGAGTTGTCATTCAAATATGCCAGGAACTCTTCCAGTATTACTCTGGAGCCCTGCCAAATAAACAGAACGTCATCAATAATCTCAGCCAAAGTACCACTGAGCCGAAAAACATTGCTTCACTTTTCTGCACGAATTCCCTCTCCCACATTCCCATGAAGAGGTTGGCATAGAATGGGGCACACGCCACCCCCATCGCCACGCCCCTCTTCTGTAGAAAAAAAAACGATCTTTAAAAATAAAATAATTGTGGGAGAGGACAAACTTCATTGCAGTTAAAATAAAGTCTACAAGATTATTTTCCATATTTCGATTGCTTAAGAAAAATCTCAAAGCCGACAGTCCCAGGGAGTGTGAAATGCTAGTGTAAAGGGATTCCACATCACATGTGACGAGGAACATGTCCTCGTCCATGTGTATCCCATCCAACCTTTGTAGTACTTCCGTGGAATCCTTTACAAACGATGGTAGTTCCATCACTATAGGTTTTAAAAAGTGATCTAGCAATTTAGATATAGGTTCAACTAAGCTACCATTCCCTGAGACGATTGGCCTTCCAGGTGGATTTTTCATATCCTTGTGTACCTTAGGTAAAAGATACAATGTAGGTACACAAAGAAATCAATAAAGTCTTACCAATGGGATACTATTGTAAGGTAAGGCTTTATTAATATGTAGCAATGTGGTATAATTATCTATTGGCATTTGGCAGTTTAGTTACTTTTGTATCAGGTTTTTGTCCCTGACATATTAATTTTTTATTTTCATCTGCCATCTTATTGATTCTTACATTGTTCCACATTGCTATCATATTATGCCTATGTCATCTTACTATGTAGATTTCACTATTCATTTTTGTGGCACAGTTAATACCTGATATGTTTATTATTCCCACTGCTGGGTGATTGTGAATATTATTGCACACTGTCAGCTTTCATGTAATAATTACCTATGATGGTTCAAAATCCACGTTGGCAGCCGTGCGCATTGTATGACTATCAGTTATTTTCATGTGCCACATACACATTTCTACATTTTATAATGCTGTGTATTCTTGTATTTTTTGTAATAAAGATTTATTTTGATTTAAAATCAATTGAATTTTTTCTGGGTAGTTTTATAGGTATTGATTTCCCACTGAGCAACTACCTGGTTGTTCTTTTGTTGTTATAGCCTCTTTCTTTGGTGGTCAAAATTAAAGATGAATTTTTTGTAGACTGTTGTTTGCTGATGGGGTGTTCGATTTCCTGCTCATTGTTTGACTGCTTCAGTACTTTTGTGGAGTGGGTGCTAATGCGAGAATCTGGCCGGCAGTTGGTGTTGCACTACCTAGACAATTTTTTGTGTCTGGGTTCTGCGGATTCTGATTGTTGTGCTCTGATACTGCAGACAATTGAGCAGGTGACAGGGAAGTTTGAGATCCCTCTGGCGCCTGAAAAGACGGAAAGTTCATCTACGACAATGTTTTTTGGGGATTGAATTGGATGCGGTTGCAATGAAGTGCCGTTTGCCGATGAATAAGATCTTGGATTTGATATCGGATGTACAGGCGGCTTTGATAGGGAAAGAATTACATTTGCGTCAGCTCTATTCGTTGCTAGGAAAGCTGAATTTTGCATGTCAAATTATGACCATGGGGAGGATATTTTGCTGGCGATTGGCAGCAGCCACCGCCAGCATGCGGCACCCGGGTCATTTTGTCTGCCTGTTAACGTATCAAAAGGCAGACCTACGTATTTTGTCTTCCTTTCTGGTCAAGTTCCATGGTAAATCTGTTTTAATGGAGTATTGGGTGGATAGTTCAGATTTGGAACTAATTTTTAAGCCTCAGGTGCGCATGGTTTCGGTGCTTACTTCCAAGGAAAGTGGTTTTCCGGCTTGTGGACAGAGGCATGGAGAAAAAGTGGTCTGGTGCGGAATTTGGCTCTTTTGGAGTTATTGCCTATTGTGGCCACCGTTGAGGTCTGGGGCGACGCTTTTCGCAATAGGAGGGTCAAATTTTGTTGTGATTGTGTGATATCATGGCAGTTGTGCAAGTTATCAATAGTCCGTCTGCTTCCTCTCCTCCGGTGGTGAACCTAATGCGGCATGTGGTCTTGAGAGGTTTAGAGTCCAATACATGGTTGTCTTCCAAATATGTCCAAATATGTGCCGGGTGTACGTAATTGCTTAGAGGATGCCATTTCTCATTTCCAGTGGGACCGATTCTGCTCGTTGGCTCTGGGAGCAGAGCAGAGTGCCTCCCCTTGCCCGTATCATCTATGGAATCTGGTATCCGAGTAGCGGTTGATTTAATGTTGCAATAGGTAGGAGCAGCGACAAGGGCAGCATATGATGCGGTATGGAAGGAGTGGTTGGAATTCTGTAGGTCGGTGGACAGAGAAGGGGTGAGTGGGGATCTTTTGCCATTGTTGTTATATTTTATAGGGCATTGTTTTTCAAGAGGAATGTCAGGTCAAGCATTTAAAAAAAAAGGCAGGCCTGTCGTGTTGGTTTAGGTTGAGGCAGATTGTGGATGTGAGGAAGGATTTTTTAGTTCAATGGGCTTTGAGAGGCCATAAAAGGCACTTAGGGGTCAGTACCGTAGAAAGCCATGTTCGTTTGCAATGCTGGGGTCCATGTTAGATGTCCTGAAAGGGTCTGCATAGGTGATTACGAGGTACATTTGTTCCAAGTTGCTTTTTCATTGGAATTTTTTGGGGACTTCAGAATTAGTGAGTTGATTAGCAGAACAGTGTTGTCACAGGATGTGTTGTTGTTAGGAGACGTGGAATTCTTTAAGGATCGGGTGATTTATGTATTGCGATAGTCTAAAACGGACCAAGCAGGCAGAGGAAAGAAGGTGGTTTTGTTTAGAGTAGCGGGATCTCCAGCGTGGGTCGGTGAGATTTTAGTTTGAAGGCCTAGGATGGAGGATAGATTATTTTTAATTCATGAGGATAGCCGTGCTCTTTCTCGATTTAAGTTTGTGGTGGTTGTTTGGAAGATTCTAAGATGTTTGGGTTTGAATCACAAAGAATTGGCGTTCCATTCTTTCAGAATCATGACAGCAACAGAGGCAGCTTCGTGGGGGCTGACTGAGAGTGTGGTGAAGCAAATTGCTTGTTGGGAATCCAATGGGTACAAGTCATACGTACGTTTGTAGTTTGGTTCAGTAAATGTTGGGTTTTGTTGTCTTGTTTTTCTTTTGTCTGGCTAATTATATATCTCTACAGATCTGAATGCAAGCTTAGTATGGATTATGGGGCACTCGTTTACGTACTGGGGCGCACTGAGAGTGGACCGAAGGCCTGAACGCAGATTTCTAGGCCTCAAGAGAGAGGAGACAAGCGTGTGCTGGATTGGAATTAGGGGCATGCTATGGAATGGAGTTCTACCCCGGCTCTATTATTATGCTAGACTGGATAGTTTGCCAGATGTTTTAGTGTTAGATGTTGGGGGAAATGACCTAGGCGCCCGATCATCTAGGAACTTAGATATAAAATTGGATCTATTGAGGCTCTGGAGTTATGTCCTAAGGTGGTCCTGATATGGTCAGAAATGGTGGCGCGCCTTATTTGGCGGAATGCTTGCTCAGTGGACAGAATTAATAGGACCAGTTAACCGGGCCGTTTCAAAATTTGTGAGCAGACATGGGGGAGTGGTGGTACAGCATAGAGCGTTGGAGGCACCTGACCTGGATTTCCTACGTGAGGATGGGGTGCACCTAAACGACATGGGCTTGGATTTGTGGAACTTAGATCTGAAGGAGGGAATAAATAAGATGATTAAAGGTGTGGCGGGACTCTTGGGCACAAGGTTTCGCGCCTGACCGCTGTGGAGGTGAAGAGGTCAGGGATGGCCTTGGTTAATGGAGTAAGGGGTTAAATCGGAGGTATGCTGACCCTTCATACTTAGTTATGGTTAAGCTCCGGCTGGGTTAAAACTTGGACGGGACAGCACTGTGACATTTTTCAGCCCCGAATCAGAGCAGTGTGACTGGGGTTGGTTTCTGGTGCTGTTCAGTGGTTCAGGCCATTCAGGATCTCCTCAGAGCAAAGATTATGGTTATGATGCTTATCAGTTTGAATATGTTCTTAATTGTAATTAATAAAGGCTGCTGTGGCCGTATATTTCCATCGTCACTCAGTGTCTTGTGTGGTTATTGTGCGTGGGACACTTTACAATACCCTAGTCAAGAGAACTTTAATCCTTCAGACAGCGTTCTGGTTTCATTCATGGGGGAAGCTCTGACGTGGGTTCTGTTACCACTCTGTGTTTGGACAGCAGCGGCTGTAACCATGGCCCCAGCATTGACTGACAGACGCTTTTAATCAGAACCAACTGTCAGTCATTGCAGGGGATGTAGTGACACAGAGCTATTAGTGAAAGTGAGAACAGGCTAGAATTTGTAGTATTCAGGAATAATTTATTTTCATTACCAAAAGCAAAATAGTAACAATCCAGTGACATGAAAAGAATCTACATAATTAATCATATGCTAAATTGTTGCAAGTCAAATTAATATAGGAGATGGCCAAGATGATTATGATAGTTTCACTGTGAATTGTGAGATATGGAGCCTGAAAGTAAAAGTTAAAAACATTGTTGTGGAGGCACTAAGGTCAGTGGGTGCTCTCATCCAATGGCCTGGCTGTCTTCAGAAAAGCAGCATGGACCATGGCTCATCTCACTGAACGCCCGCACTCCTTCCCCAGGGGCAGTACTTTACTCAGACAACACAGGGTAAGAGAACCACACACTGGCAAGACTTTATTGGTTTATCAACAGGCAAAAACATATTGTACATCCCAGCAAGAACACATGATGGTACAAGCGAGTCTCACCCTTCTGCTGGCCCACCAGGGATAATAATCTTCTTGACTTTTGGGCTTCTAGGGCCACGTATAATAGTCAGCAGCACCCCAGTTTTGGTGAGCACCAACTGAGCCCTGAGAGGAGAAAGTGACAGGTGACCGAGTTGTTCCAACCTGGGTTCTCCAAACAAATTTGTGGGCTCAGCATTGAGCAGCAAAGCAGGTCTATGATCCTCCAGCTGGAACCATAGATCCTAGGCTGAAATTCTGTAGAATGAATCTTGAAGCAGTTATGTCATCCTCCAGCTGTAACCATACCTGCTAGGCTAAAGTCTTGTAAAATAAACAAACAGAAGCAATTCTGTGATCCTCCAGCTTCAACCGTAGCTTCTAGGCTGAGGTAATGTAGAGAATTCACTTGCTGAAAGAAGCAAGACCCTTTATATCCCTCAGTTCTCATTTCAGGATGTTGTGTCTTATAGGGTTGAGTTGGAGACGGTTGCTCTCTCATTGGGTTCAAGTTTAGTCTCACTGCACATGGCAAGCGACCCCAGGAGCTGACACATACTTCCACCTTGTTTGCATCCAAGTCCCTGTATGGACAATTGGCATTGTAGTATCCTGGGTGCACTACAAGTACCCGTCTGCCTTTTTTATCTGCTGTTTTCCTCTTGTGGTATCCTATTGATGAAAAAATAAGACATATAACACACATACTACAGAGCAACTGTATGAATAAGACCATGCTTGGGTCGAAACGTCACAGTTAAATCGCAGTTTGCCTGTTGAAATTCTATATATTGTGTGATTAAATATCACTTTTGCATTTTATAAGAGTTAGCTGCAATTACTATTATTAGCATTCATATGGGTTTGACACCCCTGTGTTGCACACACCTCCTTTAATGTACAAGTGCATCTCAATAAATTATAATATCCTTAAAAAGTTAATTTATTTCAGTAATTCAATACAAAAATGGATACACATATATTATATAGAGTCATTACACACAGAGTGATCTATTTCAAGTGTTTATTTCTGTTAATGTTGATGATTATGGCTTCCAGCCAATGAAAACCCAAAAGTCAATATCTCAGAAAATTAGAATATTATATAAGACCAACTAGAAAAAAAATATTTTAAACTCAGAAATGTTGACCTATTGAAAAGTATGTACAGTAAATGCACTCAATACTTGGTCGGGCTCCTTTTCCATTAATTATTGAATCACTGCAGCGTGGCATGGAGGTGATCAGCCTGTGGCACTGCTGAAGTGTTATGGATGCCCAGGTTGCTTTGATAGCAGCCTTCAGCTTGTCTGCATTGTTGGGTCGGGTGTCTCTCATCTTCCTCCTGACAATACCCCATAGATTCTCAATGGGGTTTAGGTCAGGCGAGTTTGCTGGCCAATCAAGCAGAGTGATACTGTGGTTATTGAACCAGGTATGATGCTTTTGGCAGTCTGGACAGGCTCCAAGTCCTGCTGGAAAATAAAATTTCCATCTCCAAAAAGCTTGTCGGCAGAGGGAAGCATGCAGTGCTCTAATATTTCATGGTAGACGGCTGCGCTGACTTTGGTCTTGATAAAACACAGTGGACCTACACCAGCAGATGACATGGCTTTCCAAACCATCACTGATTGTGGAAACTTCACACTAGACCTCAAGCAGCTTGGATTGTGGCCTCTCCACTCTTCCTCCAGACTCTGGGACCTTGATTACAAATGAAATGTAAAATTTACTTTCATCTGAAAACAACACCTTGGACCACTGAGCAACAGACCAGTTCATTTTCTCCTTGGCCTGGGTAAGATGCTTCTGGCGCTGTCTATTGGTCATGAGTGGTTTGACACAAGGAATGCGACAGCTGTAGCCCATCTCTTGGATATATCTGTGTGTGTTGACTCTTGAAGCACTGACTTCAGCAGCAGTCCACTCCTTGTGAATCTCCCACAAATTTTTGAATGGCCTTTTCCTAAAACTCCTATCAAGGCTGTGGTTATCCTGGTTGCTTGTGCACCTTTTTCTACCATGCTTTTTCCTTCCACTTACCTTTCCATTAATATGCTTGGATACAGCACTCTGTGAACAGCAAGCCTATTTAGCAATTACCTTTTGTGGCTTACCTTGTTTGTGGATTGTGTCAATGAGTGCCTTCTGGACACCTGTCAAGTCAGCAGTCTTCCCCATGTTTGTGTAGCCTACTAAACCAGACTAAAGGTCCCTTTACACACTGAGACTTTCAGCGATCCCACCAGCGATTCCAACCTGGCCGGGATCGCTACAAAGTCTCTGGTGAGTCTCTGGTGAGCTGTCAAACAGGCAAACCTGGCCAATGACGCAACAGCGATCCGGACCTGCAGAACGACCTAGCTAGTCAAACACTGGAAACGAGTGATGTGTCACAATATCTGTCAATCACTATTCTCTGTCAGTCGGTCTCTACCTCTCGGTCTCTATTCTCTCTCTGTCGGTCCGTCACTATCTCTGTCCCTCTCTCACAGTCTGTCGGTCATTTTCCCCTCCTCTCTCATACTCACCGATCCCCGATCCCCGGCGCGGCGCTGCACGGCATTCACACTGCTGCGGCGGCTTTTACTATTTTGAAAAAGCCGGCCGCTCATTAAACAATTTCGTATTCCCTACTTTCCCCGCCCACAGGCGCCTATGATTGGTTGCAGTGAGACACGCCCCCACGCTGAGTGACAGGTGTCTCACTGCACCCAATCACAGCAGCCGGTGGGCGTGTCTATACTGTGCAGTGAAATAAATAATTAAATAATTAAAAAAACCGGCGTGCGGTCCCCCCCAATTTTAATACCAGCCAGATAAAGCCATACGGCTGAAGGCTGGTATTCTCAGGATGGGGAGCTCCACGTTATGGGGAGACCCCCAGCCTAACAATATCAGTCAGCAGCCGCCCAGAATTGCTGCATACATTATATGCGACAGTTCTGGGACTGTACCCGGCTCTTCCCGATTTGCCCTGGTGCGTTGGCAAATCGGGGTAATAAGGAGTTATTGGCAGCCCATAGCTGCCAATAAGTCCTAGATTAATCATGTCAGGCGTCTCCCCGAGAAACCTTCCATGATTAATCTGTAAATTACAGTAAATAAACACACACAACTGAAAAAATCATTTATTAGAAATAAAAAACACAAACACATTCCCTCATCACCAATTTAATCAACCCCAAAAAGCCCTCCTTGTCCGGCGTAATCCACGGACCTCCAGCATCGCATCCAGCTCTGCTGCATGGAGGTGACCGGAGCAGCAGAAGACACCGCCGCTCCTGTCACCTCCACGCAGCTAATGAAGGCAATAGCGCGATCAGCTGAGCTGTCACTGAGGTTACCTGGATCCAGCGGTGGATGCAGCGGTGGCCGCAAGTAACCTCAGTGACAGCTCAGCTGATCGCGCTACTCACCTCAGTTGCTACATGGAGCTGACCGGAGCGGTGGTGAGTAGCGCGATCAGCTGAGCTGTCACTGAGGTTACCCGCGGCCACCGCTGCATCCACCGCTGGATCCAGTGACAGCGGGTAACCTCAGTGACAGCTCAGCCGATCGCGCGGCTGTCTTCATTAGCTGCGTAGAGGTGACAGGAGCGGCGGTGTCTTCTGCAGCTCCTGTCACCTGCATGCAGCACAGCTGGAAGCGACGCTGGAGGTCCGTGGATTACGCCGGACAAGGAGGGCTTTTTGGGGCTGATTAAATTGGTGATGAGGGAATGTGTTTGTGTTTTTTATTTCTAATAAATGATTTCTTCAGGTGTGTGTGTGTTTATTTACTGTAATTTACAGATTAATCATGGAAGGTATCTCGTGGAGACACCTGACATGATTAATCTAGGACTTATTGGCAGCTATGGGCTGCCAATAACTCCTTATTACCCCGATTTGCCAACGCACCAGGGCAAATCGGGAAGAGCCGGGTACAGTCCCAGAACTGTCGCATATTATGTATGCGGCAATTCTGGGCGGCTGCTGACTGATATTGTGGAGCTCCCCATCCTGAGAATACCAGCCTTCAGCCGTATGGCTTTATCTGGCTGGTATTAAAATTGGGGGGGACTGCACGCCGTTTTTTTAATTATTTAATTATTTATTTCACTGCACAGTATAGACACGCCCACCGGCTGCTGTGATTGGGTGCAGTGAGACACCTGTCACTCAGCGTGGGGGCGTGTCTCACTGCAACCAATCATAGGCGCCTGTGGGCGGGGAAAGTAGGGAATACGAAATTGTTTAATGAGCGGCCGGCTTTTTCAAAAGAGGAAAAGCCGCCGCAGCAGTGTGAATGCCGTGCAGCGCCGCGCCGGGAATCGGGGAACGGTGAGTATGAGAGAGGAGGGGAAAATGACCGACAGACTGTGAGAGAGGGACAGAGATAGTGACGGACCGACAGAGAGAGAATAGAGACCGAGAGGGAGAGACCGACTGACAGAGAATAGTGATTGACAGATATTGTGACACATCACTCGTTTCCAGTGTTTTAAGTCCCCTTTACACACTGAGACTTTGCTGCACAGTGGGAAACAAAGGACCAAAGAATGGTCCTGAACGATTTGTAGCGATCAGCAACTTCACAGCAGGGGCCAGGTGGCTGATGTGTTTCACACACTGCAATGTCGCTGGGGAGGTCGCTATTACGTCACAAAACCGGTGACGTTACAGCGATGTCGTTTGCGATGTTGCAGTGTGTAAAGCCACCTTTAGGGACCTTTTTAACTGCTTGGGAAGCCTTTGCAGGTGTTTTGTGGTAATAATTCTAATTTTCTGAGATAGTGATTTTAGGGTTTTCATTGGCTGGAAGCCATAATCATCAACTTTAACAGAAATAAACGCTTGGAATAGATCACTCTGTTTGTAAGGACTCTATATAATATGCGTTTCCCTTTTTGTACTGAATAACTGAAATAAATTAACTTCTTGAGGATATTCTAATGCAGGGGTCTCAAACTCGGCTGGGTGTATGGGCCGCACACAGAAAAAAAATAATTTGAGGGGCCGCATTCTTTTTAGGACAAAGTGACATTGGTAGTGGTACTATATATATAATATATATATATATAATATATATATATATATATATATATATATAACGCACACATTTTTTTTGTAAGTAATACAGTTTTATTTACAATTAGCACCGCATAGTAATTTTGGCCAACATCTTGTAGTAATGTGCCCCATCCTGTTCCCCATTCTGTAAAAATGTGCTCATCCTTGTCCCCTTGTAGCAATGTGCCCCATGCAGGTCCTCTTCTTGTATTAATATGCCTCCATGCAGCTCCCCTTCTTTTAGCAATGTGCCCCATGCAGGACTCCTTCTTGTAGTAATGTGCCCATCCTGGTCCCACCTTGTAGCAATATGCCCCATGCAGGACTCCTTCTTGTAGTAATGTGCCCATCCTGGTCCCACCTTGTAGCAATGTGCCCCATGCAGGACTCCTTCTTGTAGTAATGTGCCAATCCTGGTCCCACCTTGTAGCAATGTGCCCCATGCAGGACTCCTTGTAGTAATGTGCCCATCCTGGTCCCACCTTGTAGCAATGTGCCCCATGCAGGACTCCTTGTAGTAATGTGCCCATCCTGGTCCCACCTTGTAGCAATGTGCCCCATGCAGGACTCCTTCTTGTAGTAATGTGCCCATCCTGGTCCCACCTTGTAGCAATGTGCCCCATGCAGGACTCCTTGTAGTAATGTGCCCATCCTGGTCCCACCTTGTAGCAATGTGCCCCATGCAGGACTCCTTCTTGTAGTAATGTGCCCATCCTGGTCCCACCTTGTAGCAATGTGCCCCATGCAGGACCCCTTCTTGTAGCAATGTGCCCCCATGCAGGTCCCCTTCTTATAATAATGTGCCCCCATGCAGGTCCCCTTCTTGTGGTAATGTGCCCCATATGCAGGTCCCCTTCCTATAGTAATGTGCTTCATGTAGGTCCCCTTCTTGTATTAATGTGCCCCATGCATGTCTTCTTGTAGTAAACACACACACACACACACACACACACCCTGTGCAGCTTCCGATAACAGACACACACACACACACACACAAACCCTGTGCAGCTTCAGCTAACAGACACACACACAAACCCTGTGCAGCCTCAGCTGACACAGACACACACCCTGTGCCGCCTCAGCTGACACACACCCCCTGTGCAGCCTCAGCTGACACACACACACACAGACAGACCCCCTGTGCAGCCTCAGCTGACACACACACGCACACCCCCCCTGTGAAGCCTCAGCTGACACACACACACCCTGTGCAGCCTCAGCTGACACACACACACACACACACACACCCTCTGTGCAGCCTCAGCTGACACACACACACACACCCTGTGCAGCCTCAGCTGACACACACACACACCCCCTGTGCAGCCTCAGCTGACACACACACACACACACACACACCCTGTGCAGCCTCAGCTGACACACACACCCCCTGTGCAGCCTCAGCTGACACACACACACACACACACCCCCTGTGCAGCCTCAGCTGACACAAACACACACACACACCCTGTGCAGCCTCAGCTGACACACACACACACACACACACCCTGTGCAGCCTCAGCTGACACACACACACCCTGTGCAGCCTCAGCTGACACACACACACACACACACACACACACCCTGTGCAGCCTCAGCTGACACACACACACACACACACAGCCTGTGCAGCCTCAGCTGACACACACACACACACACACAGACACACACAAACCCTGTGCAGCCTCAGCTAACAGACACACACAGACAGTGCAGCCTCAGCTAGCAAAACACACACACACACACACACACACCCTCAGCTGCCACACACTCCCCCTCTGCAGCCTCAGCTAGCAACACAGACACTGTTCAGCCTTAGCTATGGTAGCGCGACACACACACACACCCTGTGCAGCCTCAGCCAGCAACAGAAACACACACACACACACACAAATACATTCTGCTCACCTATCCTCCGTCGGCTCGGGAGCACGCAGGCACGGGGACCCGATAATGATCACAGCTGCTGTCACTGCTGAACTTTCTGCCGGCGCGTGCAGAGCACTCAGAGCAGTTCTCACTGCACAACAGCCACTGGCCAATCACAGGTAAGCATCTGAGGTCATATGCAGCAGGTGCTTGCCTCTGATTGGCAGGCGGCTGTTATTGCGTTCTACAGCGAGAACTTCACTGTGCGCGGCAAAGACAAAACTGTAAGCTGAAATAGACAGCTGGAGGCTGTGGCCCCTTGCACCGGTCGCCATCTTTACCGGGTCCACGGGCCAGCGGGCCGCAAGAAGCCACCTGAAGGGCCGCATGCGGCCCGTGGGCCGCGTGTTTGAGACCCCTGTTCTAATGTATTGAGATGCACTTCTATGTATGCATACCATTTTCTACATTTCATATAGTTAAATGTCTTCAACAGCCTTCAAACAATAATAAATCTTTATATCTATAGCGCCAACATATTCCGCAGCGCTTTACAGTTCAGGAGGATCATATACAAACAAGTAACAGTTATAGAAAATACAATAATTTAAGTATGGAAAAAAGAGACAACCCTGCTCATGAGAACTTACAATCTACAATGAAATGGGGGGGGGGACAAGGTATAAGTGCTTATTTACAATGACAATCCAGCCATCTCAAGGAAATGGGGGATAGATAATGGCTTCCTGGACCAGTTGGTCAGAACCTTGAGATGCATTTGGGTGCATGGAGTTTAACGTATGGTTATGTTCTGAGAAGGCGTAAAGGGACTATGTGAATTTAGTTTGGCTAGGGGGTGTGATAGGCCACCCTAAAAAGATAAATTTTTAGAGTGTGTCTGAAGCTGAGTAAGTTGATTCGTCCTAGCTTCTTGGGGTAGAGCGTTCCAGAGGATTGGTGCAGCTTGGGAGAATTCTTGGATCCGGGAGTGGGAGGTTTGGATTAGTGTGGATGTTAGTCGAAAGTCATTTGCACAGCGTAGAGAACAGGTGGGGTGATAGACAGAGAGGAGGGTGGAGATGTAGGGGGGTGCTGCACTGTGGAGAGCTTTGTGGGTGAGAACAAGCACTTTGAATTGGATCCTGTGATATATGGGCAGCCAGTGCAATGACTGGCACAGAGTGGAGACATCCGAGTTACCCAGGTAGGTGACCCTGGCTGCAGCATTAAGGAAGGACTGTAGAAGAGAGAGTCTAGTTAGGGGGAGACTAATTAATAGAAAGTTACAGTAGTTGAGGTGGGAGTGGATCAGTGGATCAAATAATGATGACCTATCCTTAGGATAGGTTATCTTTAATGATCAGTGGGAGTCCATCACCAGGCACACTCACTCATCAGCTGTTATCAGCTCAATTGGCAGATGAATATAAAGACTGATTGGATTTGGAAATGATCAAGTCTTCACTGTTTAGTGTCTGCTGTGCCAAGAACACAGCAGCTCAGCTCTTATTATCTTCAATACTTGAAAACCTTAGAGAACTTGAGTATGGCCTCTGTGCAAGTCGATATGTAGAGTACGGTATGTACTGTAATGGAGCCCTAAACAATGCTCCTATTTTTGCATGGATGAAGGTGAACCTTTTTTTCCCTTTGATATCCTGTCTTGGAGACTAAAACTGTTTGCAAGTGCATCCTGTCATGTTCTTGCCCTTGTCTTGTTGGCGTGATCTGAGTGATGTGTTTTTGTGGCATACTCTTCAATAGGAAGTGAGCTCCTATACTCAGCAAGGGCCACTAAAAAGTGAATGGTAAGGGCTCATTCAGATGTTCATGTTTTCTCCCTAATTTTTGATACTTTATCGTCCCTTCTTTTTTCTTATCATCACTTTATTCCTTTATTGCTTCTACTTCCTCTTTACTACGATCCATTAACTCTTTACAATTTTTCTTTCTTATATATCCTTTCACATTCATCTAACCATTCCTTCTCTCCATACACACATGTATAGTGAAAACAACTTACGAGTGAGCTGCTTCCCTGCTGTCCCCTCTTTTACATATCAATTATCCCACAGCATGCGCAGTTCTCTTTACTATCCCAGTGGCCCACGTAAGCGCACCTTGCCCTGCTCCCCTGGGATCCATCTCTAGTGCAGGCGCATTAGGACACATCATCCCCTCATGAATCATTCACAGTGCGGGTGATGTCAGTAACAGCAAACAGCTGATCCCCATCCATCCCCTCCCTTGACCCTTTGTATACTGCCCATATACTTCCTGGCTCTTCACGCAGCGCAACAGGACCCACATGTTTTTCCATCCTGACATCATCTACACGACTCCCACAGGTATATGTAAGCATTTTAAACCCTTTTACTATTGGTATGTACTGCAGATTACTAGGCATGTTTGTCAAATACATAGTGGTCCTTCTCTTATTTACCTTCTGCCATATCCTCTTATTTTTTCTATTTGTGTACCTATTTTTTTAATTTCTCCATTATTTTATGATTTTAATGTTCTTTCATTTTTTACGTGTCTCTCTTTTTCTTTTCCATTTTATCTCTTCTTGGCTCCGTCTTACTTTTATACATTCTTTTCTCATTTCTCAGAGTTCCCCTTGAAAGTAAATGTATGGTAGTGCACCATCTAGTGGTCATATGATATTCCTACATGTTTGATGTATAAAAATATTCATTTTTTGGAGATGTTCCTAATAGTGATGAGTGAACTCGAACTACGTATAAAGTTTGGGGTTTGTACCAGACATCTAGTGTCCAGGGTTCGAACTCAAACACAGACTTTTCACGGAAGTCTGTGTCAGAGTTCGGATACTGAATAAAGTTTGTTGAAAACTTTTTGCAATGGGGAATATGCCTATTCGCTGCTGTGAACAAAGTAAAGTAAAATAAATTATATAAGGTTCCCTATATTTTTAATATAAATAACCAGAGCAGGTAAAGCAGACGACTGCGGGCTGCAACCCTCAGATGTCTGCTTTACCTTGGCTTGTTATAAAAACAGAGAGGAACGCAAATATTTTTTTTGTATTTATGTCCTATCCACATTTGTTGGGCAGGGTAAATTGTCCTGCCCTTAACCCCATTTTGTTTTCTTTTGCAACCTCCTAGCCCTTACTGCAACCATATTACAGCATCAAAGTTCAAGTCCCCATTGACTTAGGCTAGGTTCACATTTCCGTTGTTTTGCATCAGTCACATGCGTTGCTTGACGCATGTGACTGATGCGTTGTACAACGGATGACAAAGAACAGAAATCATTGTCGGACTCCGTTGTGTGCGGGGGGCGAAGCGCGAGGGGGCGGAGCGCGAGGGGGGCGGAGCCGAGCCGGGCTGTGGCGCTGAGGACGTCAGTGCCGTGGGGACTGCAGGGCTGGGGACAAGTAAGTGTGTGTGAGTGTGAGTGTGTGAGTGTGTGTGTGTGTGTGTGTGTACACATGCAGAGTGCGGGAGGGTGCGGAGACGAGTGGGGAAGTGTCGGCCTCCTTGAACACGTATCCAGGGTAAATATCGGGTAACTAAAAGCACTTTTTGCTTGGTTACCCGATATTTATCTTGGATACCAGCGTACACCGCTTAGCGCTGGCTTCCTGCACCCGTAACCAGTGTAAATATCGGGTAACTAACCAAAGCACATTGCTTGGTTACCCGATATGTATCTTGATTACGGGTGCAGGGAGCCAGAGAGAGCATGCGCAGCAAAATCCTACGGATTGCGCTGCTCAAAAAACGTCACAGGCTGCGTTGCTCCCGCCCGGCGGTCAGTTAAAAAAATGACTGACCGCGATGCAGCAGATGCAACGCAGCATCATCAGTCGCAATCCGTCACTAATTGAAGTCTATGGGGAAAAACTGGATTCCTGCAAAATATTTTGCAGGATACCGTAATTCCTCAAGGCGACGGATTGTGACTTATGCAAAACAACGGAAGTGTGAACCTAGCTTTATATGGTCTGGGGTCAAGTTTGGGTCCTGAACCAAACGTTTAAGTAAAATCTGGGTGAACCTGAACATCCACAGGTCTGCTGATCTCTAGTTCCTAATACTCCTTCTATGGATTACCATGTACCATGTTCCCATTGTGCTGATATTATCCATGTGATTATTATATCTACTTGTTTAGCTTTAACTATAACAACAGACTGGCCATAGGTCACCTTACCTGAAATCAGTAGACTCACATATGCTGCATTCGGGTCAGGAGACTAGAAATCAGTCTGTAAACTGACCAATTTTCATGGCTGTCTGAATGAGCAACAATGTATATTTCACCTCCAGTCACTGATTGCATGCAGCTGCCGGCGGAGGTGACAGCTGATCGATTTGATTGTTATGTGTTGTATACATCTGATATTGACCTATCCTAACGATATGTAAACGATTCTTTAAGGCGAAAACCCACTTTAGTATAGTTCAATTGTTGTGAACCACTATACCTCCACCTGCCTTCATAATGATATTAGTGCTTTTTTCCCAAAAAAGATGGTTGTCTGTCTTTTAGAGTGAGTTGGGCTTTGGATTACGTGCCACAATTTTAGTTTATTAATATGCAGGATATATTAGCCTTCTCATATGTGTTCTGGGAAATTTTATATCAATTAGATATCTGTTGCAATGGGCATTGGAGATAAAGCCTTGGTGACTGAACGTGGAAGATTTGCAATGAACTCAGAATAGAAAATGTCCCATGAGGTTGACTTTGCAGATGGACATGTTCAAATCTATTTTACTTGACTTCAGTAAGACTACGTGTCTTTTTTCTTTTTTTTTCTTTTTAAATGGGTGCAATTCAAAAGTTGTCCTGCTTCACCGACTTTGTCACTGTTTTACTTTCTTCCCGTGCCTCTGTATTCTGACATTGTGCCTCCCTTTCACTTTAGTCATCTGGTCATACCTTCTAGATCTCTATGGAGGTTTGTTTTTCTCCTCTATGATGCTGGCCAATAATAAGGCAGCATCATAGAAGATGAAAAGCAAATGTCCACAGAGAAAATCAGAACTACTTGGCTCAGCATGTTCTCACGAGAAGAGACTTCTCTCATGTGTCCAAACTGAGAGCTCATTCGTGTTGCATTTTAGGACATTATTGGAGTGTTAGAGCACTTCTGCTCTCCAAGATCTAGAGCACATGAACAGTCCTCTACAACCCCTTTGGGAAAGAGTATTGGGCCATAATATAGTACCCTGGCACAGCCACAGAGTACATAAAGTCCTTTAGTTTATAAACTCCACTAGAGCATGATCAGATGTCCATGATACCATATCCTGGTACATAGATATAAAGTACATAAACCAAAAAAGGAATGAGCAGTGGGCCATGTTAGCATGCCATGGCATATAGTAACATGGTACAGAAACCCCCCACTTATATCATGCAGAAAGCTATGATACCATACTCGAACACAACTAGCACATAATCGCAGGTGCATAACTACAGGCTCAAGAATAGAGGTCCAAAGAAGATGGTTGAGATTCTTTGTTTCCAGTTCCGTGTGCCAATTCATTATTCTGTTGGAAAAAGTTGCTGCTGGAAAGCAAACGTTTCCCTTCATTGTAAGATAAATTACCTTAAAATGTGAGGTTTTCATGCATAATATTCTGTTTACTTCTCTATTTTATTAGCCACAGACACTGATTTTTTTCTTTTAATTACAGATTCATCCAACATGTTAGTTTGTTGAATTTCGGGTTATGCTTGCAGCCATGATAATGTTCACAATGGCCATAAGGTCAGGTTGCACTGTTTTTTTTATCTGCTCATGACCACAATACAGAGTACAGAGTGGCCATAACATATTTCCCAAGAATGGCAAGACCTTGAAAATGTCATTAAGCAAATATGAGAAAGCAAAAAAAAAAAAAAGTACAACAAATACAGCCTAATGTAGGTTCATTTCTCTTCAACAATAATAGATTTCTAGTCAGTGCAACTAAATTAATTATTTGATAAAATACCAATAAATTTCCCATCTGTTCCAAAAATTGCAAAACTAATCAAATAGGATTTGTTAAAAAGACTATTTTCAAGCAAAAAAGAACAGACAAGAGCCCACAGTGTATGTGTCAATTCCAGAGGATTCTACTCACAGTAAAATTTAGTAAGTGCAAATAAAGAAGTGGAGTCCATTGGGCCTATATTAGATGGGAAAAAAGAAAGACAACTCTAAAGATGTCTCTGGCAATCTATTTATATTACATCTAATGATAGCTGAACCCAAACTGTAAAGTTCGGGGTCCATACCGGATACCTAGTGTCCGTGTGCAGACCCTGAACACTTCTCGGAGAAGTCTGTGTAACTGTTTGGGTTCTGCCACCCGGGTAAAGGGCTAGGGAGCCTGCAAAAAGAAGCAAAATGGGGATTAAAGCAGGACAATTATATTTTCGCCTGGCTGTTACGCTGCTTTCGGGTTCGCTAATTAAAGCTTATGAATATTCACTGCTTACCCTGCCTACCCTTTGTGACAGTGACACCATCTGTGATTGGTTGCAGTCAGACTGCACCCCCATCCTCTATGTCGGTGTCTATAATTGCTTGCCCTCATACTAGCTGCCTGGGTCCCCAAAGTGGAGTGCAAAAATAAATACCGTATTTTTCGCTTTATAAGACGTACCTGATTATAAGACGCACCCCCAAATTTGGTGAAGGAAAAGAGAATTTTTTTTTTTAATGTTAAATGGGGTCCGTCTTGTAATGCCAGTGTCTATCTAACAAATCATATAGGGTATATGTCCCTCATAGCCCCCCCATCCTAAAATTAGCCCCCTTAATCTGGATATGGCCCCCTTATATTGAATATAGCCCCCTTGTGCTGGCACACATCCCCCAGTGATGCCACATGTCCCCCATTGATGGCACGTGTCCCCTATTGCTGGCACACATCCCCTATTGCTGGCATATGTCTCCTATTAATGGAACACGTCCCCTATTTATGGCACACGTCCCCCTGTGCTGGAACACATCCCCTATTGCTGGCACATATCCCCTACAGCTGGCACAGGTCTCCTATAGATGGCACATGTCTCATGCAGCTGGCACAGGTCTCCTATGGATGGCACATGGCACCCTGTACTGCCCATGCCACCCTATGGATGGCACATGTCCCCCTGTGCTGCCCATGGCCCCCTATGGATGGCACACCTCCCCCTGTGTTAGATATGGCCCCCTATGGATGGCACGCCTCCTCCTGTGTTAGAAATGGCCCAATATGGATGGCACACCTCCCCCTGTGTTAGATATGGCCCCCTATAGATGGCACACCTCCTTCTGTGTTAGATATGGCCCCCTATGGATGGCACACCTCCCCCTGTGTTAGATAGGGCCCCCATGCTGCTGCCCATAGTAAAATAAAACACTCTTTCCTTACCTTCTTCAGTGCTGTCCTCCCTCGTGTCTCCCTCTGTGCTGCTGAGCTCCTGCACTTCCTGGTTCTCGGTGCCGGTCATGTGATCAGTACAGCAGAGTGATATCTCTGCGTGCCTGATCACAGCGGCAGCAGAGAGACCGGGAGATCAGTGCTGGAGGAGGTAAAGAGTTTTTTTACTTTACTATGGGCAGCAGCATAGGGGCCATATCTAACACAGGGGGGGCATGTGCCATCAAAGGGGGGCGCAGGCAGATATAATATGCGCCGCTGCCCCCGCCCATCACCGCGGTGCAGTTTCAGCACCACGGTGATGGACAGCGGCAGTGCATATTATATGAGCGGGAGCAGGAGATCTAACGCTGCCTCCTGCAGCTTTCACCAGCCCCCAGCAGCACTTCAGAGCTGCCCCCACCTCCCCTGGACTCTGTAATATATATATATATATATATATATATATATATATATATATATATACACACCCCATATATTCGGATTATAAGACGCACCCCCTACTTTCCACCAAAATTTGGGGGAACAAAAGTGCGTCTTATAAAGCGAAAAATACGGTAATTGGAACAAATAACGTGCAGACCCCCATCTTTTGATTCTAGCGCAGAAAAAGTAAACGGTTGGAGGCTGTGGGCTTTATTTATGCTATATATCAAAATACAAAGAACCCCACACAAGTTTTTTTTAATTTAAATAAAAAATTTAAAAAAAAAAACAAAAAAACTTGATTGATGATTTAGAGATGATCTGCAAAGTGGAGAGGACCAAAATTGCTCCTAACACGTGCGCAAACCTCATCATCAACTACAAAAAACGTCTGACTGCTGTGCTTGTCAACAAGGGTTTTGCCACCAAGTGTTAAGTCTTGTTTGCCAGAGGGATCAAATCCTTATTTCTCTCTGTAAAATGCAAATACATTTTTATAATTTACAGTCAGGGCCAGAAATATTTGGACAGTGACACAAGTTTTGTTATTTTAGCTGTTTACAAAAACATGTTCAGAAATACAATTATATATATAATATGGGCTGAGAGTGCACACTCCCAGCTGCAATATGAGAGTTTTCACATCCAAATCAGAGAAAGGGTTTAGGAATCATAGCTCTGTAATTCATAGCCTCCTCTTTTTCAAGGGACCAAAAGTAATTGGACAAGGGACTCTAAGGGCTGCAATTAACTCTGAAGGCGTCTCCCTCGTTAACCTGTAATCAATGAAGTAGTTAAAAGGTCTGGGGTTGATTACAGGTGTGTGGTTTTGCATTTGGAAGTTGTTGCTGTGACCAGACAACATGCGGTCTAAGGAACTCTCAATTGAGGTGAAGCAGAACATCCTGAGGCTGAAAAAAAAGAAAAAATCCATCAGAGAGATAGCAGACATGCTTGGAGTAGCTAAATCAACAGACGGGTACATTCTGAGAAAAAAGGAATTGACTGGTGAGCTTGGGAACTCAAAAAGGCCTGGGCGTCCACGGATGACAACAGTGGTGGATGATCGCCGCATACTTTCTTTGGTGAAGAAGAACCCGTTCACAACATCAACTGAAGTCCAGAACACTCTCAGTGAAGTAGGTGTATCTGTCTCTAAGTCAACAGTAAAGAGAAGACTCCATGAAAGTAAATACAAAGGGTTCACATCTAGATGCAAACCATTCATCAATTCAAAAATAGACAGGCCAGAGTTAAATTTGCTAAAAAACACCTCATGAAGCCAGCTCAGTTCTGGAAAAGTATTCTATGGACAGATGAGACAAAGATCAACCTATACCAGAATGATGGGAAGAAAAAAGTTTGGAGAAGAAAGGGAACGGCACATGATCCAAGGCACACCACATCCTCTGTAAAACATGGTGGAGGCAACGTGATGGCATGGGCATGCATGGCTTTCAATGGCACTGGGTCACTTGTGTTTATTGATGACATAACAGCAGACAAGAGTAGCCGGATGAATTCTGAAGTGTACCGGGATATACTTTCAGCCCAGATTCAGCCAAATGCTGCAAAGTTGATCGGACGGCGCTTCATAGTACAGATGGACAATGACCCCAAGCATACAGCCAAAGCTACGCAAGAGTTCATGAGTGCAAAAAAGTGGAACATTCTGCAATGGCCAAGTCAATCACCAGATCTTAACCCAATTGACCATGCATTTCACTTGCTCAAATCCAGACTTAAGACGGAAAGACCCACAAACAAGCAAGACCTGAAGGCTGCGGCTGTAAAGGCCTGGCAAAGCATTAAGAAGGAGGAAACCCAGCGTTTGGTGATGTCCATGGGTTCCAGACTTAAGGCAGTGATTGCCTCCAAAGGATTCGCAACAAAATATTGAAAATAAAAATTTGTTTGGTTTATTTGTCCAATTACTTTTGACCTCCTAAAATGTGGAGTGTTTGTAAAGAACTGTGTACAATTCCTACAATTTCTATCAGATATTTTTGTTCAAACCTTCAAATTAAACGTTACAATCTGCAATTGAATTCTGTTGTAGAGATTTCATTTCAAATCCAATGTGGTGGCATGCAGAGCCCAACTCGCAAAAATTGTGTCACTGTCCAAATATTTCTGGACCTAACTGTATACCAGGGGTCTCAAACTCAGCTGGGTGTATGGGCCGCACAGAGGAAAAAAATAATTTGGGGGGCCGCATTCTTTGCAGGACAAAGTGACATTTTTATTGGTACCATATTTTTTTTTTTTTTACACTCCTTTGAATCACTGATTTTGAACATTTTTCACTTGTTTATTATAATAAATGTGTACATTCTTTGTTTAAATATATATTAAAAAAAAAATGTGATATTGAAAAAAAGTCATGCCTTATTTTTTTTTTTTTTTTTACATTTTATCCCTTTCTTGTAACTAATAGTGTTACAATTATAACTATATAGAAATTTTGGCCAACATCTTTTAGTAATGTTCCCCATCTTGTTGTAATGTGCCCATCCTGTAGTAATGTGTCCAGCCTTGTCCCCCATCTTATAGTAATGTTCCCCATCTTTGTCCCCTTGTAGTTATCTCCCTATCCTGTAGTACTGTCCCCATCATATAGTTGTCCCATTCTATAGTAATGTGCCCATCCTACAGTAATGTCCCTATCCTATAGTAATGTCCCCAGCCTTATCCATATCCTATAGTAAAGTTTCTCATCCTTGTTCCCTTGTAGTAATGTCCCTATCCTGTAGTACTGTGCCCATCCTATAGTAATGTCCCTATCCTGTAGTACTGTGCCCATCCTATAGTAATGTCCCCATCCAATAGTATTATGCCCATCCTTGTAATGTCCCCATCCTTTAGTAATGTGCCCACCTTGTCCCTATTCTATAGACATGTGCCCACCTTGTCCCCATCCTGTAGTCATGTGCCCACCTTGACCTTATTCTATAATCATGTGCCCACCTTGTCACTATTCTATAATCATGTGCCCACCTTGTCCCTATCCTATAGTCATGTGCCCACCTTGTCCCTATTCTATAGACATGTGCCCACCTTGTCCCCATCCTGTAGTCATGTGCCCACCTTGACCTTATTCTATAATCATGTGCCCACCTTGTCCCTATGCTATAGTCATGCGCCCACCTTGTCCCTATCCTATAGTCATGTGCCCACCTTGTCCCCATCCTATAGTCATGTGCCCACCTTGTCCCTATTCTATAGACATGTGCCCACCTTGTCCCCATCCTGTAGTCATGTGCCCACCTTGACCTTATTCTATAATCATGGGCCCACCTTGTCCCTATCCTATAGTCATGTGCCCACCTTGTCCCTATCCTATAGTCATGTGCCCACCTTGTCCCCATCCTATAGACATGTGCCCACCTTGTCCCTATCCTATAGTCATGTGCCCACCTTGTCCCTACCCTATAGTCATGTGCCCACCTTGTCCCCATCCTATAGTCATGTGCCCACCTTGTCCCCATCCTGTAGTAATGTACCCAACTTGTCCCTATTCTATAGTAATGTCCCCATCCTGTAGTAATGGGTGGTGGCGGCGGCTGAAACTGGGCAGGGGCAGTGGCTATAACTTACCGATCACTCTCAGCTTCCACAGGCTCTGGAGTGAAGCTGAGGGGGCGGTCTCTGGCCCCAGATCCACAGTGATTGGAGAGATCGGTCACAAGGCCAGTCTCTCCAATCAGAGCTGGGGGCGGGTGAAACTGAGGTCACCCAGCTCCAGCCAATGATCGGTGCTACAGCTGCACTGATCATGGCTGGATTTCAATGTTTCAGCCGTTTTCAATGGCTGAAACATTAGTGGCTGTGATTGGCTGAGCGGCGTTCGTCAGCCAATCACAGCCTCCGTAGGTCCGGGGAGGAGACACCACCCCTCCTGAGGTCCCCTCCCCCCCCGAATCTAAGGTATTTGCAATGCAAAGCGATCGCAGCTACCGGGGCTGTGATCTCGCCATGACATACTGGGTATGTCATGGGTCCTTAAGTACCAGGGAGCCATGATATACCCAGTATGCATAGGTCGCTAAGGGGTTAACATCCAACACACACACACACACACAATTCTTCTCACCTGTGCCGCGCTCCCTCGGCTCCTCATCTCTGCTTCGTGCGGCCCCCAGACCCGTGCCCCTGTTACTATCGCGGCCGATGCAGGGGCCGCAGCCCCTGTCAGTGATTTCTGTCAGATGATTGTTTTGCCGGCGCGAGAGCGCAGAGTCCTTGACTCAGATCAGCGCCGGCAAAACATTCATCTAACAAAGTGCAGACAGTGGCTGCGGCCCCTGTACCGGCCGCGATAGTGACAGGGTCCCGAGCCTGGGGGCCGCAGGAAGCAGCCTGACGGACCGCATGCGGCCCGCGGGCCGCGTGTTTGAGACCCCTGATTTATACAATGTTTGATTGGAACATCACACTGCAGATGTTCTTACATGCTTAATGGACTTTTATGACCATGGAGAAGACAGTCAAATACAAAACCTTATTTTAAGGAAGTTACAACTGTATTTATCACTGATGACATCTAGCTTCAGTTGTTTTTTTAAATGTTGTATTGTTAATGGTGATTCAATCCCCCAAAAATTTCTTAAAAACATTTTATTTTTTTAGATTTTTTTTTTTTGATAGATTAAGTTTTTTTGTAAAAATGCTTTTTGCACCAGGGTTTAATAAATTTTCTTAAAATATATGAATACAGTTGGTGAGATTATGATAAGGAGGTGAATTTTCCCATGGGTATACACTGTGTGCAGAATTATTAGGCAAGTTGTATTTTAAAGGATTTTTTTTTATTATTGATCAACAACTATGTTCTCAATCAACCCAAAAGATAAATATCAAAGTTTAATATTTTTGGAAGTTGGAGTGGTTTTTTTTTTAGATTTGGCTATCTTAGAAGGATATCTGTTTGTGCAGGTAACTATTACTGAGCAGAATTATTAGGCAACTTAATAAAAACCAAAATATATTCACATCTCACTTGTTTATTTTCACCAGGTAAACCAATATAACTGCACAAAATTTAGAAACAAACATTTCTGACATGCAAAAACATAACCCAAAAAATTAGTGACCAATATAGCCACCTTTCTTTATGATGACACTCAACAGCCTACCATCTATAGATTCCCGTCAGTTGCTTTATCTGTTTATGACCAACATTGCGTGCAGCAGCCACCACAGCCTCCCAGACACTGTTCCGAGAGGTGTACTGTTTTCCCTCCCTGTAGATCTTACATTTTATGAGCGACCACAGGTTCTCTATGGGGGTTCAGATCAGGTGAACAAGGGGGCCATGTCATTATTTTTTCATCCTTTAGACCTTTACTGGCCACTGTGGTGTAGTTGGATGCATGTGATGGAGCATTATCCTGCATGAAAATCCTGTTTTTCTTGAACGATACCGACTTCTTCCTGCATCACTGCTGGAAGAAGTGATCTTCCAGAAACTGGCAGTAGGTCTGGGAGTTGAGCTTCACTCCATCCTCAACCCGAAAAGGTCCCACAAGTTCATCTTTGATGATACCAGCCCATACCAGTACCCCACCTCCACCTTCCTGGCGTCTGAGTCGGAGTGGAGCTCTCTGCACCTTACTGATCCAGCCTCTGGCCCATCCATCTGGCCCACCAAGAGTCACTCTCATTTCATCAGTCCATAAAACCTTTGAAAAATCAGGCTTAAGATATTTCCTGGCCCAGTCTTGACATTTTATCTTATGTATTTTGTTCAAAGGTGGTTGTTTTTCAGCCTTCCTTACCTTGGCCATATCCCTGAGTATGGCACACCTTGTGCTTTTTGATACTCCAGTAACGTTGCAGCTCTGAAATATGGCCAAATTGGTAGCAAATGGCATCTTGGCAGCTTCACGCTTGATTTTCCTGAATTCATGGGCAGTTATTTTGCGCCTTTTTTGCCCAACACGCTTCTTACGACTCTGTTGGCTATTTGCCATGAAACGCTTGATTGTTCGGTGATCACGCTTCAAAAGTTTGGCAATTTCAAGACTGCTGCATCCCTCTGCAAGACATCTCACAATTTTGGACTTTTCAGAGCCCGTCAAATCTATCTTCTGACCCATTTTGCCAAAGGAAAGAAAGTTGCTTAATAATAAGCACACCTTATACAGGGTGTTGATGTCATTACACCACACCCCTCCTCATTACAGAGATACACATCACCTGATTTACTTAATTGGTAGTTGGCTCTCAAGCCTATACAGCTTGGAGTAGGACAACATGTATAAAAAGTATCATGTGATCAAAATACTCATTTGCCTAATAATTCTGCACACAGTGTAGTATTGGATCAAATTTATTATCTGGATCAAGACTGAACTGGATCACTATTGACATATTAAAGGGTTAATTTCAGGGTATGTGGGGTTTGCAAAATAATAATGGGTAAAGTGATTCAGTTGTTTTTTTCACTTGTACATGACCACTGAATCATGTAAACACAGTTATTTTATTTAGTTACACACATTGTTTAAGAAAGGTCTGAGATGTGAGACCAAAACGCATCACTGCTGTACCTATTTGTAAATGAAATATGAAAAAATTAATAATTTATGTGAGAGTCGATCTTTCTTCATTGATCTACAATGAAGCCCGTTCCAGAGTTCGATCTCCACAAAACAGACAAGTGTGCCAGCCTGTTTTTTTCTAATTTCAGTATAAGGCTGGGATCACATTCTTGTGTCCTGCTCTGAGCACTTACGTCAGAGTTTCCGTGTAGAGCTCACAAAAAATGCGATTCAGATGAAACCCCAAACAGAGCCAATGACTATAATGGGGCTGATGGACACACTTTGGACTCTGTTTGGCGACTGTTTTGCTGGTGTCCATCTTTTCAGGTGTGCCCAGAACTGTGGTCAATCACACTTGTGCGCTAAAAAAAACGCCTCAAATGATGGGATACTGGTGAAAGGGAGACGAAATGGAGACCGGTGTCTCCTTTTGCCTATTTAGCATGAGTGGTGTTGTTGGAAATTTTGTATGAATCGCAATTTTTTCGGATTTGCATGGAAACCTGAAGTAAGCTCTCATCAGGATGAATGTGAACCAAACAATATTACGAGTTTTGAGAGGTACAACAAACAGCAGTAAAATAAGTTTTTCTTTCTATTTTTGAGTGGCTCACATCACCAATAAGACAACTTTATTCTTCAGGTCAATGTAATTACAGTGATACCAGATTTATAATGCTTTCCTACTTTCACACAGTAAAAATGATTTTTTAGAATAAATATTTTTTTTTTGTCGCCGTGTTCAGAGAGCTGTAACTTTTTTATTTTTTGGCAAACCGAGCTGTGTGAGGGCTTATTTTTGACACGAGTTGGAGATTTTCTGGGTACCATTTCGGGATATTTAACTTTTTTATTGCTTTTTATTCATGTTTTTCAGGTTTAGAAAAAACAAGAACCAACAATTCACTTAACGTTTTATTTTTTTTGCATGGTTCGCTGTGCAGTAAAAGTAATAAGACCAATTTTGTTCTTTGGGTCAGTACAATTATAGTGACACCAGATTTATATTGTTTTTATGGTTTTCTACCTTTAGACACATTAAACTATATTTTACAAAAATGAATGTTTTTGCATCGCCATATTCCGAGAGTTGTAACTTTTTTATTTTTTTTTTTACAAATGAGACATTTAATTGGGGCTTGTTTTTTGCATGATGGTTTGGTGTGTTCATTCATACCATTTTTTTTTATATACAGTCATATGAAAAAGTTTGGGCACCCCTATTAATGTTAACCTTTTTTCTTTATAACAATTTGGGTTTTTGCAACAGCTATTTCAGTTTCATATATCTAATAACTGATGGAGTGAGTGATATCTCTGGATTGAAATGAGGTTTATTGTACTAACAGAAAATGTGCAATCCGCATTTAAACAAAATTTGACCGGTGCAAAAGTATGGGCACCTCAACATAAAAGTGAAATTAATATTTTGTAGATCCTCCTTTTGCAAAAATAACAGCCTCTAGTCGCTTCCTGTAGCTTTTAATGAGTTCCTGGATCCTGGATGAAGGTATATTTGACCATTCCTGTTTACAAAACAATTTCAGTTCAGTTAAGTTTGATGCTCGCCGATCATGGACAGCACGCTTCAAATCATCCCACAGATGTTCAATGATATTCAGGTCTGGGGACTGGGATGGCCATTCCAGAACATTGTAATTGTTCCTCTGCATGAATGCCTGAGTAGATTTGGAGCGGTGTTTTGGATCATTGTCTTGCTGAAAAATCCATCCCCTGCGTAACTTCAAGAATCTGCTGATACTGAGTTGAATCCATGTGACCCTCAATGTTAACAAGATTCCCGGTGCCGGCATTGGCCACACCAAACAACAATATGACCAAACAACTCAATCTTTATTTCATCAGTCCACAGGACCTTCTTCCAAAATGTAACTGGCTTGTCCAAATGTGCTTTTGCATATCTCAGGCGACTCTGTTTGTGGCGTTGCTTGCAGAAACGGCTTCTTTTGCATCACTCTCCCATACAGCTTCTCCTTGTCCAAAGTGCACTGTATTGTTGACCGATGCACATTGACACCATCTGCATCAAGAGGTGGTCTGTGGATTGTCCTTGACTGTTCTCACCATTCTCCTTCTCTACCTTTCTGATATTTTTCTTGGCCTGCCACTTCTGGGCTTAACAAGAACTGTACCTGTGTTCTTCCATTTCTTTACTATGTTCCTCACAGTGGAAACTGACAGTTTAAATCTCTGAGACAACCTTTTGTATCCTTCCCCTGAACAACTATGTTGAATAATCTTTGTTTTCAGATCATTTGAGAGTTGTTTTGAGGAGCCCATGATGCCACTCTTCATAGGAGATTCAAATAGGAGAACAACTTGCAAGTGGCTACCTTAAATACCTTTTCTCATGATTGGATACCCCTGCCTATGAAGTTCAAAGCTCAATGAGTTTACAAAACCAATTTAATGCCTTTTTTCTTTATAACAATTTGGGTTTTTGCAACAGCTATTTCAGTTTCATATATCTAATAACTGATGGACTGAGTAATATTTCTGGATTGAAATGAGGTTTATTGTACTAACAGAAAATGTGCAATCCGCATTTAAACAAAATTTGACCGGTGCAAAATTATGGGCACCCTTATCAATTTCTTGATTTGAACACTTCTAACTACTTTTTATTGACTTACTAAAGCACTAAATTGGTTTTGTAACCTCATTGAGCTTTGAACTTCATAGGCAGGTGTATCCAATCATGAGGAAAGGTATTTAAGGTGGCCACTTGCAAGTTGTTCTCCTATTTGAATCTCCTATGAAAAGTGGCATCATGGGCTCCTCAAAACAACTCTCAAATGATCTGAAAACAAAGATTATTCAACATAGTTGTTCAGGGGAAGGATACAAAAAGTTAAAAAATTAAAAGCTACAGGAAGTGACTAGAGGCTATTATTTTTGGAAAAGGAGGATCTACAAAATATTAATGTCACTTTTATGTTGCGGTGCCCATACTTTTACACCGGTCAAATTTTGTTTAAATGCGGATTGCACATTTTCTGTTAGTACAATAAACCTCATTTCAATCCAGAAATATTACTCAGTCCATCAGTTATTAGATATATGAAACTGAAATAGTTGTTGCAAAAACCCAAATTGTTATAAAGAAAAAAGGTTAACATTAATAGGGGTGCCCAAACTTTTTCATATGACTGTATATTTGAAGGTCAAAAAATCAAGAAAATCACTGCACTCTCCAGAGATTATTTTCAAACGTGTTTTTTATTTGTGAAGTTTGCGACTGTATAAACGTTTCGGTCTTACTTTAGGCCTTGCTCACTAGTCACTCCTGAAAAATTTTTTTGATGGGAGATTGCTATGGGAGGGATAGCACCACAATAATTGGTAATCTCAGCGTATTGGAAACGATATATGAATGCCAGTTGAGAAACAAAGGTAATGCTCTGTTGTCTCTTTAGGATCACTGTCCTATAAGGCAGGCTTGTGTGCTACCGTTCCCTTCGTGCTAATTAGGAAACCTGTTTAGTAAGTGCTTGTTCATGTAATGCTGGCCCATCCTGGGTTATGGCAAGGTGAGGGTCATATTTGAAGGTCATAAAGAAGAATCCTGTTTATTTGATGGTGAAAAGAATGATCCTGAATTTTCATCACACCAAGCTAAAGCGCATATACAAGGATTTTTTTCCTTTCAATTTTTTTTAAAAGGATACTAGTTTTCAACATTGAAAATACAATATATCATCAATGTTACAAAAGAATAGTGACTCCTCGTAATGTTTTTTTATTATCTTAATCCTGAGAAAACCAATAATAGAAGCGCCAGGAAACATAAGTAATGTAGAGGATTTAGTGAAGACTTTTTAAACCTCTAGTTACCAACCCCAATTTTTCAAATCTGATGTGTAAATTTATACAATAATAACTCAGGAATATTTTTACATATCCCAGGGATTCTGAGACTGTTTTTTTTTTGTGACACATGGTCCTATATAGGAGCATTTTATTATGTGGAGAGAAGACATAGCACCACAATACAGTCCCTGACAGAAGTCCTGCCGCTTATCCATGTTATGTAAATAAAAGCTTATAACCTGACTTTAAATTCATCCATTGGTTTTATAAATTACTCTTTTGAAAGCTGAAACCCTCCCAAATTTGGTTTAGTTTATGAAAATAAACTTGCTAGAAAGCTGAAATATTGATCATTTAATGAACACAAAAAGGTCAGATTTTGGCAAGACAAAAGTTTTGTCGCCCAGAAAAGTAATGTGAAATTCAAACAAATAATTCACTTCTAATACAAAGATATGTTGCATAACATTGGTGAATGAAGTTGTGGTGCTATTAGAGCCATATTTAATATTTTGTGTGACTTCCAAGAGCTTGAAGGACTGCATCCATTTGGTTCAACAATGATTCATACAATTTATTAATGAAGTCATCAGGAATAGCAAAGAATGCAGTCTTACATGCCTCCCAGAGTTCATCTAGATTCTTTGGTTTTGTCTTCCAAGCTTCCTCTTTCATCCTACCCCAAACATGCTCAATGATGTTCATGTCTGGTGACTGGGCTGGCCAGTCCTTGAGCACCTTGATCTTCATTGCCAGGAGGAACTTTGCTGTAGAGATGGATATATGAGATGGAGCACCATCCTGCTTCAGAATGTAACCTCTTTTATGATTGGGAATTTAAGAGGTAGCTAATACTTCTTGATATTTTAGGCTATTGATATTGCCTTTCACCTTGCAAATGTTTTGCACACCCTCATACTGAATGTAACCCCAAACCATGATCTTTCCACCACCAAACTTAACCGTTTTCTGGATCCATATGGGCTCCAGTAGGTCTCCTGCAGTATTTGCGGCGGCTGTGGTGTAATTCAACTGAAGATTCATCAGAGAAATCCACCTTCTGTCACTTTTCCAGCATCCATCTGTTTAGCAGGCTGTGGGACTTGGCAAATGCCACACGTTTTTTTAATTGCCTTTTGTTTAGTGCTGGCTTTTGGGCACTGATTTGACCATGGAGGCCATTTCGCGACAGAATCCTACAGACTGTACTAGTTGATACAGGGACTTGAGGTAACCAGGCCTGATGGAGCTCTGCTGCAGTGGAAGAGGGGCTGGTTTTGGATTTTCTAACCAACAAACGTTCCTCCTAAGCAGTTGTCTTGCGGGGTCTGACGGACCTGGGCTTGTCAAAAACATCTCCAGTTTCTTCAAATCTTTTTTTAATTCTTTGTACTTGACGCTGAGACACATTAAAGGTGCCAGCCACCTCTGCAGTGGATCTGGTCTTCAGCCTCTTGATAATCAAGGCTTTGGTCGCAGGGTGGATTTTTGCCATGTTGTTAGAGGTCAAGTTGCAGTTCAACTGAAGGTCTGGGGTGCTGGGTTTATTTTTAAACACACCCACTATTTAACCAATCATTTAGTGAGCACAGGTGAGGATGTAAACTAGGATTGGGTGCATTATATGACAAGGGGACAAAACATTTGTCCTGCCAAAATCTGACATTTCTGTGTTCATTAAATTATCAATATTTCAGCTTTGCAGCAACTTTATTTTCATAACCTAAACCAAATTTGGGAGGGTTTCAGCTTTCAAAAGAGTAATTTATAACAGAGAGTAGTAGAATGAGGGTTTCCAGGCCGCGCCAATGACAAGCCGATATTAAGATGTTAGATTAATGTTGCTTTTATTCCAATATACAGGTCTACGCGTTTCGGAAGGCACCCCTTCCTTCTTCAGGACCAAATGGCAAGAAAACATCAAATCTGCTGTACAAGGAATCCTTACAGCACTATATACCCCACTGATGACGTCATGATCCACCCACTTTTAGAAAAAATCGGCAGGAATCTATGCATTAAAACAATACAATGACGTAGTGTATTAAATTTCTCAAGTTTCATGCCTAGATCACTTGTAACCATTTTTATCTCTCCCAAGGGAAGGAAGGTGAACATTAAAAATAAAAATGTTTCAAAATATATAAAAATGCAATCTGTGTGTGAAGCCTCTTTTTTATTTCTTTATATTTGTATATGTCAGGAAAAATATATGTGTATATATATATATACCTGTGTATATATATATATATATATATATATATATATATATATATAAATAAGGTGAGGGTATGTGAAGTGTCACAACTTTGCCTAGAACACCATATAGACACATGACATTTAGATCAAGGTTGTTGGGTAAGTTACCCATATATGGCCGGAGCCACAGATGGGCTGTTATCAATAGCGTGAAGATTGGGAGGATATATGAAGGTGAACATTGTGACATAATTCAGAAAAAAAGATCCGTCCCAGAAGAAAAGAAGAAAAAAGGAAAAAAGAAAGGAAAATCCGAAAAAAAACCCCTGTGTTGTATGCTGTCCTCAATCGGTATTGCAGGACGGATTTCCCTTAAGGGAAGAAAACAGACAAATTATATCCAATGTCTCTGTATGCGAACCCTATGTGTTAACTCCTCAAGATGAGTTGAACTCGGACGTTAAAACCCACTTTGGGTACAATCATAGAGATTACATTACTGGGAACATAGCTACCCATCACTGAGAATACATGTGGGTGCAACTAACTGAACAACCACCTCAGTATCGTGAACGTTTATGCCAGGTCAGGAGCGTGGGAAAAAAACAACCACGCATGCTCCGACTCAGATATGTAGCGAGTGTAAAAATAGAATCCATTGAAGGGTTGAGAAAAGTTCAACAGCGTGGGGAAAAAACAAGTGCGCATGTCTGCGATCTGTATCTCAAAGGAAAGTCTTATGCTACCTCTATTGTGATGTTATGTTTTATAATATGATCAAAATTTGTGCAAGGAAATGGGGCATTAAAATAGGTGGTACATTACAAAATTAAAAATCGCGTTATTACGACCTGATAAAACAGTTTCTATATAAAACCTCACATAAAATCTGCATAAAGGACTACTTAAAAGACATAAATATGAAATATAAAAAAACTAAAACCAATTGTTATATGATTAAAATCAATAAATGTAGAATATATCCATCAATTTTTAACGGGCAGTAGGATAACTCATGTTATTCAATCAACAAGTATAAGGACCAACACATACGGGAACTTACAGAATAGCTCATATTCTATACGTATTCTGAGGACCTAAAAGAACAAGTCTGTTACCTCATTGAGACCCAGGGGTTTTAGCGTATTCAATTTGTAAATCCAATATGTCTCTTTCCTTTTTAATGCATCCATACGATTATGGGAACAAGAAGGTATTTGTTCAATAGGAGTAATCCTGAGCTTGGAATTCCCATTGTGATATACCGTAATATGTCTTGATAGACCATGCATCATAAATCCTATTTTAATATTGTGTCTAAGCGAGTTGACCCTATTGTGTAGAGCCTGAATCGTTCTCCCAATATATTGTTTGTTACATTCGCATTCAATTAAATATATAACATAGTTGGATTGACAGGTCAGATGTGATCTGATAGGAAACACCTCCCCCCCTGTAATGGAACTAAAATCAAGTCTTTTATGTTGAATAGACTTGCAACATAGACAATTTTTGGACAAACATTTAAACGATCCCATGATTTTATTTTCAGAACCCGAAGTTTTGGTCCCTCTAAGACGGCTAGGGGCCAACTGATTTTTTAGGGTGGAAGCTCTCCGATAGGTTATACCAGGAACTTCTGGAATTACACCCTTCAGAAAAGGGTCATTTAAAAGAATTCCCCAATGTTTTCTAATGATGCTTTTAATCAAAGCACTGTCATTACTGTATGTAATCAGCAAGTTTGAAGCATAATTAAACCTGTTATTATCAACCTGATGGACAATTGGTTTTATTAGATCAACCTGTGTCAAATCTTTCTTGACCTGGTAAGCTTTTTTGATTAAAGGAAGGGGATAGTTTTTTTCTAAAAATTTTTCCTTCAAAATGTCGGTCTGTGATTTAAAATCACCATCCAACGTACAGTTCCTTCTGATCCTCTGGAATTGATTCCTAGGCACATTCTGTAGCCATTTGTTGTAATGATTGCTGGAAAAATGGATGTAGCCATTACTGTCCACTTTTTTAAAAAAGGTCATTGTGTAGACCCCACCATCTTTATGTGTAATCGTGAGGTCTAAGAAGTCAATGCTGTCTTTTCTCACAATGGGGGAAAACGTGAGACCCCAGGAATTATCTGACCCAAAAACTCCTCCACATTATCCTCTGTATTATTCCAAATTAGAAAGAGGTCATCAATGTATCTTTTGTATATAATCACATGTTTAAATAATGCAGAATTAATTATATATTGTAATTCAAACATCCCCATAAACAGGTTTGCGAACGTAGGTCTATCACCGGATTATGAGGATACATGTCACTAGTTTGAGAAGTCACCTTCGAGACTCTACAGATCTTATTAATGTGATCAAGACCATAGAGTGGAAGGATTCCTTTATATTTCTGACACTAGACATATCTGCTCTATACACGAACATCTCCCACCAATTAGGATTGGAGTGCTTTAAACAATTCCTAATGGTAGATGAACGGCTACCTGACAGACAAAAAGAGTTTCTCCTGGAAGGAATGAAATTTATACTGTCTAATAATTATTTTACATTCCAAGATACTTTGTATCACCAGCGCTGCGGGACTGCGATGGGTTCAAAGGTCGCACCTAAGTTCGCAAACCTGATTTAGGACAGCATACAACACAGGGGGGGGTTTCGGATTTTCCTTTCTTTTTTCCTTTTTTCTTCTTTTCTTCTGGGACGGATCTTTTTTTCTGAATTATGTCACAATGTTCACCTACATATATCCTCCCAATCTTCACGCTATTAATAACAGCCCATCTGTGGCTCCGGCCATATATGGGTAACTTACCCAACAACCTTGATCTAAATGTCATGTGTTTATATGGTGTTCTAGGCAAAGTTGTGACACTTCACATACCCTCACCTTATATATATATATACAGGTATATATATATATATATACACATATATTTTTCCTTACATATACAAATATAAAGAAATAAAAAAAGAGGCTTCACACACAGATTGCATTTTTATATATTTTGAAAATTTTTTATTTTTAATGTTCACCTTCCTTCCCTTGGGATAGATAAAAATGGTTACAAGTGATCTAGGCATGAAACTTGAGAAATTTAATACACTACGTCATTGTATTGTTTTAATGTATAGATTCCCGCCGATTTTTTCTAAAAGTGGGTGGATCATGACGTCATCAGTGGGGTATATAGTGCTGTAAGGATTCCTTGTACAGCAGATTTGATGTTTTCTTGCCATTTGGTCCTGAAGAAGGAAGGGGTGCCTTCCGAAACGCGTAGACCTGTATATTGGAATAAAAGCAACATTAATCTAACATCTTAATATCGGCTTGTCATTGGCGCGGCCTGGAAACCCTCATTCTACTACTCTGTTATCTGCCAACCGAGGGACCGCTGCCGTGGCTTTGGAATTATCTACATATATGCTGTTATAGGTGTTGTGACTGTCACAACCCCTATAGGTGAGTAGTACCTTATCTCTCTCTCCCCCATTGCTACTTGGGTAAGACCCTATTGCGCTTCTTTTCTCCACAGTTTATTGTCTAAAAGAGTAATTTATGAAACCAATGGATGAATTTAAAGTCATGTTATAAGCTTTTATTTACATAACATGGATAAGTGACAGAACTTCTGTCAGAGACTGTAGATAGCCACTTGGGGTGTTAATTTTTTTATTACTCACTCAGGTGAGAAGACCAATAGTTTCTAGGATAATTGCCTAACAGCAAATTTATCCCAATATGTGGACCATCATCTACAGAAATGTATGGCGCATTCACCAGCATATTTAAAGGACACGTCTCACATTATTAGTATTTTGGATTCCATTAAATGTTAAAACAATTATATATTAGGTACACTAGATATTAGATCTCTTTATACTGTAATTAATCACTCTAAAGACTGCAATGCAGCTTATTCAGTGCTAAGTAAACTTAATGACTATCAAGACACCCAGATCAATTTTATAGTGGAAAGTATTTCTTTCATCCTGAATTATAGTTATTTTAGTTATAATGGCCAATATTATTTGCAAACATGGGGAACAGTAATGGGGACAAAATATGCCCCAAGTTATGCAAATATTTATGTTGAAAAGTGGGAGGAGTCAACTAATTTTTGCAATAAACAACTTCGTAAAAGCCTAATCGTATGGTGTCTCTTTGTTGATATAATCTTCATTTGCAACAACACGCAAAGCCAGTTATGTGAGTTCCAATAGGATAATTATTCTAATAATTTTGGTCTGGAATTCACTCCCACTATAAGCACCAGTAATGTTAATTTCCTAGACCTCACCATCTTTCTAGATGGATCTAAATTATCCACTAAAAGTTATAGGAAACCAGTAGATGTGAATAGCTTCATTCCTATATCTAGTTGCCATCTACCATCCTGGCTTTTTTTTTTTTTTTCTTCACACACACACACATATATATATATATATTTATTTTTTCTTTTTTTTCTATATTTAGAATGCTTCTCAATAATACAAAATATCAAAAAACCAACAAGCATAAACTTTTGTTTTACATAGGAAAAAAGAGAAGGGGGGGATGTGGGAGAAGAAAAAGAGGACTACGTAATGGGGTGAAATCACGAGAGGTGAGATGGAAGATGGGGGTTGGGGTTGAGGTAGAGGGAAAGTTCCAGCCCATTTATTGAATTGTGTACCTTTTTACAAGGCTTTACATTTTTTTTGGAGAGTATGGAAGAATGTTTAAGTCTTAAGTGTCCATGAACAATATGGTAGATAGATATACCTGTTCATTTTTAAATAAAAAGTGGTGTCTTTAAGTGTGCAAGAGTGTCGAGAAATTTTTGTTGACTTTTGGTAACGGGTCCATTTTTCCCAGGATTCTAAAAGTTTAGCGGTTTTTTTTAATGATGTAGGCGGGATTCCTTGTGTATATTTATAAGATTCGATTCATCGAACCACTCGATTAGGTTTTGTGCATCTTCGTCTTTCCAATGTCTGGCTATTAAAAGTTTATGAGGTGAGGAATTATCGAGAGTTTGTTTAGATGTTGTTTGTGTAAGTCTAGGTTGAGAATGATAAAATATGGGTTAAAATTGAGTTTTGTTTTAAGAGAGCTTTCTATGTGCTATTTAATAGATGTCCAGAATTTTTCGATTTTTGGACAGTTGTACCAAATGTGCAGAGGGGTGCCAATCGCTTGGTTACATCTCCAGTATTGTGGTGAGAGGGATTTATCAATTTTATGTAGAGTATATGGGGTTTTATACCACATTGAGATGATTTTATAGTTTAATTTTTGTTATCTGGATGATATTGTAAGAAAACCATTGTTGAAAACCATTTGGATTTCATTAGGGTTGAATGTGGTATTTAGCTCGGTTTCCCATTTATTGATATAAGATGTTTTTTCTGTGTTATTGTATAAATACCTGTAAATCTTTGATATCAACCTATTCTTCCCGTGAGCGCTTAGCAAGAGGTCTTGTTGAGGGTTTGAAGATGAGATGTCCAGGATAAAATGTAAAGGCCCCTTTACACACTGTAACATCGCTAACGACATCGCTGTAACGTCACTGGTTTTGTGACGTAATAGCGACCTCCCCAACGACATTGCAGTGTGTGAAACGCATCAGCGACCTGGCCCCCGCTGTGAGATCGCTACAAATCTTTCAGGACTATTTTTTGGTCCTTTGTTTCCCGCTGAGCAGCATGAATCGTTATGTTTGACACCGTTACAATGACATCGTTAACAACTTCCCTTTTAAATAGCTGCTTTGTCATGTGCCCAATGACCAGCTAGGTCGTTCTGCAGGTCCGTATCGCTGCTGCGTCATTGGCCAGATCTACCTGCTTGACAGCTCACCAGCGACTCACCAGAGACTTTATAGCGATCCCGCCCAGGTTGGGATCGCTGGTGGGATCGCTAGAACGTCTCAGTGTGTAAAGGGGCCTTAAGGCTAGATCTTGTAAGACTTGAAGATCTTTATCATTTAAATCTATTGGGCTGAAGACCAGTTTTAATTAATTTGTTTTTAATGGTTAATGGTTCTGGATTATATCTCCTAGTGTTAAATCACAGAAACTTTTCAGTGACTTGATATTGTTTTTTAATAGTCTAAATTTATAGGGTATTAAATATAAGATAGGGGTTGCTTTACAGATATTTGGTATTAGTTCTAATTTTTTGTTGAATTTACGTCAAAGCCTGAGTGTTGCTTTTGTGAAAGGATTTAGTTGAGAGGTGTCGGCCATAGAAAGTGGGATAAAGTCCCTTTCAGATTGCTTAATTCTAGGCTGGTCCAGGGTTTTCTGGGAGGAATAGTCCACAACTCCATGAGTCTAGCTATATGAGAGGCTAGCCAATAGCGCTCAAAGTCTGGGAGTGTTACGGGGGGACCGGCAGATTAGGACCAGGGGGTATATATCCTAATCGCCAGTCGGGGCCCACCGTGCTCCAGATGACAAAGGAGCTGCTGGCACCTGAGGGTTAGGCGGAGATTATAGAGCTGGACTGCTCTGAGATAACCCAGGAACTCTGGGAACCGGTCACGTGTGTTGGGACACGTCAGACCGGACGACAACCCGATTAGCGTTTTGGTGCACCTAGCGCTACACCAACCACGTGTGCAGGAAACACGTCAGGCTGGGTGGTAACCAGGTAGCGTTGACCGGAAGACCGCCACGAAAGCGCCCTGTCGGCCACGTGTGTAGGACACGTCAGGCCGAGCGGTCCTCCGATTAGCGTTTCTGGCCACCTCTCGACTGGCCACGTGTGTGTAGGACACGTCAGGCCAGATGGGTACACCAGTAGCGTTGACCGGGAAGCCGAGGAAAATAAGGAACACCCTGTTAACTCCACAGGGGTCCTAGAGTACGCTGTCCGTGCGCGTAGGGGGCACAACCGGACAGGTGGCGCAGCAGGTGCGTTGTCCGTGTGCGTAGGGGGCACAATCGGACAGGTGGCGCAGCAGGTGCGTTGTCCGTGTGCGTAGGGGGCACAATCAGACAGGTGGCGCAGCAGGTGCGTTGTCCGTGTGCGTAGGGGGCACAATCGGACAGGAAGCACAGCAGCCGCAGCCCAGTTAACGCCACTGGGCTGCTATAGCAAGACTGGAACGGCAGGAGGGAAGCACGGCGCCTGACCCTGATGTGCCGAGCCACGAATCTTGGCGTGACAGGCACCGTTCGCCTAACCCTACCTACCGCTTCCCAACATAGGCTTATGCCGCAATGAAGCTCTAACATGGAGGTGTGCGCTGACTGAGCAAAAGTGAAGACTGCGCACCTCCATGTTGTCTCCAGCCCCTTTTATAACCTGGGTCCGCCCCAAACCCAGGGTGGAACCACCAAGGTCCAATAGCAGAGTGCCATGTCATCAGTGACGTCACATGCGACCTATCCGGAACCGCCACGTCATTGATGACCTCATGGCAGCCACGCCCCAAACACTTCACCAGTCATCGTCTGACGACCAATACTGAGGTGCCAGATCATAGGGGCGGGCCTCTGTGAGCCAGTCCGGAGTTGCCACGTCATCAGGACACCTGACACCCTCTGCCCTATCAGGACCTGCCACCTCACGGACATGCTCAGTGAGGTCCTTACCGGACCTAGCCTCTGATGCACTAAGTGCCTGAGCATGCTCAGTAGCCTGAGCCACAGGCTTAGAAAGCAGACTATCAGTTTGAGCATGCTCAGTAGCCTGAACTGAGGACTTAGTCTCAGACATAACACAAACAGGCTGAGCATGCTCACTAGGCAAAACACCGGGCTTAAACTCTGGCTGGGGTAAATCGGCGCACGCATGCGCACTAGCCGCCTCTCCACACTTAGACATGGTGGAAGGAACAGCCAACTGGACCACCCGAGGCACGGCCAAGAACGGCAGCCGGCGCCTGGGCGCAACAGGAACCGCAGCAGGCTGCTTGCGGATATGGCGGCGCCGGTTCGTAACAGGGAGTCCCGTGCCTCCTTTATTTTTTGGATTGGTCATTGTAGCGTATTTAATTCTATGGCTCTTTTTTAGCCATACAAATTTTGAAATGATATTTTTCAGTTTTTTAAAAATTGCTGCAGAATATCTATTGGGAGTACTTGTAGTAGATATAATATTTTGGGCAGAATAATCATTTTTAACACATTGATTCTACCGAACCATGAGATTAATAGGGTGTTCCATGAGGAGATGTCTAGTTCTATTTTATGAAGTAGTGGTTTGAGATTTAGCTCGTACAGGTGGGACAATGAGTTACTAATTTTTATGCCCAAATGAGTGATGGAGCTGCTAATTTTGAAAGGGGATGACTGACTGAGATATCTTTCCATTTATCGGGAGGTATGTTGATGTTTAGGAGCTGAGATTTAGAAAAGTTAATCTTGAAGTTCGAGACTTCGCTATATGTATGAAATTCTGAGAGTAGGCTTTTAATTGAATGTAGGGGGTCTGTTAAGATGAAAGGTATATCGTCAGCGAATGCCGCAGTTTTGTATTCTATTTGATTGCATTTCAGGCCAGAGATTTTGGGGTTTTGTCGTATTTTCTGGAGGAATGCTTCAATTGTTAGGATGAATAAGAGTGGTGAAAGGGGGCAGCCCTGCCTGGTTCCATTTCTTATATTAAAGCTAGAGGATAGTTCGTTATTTATTTTTAGTTTTGCTGATGGAGTGGTGTAAAGTGCAGAAATTTTGTCAATAAATGAGAATGGGAAGCCAACCATCCTGGCTTTTGAATATTCCCAAAGGCCAATTTTTGCGCTTGCGCCGTAACTGTACCCATATGAAGAATTTCATTTCTGAAGCTGAACATATGAGCAAACAATTTTCTGAGAAAAGATACTCCGAGAATATAATTCGGGGTGCCCTCACTCTAGCAGAAGCAACTCAACGACCATCTCTCATTATTCCCAAATCTAAATCACCAGTATCACTTAATATTCCGCAGCAAGTAGCGCAACTTCCAAATATCACACAATATCATGACAATAACCAGATTTTTTAAAAGATACAAAAATATTGTCATATTTTGTGTCAGGACAAATCTATAGGTAAATTCCTTCCAATTAAACCAAGTTTTGTGTTTCGGAAGGCCCAAACATTAGCCAGTTTGGTGGCTCCAACAATCGACATGAAAAAAAACCATACCAGGCAACAAAGAATTTATACAATCCTGGGTCATTCTACAAATTCTATTGGCTTTAGAACCTGCAGGACCTGCATTAGTTGTTGGAAATCGGATATACGCAAATCCTTAAGTACACACTTCAATAATACAACAAACACCAGGATTTTTCGTATTGACCCTCACATAACACGTTTTACAATGGGTTATACAGTACAGACCAAAAGTTTGGATACACCTCATTCAAAGAGTTTTCTTTATTTTCATGACTCTGAAAATTGTAGATTTACATTGAAGGCATGAAAACTATGAATTAACACATGTGGAATGAAATACTTAACAAAAAAGTGTGAAACAACTGAAAATATGTCTTATATTCTAGATTTTTCAAAGTATCCACCTTTTGCTTTGATTACTGCTTTGCACACTCTTGGCATTCTCTTGATGAGCTTCAAGAGGTAGTCACCGGAAATGGTCTTCCAACAGTCTTGAAGGAGTTCCCAGAGATGCTTAGCACTTGTTGGCCCTTTTGCCTTCACTCTGTGGTCCAACTCACCCCAAACCATCTCGATTGGGTTCAGGTCTGGTGACTGTGGAGGCCAGGTCATCTGGCGTAGCATCCCATCACTCTCCTTCTTAGTCAAATAGCCCTTACACAAAAGTGTGAAACAACTGAAAATATGTCTTATATTCTAGGTTTTTCAAAGTAGCCACCTTTTGCTTTGATTACTGCTTTGCACATTCCGTCCTATACGACGGAACCATGCACCGCCGTATAAGGCAACACCCGGCGTATAAGACGACCCTCGACTTTTGACAAGATTTTCAGGGGTTAAAAAGTCATCTTATATGCTGGAAAATAGGGTACGTAAAGACAAATGCAGACACTGCTTTTTTTTGGAACAGCCCAATGTTCATTTTTGATATTATCTGTAAAGTATACCTTTTATCTGAAATGCAAACAGTTTGCAATGTTCTCAATGCATGGAAATAAAAACTATTGTAAAGATTTGGGGCTTAACTCATATTTTTGAGCATACTGCTATTATTTTGAATACAACTGTACAGGGGTATTTTACCTAGGACAATATCTCCACATATTGACTACATCACACAGATGTATTTTTGATCCGAGCCCTGTAGGTGGAAAAAAGGAATAAGGATGTTATTCATTTTGGCTGTTCAGATCGTTTTTTTTTTGTTTTGTTTTTTTCCCATGGACCCAATGTGAAAAAAAATGGTATCACAGCATGCACTAGTCTCCCTCCTTGTTTCAGAGGAGTATTGACCATTTTAATCTATGGGTACGCAAAAAAGAAAAATTGCATCCTATGCACATCATAGACATAGCATCTGATTTTTACAGATACACTGCCATTATTATTTGGTCTTGTAAGTTTTATTCACTGTTGATATATAAAGACAAATGCTGTATTCATTCATTCATTTATATAGCGCTTTTCCACAGCGCTTTACATATATTGGCAAAACTGTCCCCATTGGGGCTCACAATCTAAATTTCTAAATTCCCTATCAGTATGTCTTTTGGAGTGTGGGAGGAAACCCACGCAAACATGGGGAGAACATACAAACTCCTCGCAGATGTTGTCCTTAGTAGGACTAGAACCCAGGACCCCAGCGCTGCAAGGCTGCAGTGCTAACCACTGAGCCACCATGCCTCCCAGTATAGATGACAACACATGAAAATCATTTGTTGTTTCAGGATGAAAACAGGATTTTGTGTGCGCTGGTGTAATCTGACCCATTCAGGGATGGCGAGGTCCATGCACACATCACATCTACATTAGAAATCAGAGCGCTCCTCATCCAAGGCTCAAAAGAGTGTAATTATTATTACGCCAGTTATTCCATGCCGCTTTACAAGTGTAAAGGGAATACATAATAGGCACAAGTACAATAATCATGAACAATACAAGGCACAGACTGGTACAGGAGGAGAAAGGACCCTGCCTGTGAGGGCTCACAGTCTACAGGGCATGGGTGAGGGTACAGTAGGTGAGGGTATTCCAGATTTTCTTATTGCTCCATAGCAATAGTGGTTCATAAGGGGCAAAGGTGAGAAAACGTTTCTGGAAATTTGATCCAGACAATGTGTTCACCAGGTTTTTGCTTCTCATCTAAGAGCAGCACAATGTAGACACAGAGACCCTTATTCCAGCGGTGTCACTTACTGAGCTGTTTGCAGTCATTTTGATAAAATCAATGTTTTCTCTGCTGCAGATCTATCAGTTATACAGAGCTCATGAATACACTGGACTACCTGGCAGCCAAGTAGACCTCTAATGATAATCTACTACTGATTAATCAGCGATTTTATCAAGACTACACTAAAGCTGGTGTCACACATAACGACGACGACAACGACGTCGCTGCAACGTCACCATATTCTGTGACGTTGCAGCGACCATAGATGATCGTTAGTAAGCTGTCAAACATGCTAAATAAAGCAGCGACGAAGCAGAGATCATAGCGACGTCGACGGTCGTTGTGTGGTTTCAGACATGTCATTGCACGACGAGTCAGAGGTGTGGTTTTAACCCCTAGATACGGTTTGCGTTATCTCTTTTCACGCCCCTCTGTTCCTATTGGTGATCGCTACAGCGCTTTGCGTTGTCTTTCTTCACGCCCCTCTGTTCCGATTGGTCATCACTACAGCGTCGCCTGATTGGGTGACCGTATCAAACAAAAGACGACGCAGTAGCGCTTCCATTCACTCTACCTGAGCTTTTTCAGAACGCAGTTTGTTGCAGTGATTTTTTCAATTTGTTGATTTCGTCTTGGATTTTTAATATTCTCCTGACTTAAAGGTAAGTAATTTTTTTAGGCAGTATTATACCAATATTCTAGTACATCGTGACATTAATATAGCAACTGTATTCTTGTATATTGTGGCAGTATTATAGTTATATTTAGTTATATTTATCTATGTACATAGGGGGAAGTATTATAGCTTTTCTATTCCTGACGTTATATATTCAATACCGCTGTACATATAGTTATGTTCTTGTACATAGGGGCAGTATTATAGTAGTTATATTCTTGTATATAGAGGCAGTATTATAGTAGTTATATTCTTGTACATAGGGGCAGTATTATAGTAGTTATATTCTTGTATATAGGGGCAGTATTATAGTAGTTATATTCTTGTATATAGGGACAGTAATATAGTAGTTATATTCTTGTATATAGGGAGCAGTATTATAGTAGTTATATTCTTGTACATAGGGGCAGTATTATAGTAGTTATATTCTTATACATAGGAGCAGTATTATAGTAGTTATATTCTTGTACATAGGGGCAGTATTATAGTAGTTATATTCTTGTACATAGGGGCAGTATTATAGTAGTTATATTCTTGTACATAGGGGCAGTATTATAGTAGTTAAATTCTTGTACATAGGGGCAGTATTATAGTAGTTAAATTCTTGTATATAGGGGGCAGTATGATAGTAGTTATATTCTTGTACATAGGGGGCCGTATTATAGTAGTTATATTATTGGACATAGGAGCAGTATTAAAGTAGTTGTACATAGGTGGCAGTATTATAGCAGCTATATTCTTGTGCTTAGTTTATAACAATGTAGTAATACATTAATTTCCTTTTTTTTCAGATGTCTTCCAACAAACAAGAATTCATAAGGGAGGTGATTGAGATGTATCAATCCCTGCCTTGTTTGTGGAAGATAAAGTCTGTCGATTACAGCAATCGATACAAGAAAAAGCAGGCCTATGAGCAGCTTATTGAATTGTTCCAGAGGCATAACCCAATGGAGACCATTACGACAGAGATTGTGCGAAAGAAAATCCAGGGTCTTCGCACCGTTTATAAAAAGGAACTAAATAAGGTGGAAAAGGCCAGCAAATCTGGTGCCGGAACGGAGGAACTTTACGTTCCAAAGCTTTGGTACTACGATTTGCTGGCCTTCATAAGAGACCAAGAGGTACCACGGACAATAACATCGCTGTCCTTTGGTCCCGGAACACAGCCTGAGGTCCGGTCTGACACCACAGTTGGAGATGTAAGTACCTTTGTGAAACTTTTGATGTACATGGCATTATTTAATTGAAAATAGTTACTACGGTTTTCTATGATTACTGTTGCAGATTTCAAAATGTATCCCTTCCAGTTCAGATAAGTATACTCCTTTGCTAGTTTCTCCACACTCTATTTTCATACCATGTAATGACATTTCATATCTTGTAGTACTAGTCTGCCCCTCCCATTAGTTTCCAGTGCATGTGTATCCCTGTGCCTGCTGCTCATGATATCTGATTTTAACATCATTTTTATTGTTCCGCAGGATCGTTGTGAAGCTGGGCCAATAGTGACAGGTGGTGATGATGAAATTGCCGGGACTTCCGAGGAGACCGCAGAAGCTCCATTACCGCGGCGGATCTCCTCAACCCGTAAGAGGCAGCCGAACAACTCATCTTCAACAGACCTTATGGATATGGCGAAGAAAATCCTGGAGCAGCACAGCAGACCATCCATTTGCGGATTTGCCCAGCTTACGGATGAAAGACTCCGTAAGCTGGATGACAAACAAAGAGTTCATGTCGAAAGGGTCATGCTGGAGGCCCTCAACAAGGCGGCAGAGGGGAAACTGACAGACTCCTCAAAAGTGTGTGACGTAGAACATCGACAACAGTCTTCATGGGATCAAGTGCCATGGATGAGGATGGAGCCTCCACCACACCTCCAGCATGACCCCCCCGCACAGTATCCCATGTTCCCACCAACGAACCAATTTTTCAGCCCACAGAGGCAACATTTAAATGACTCGAATAAGCAATACCAAAATTTATAGTTTTTGTTTTTTGTTATAATATTTATGCTGTTTTTGTTGTTGTTTAAGCAATGTTAGGGAATTGTAATAAAAAATGTCTTTGATTTCAAACTTTTGTACAGCTTTCATGAATTCTGCATAACATTATTCACGGGGTAAAGGGTTGGGTGGAGGTCAAGGTCGCCATCATGGCACAACGCTACAGATGCACATATATAATGTGTGTGTGTGGGTGTTTTTTTATTTTTCTTAAATAAGAATGTTTTTGTGGGTTCTTTGTTTTAAAGCTGTGGTGGGGAACATAGTGCTCTCCCTGCTGCCTTCTAGTGCTGTCACTGTCAGTGCTGTTTGTGTTATGCCACCTACAGCTCTTTGTGCTGCCACCTATTGCTGTGTTGCCCAGGGATTGGGGGGGAAATGAGATCCTGGCCAAGGGGTTACTTCTGCAGGTATCCCGGTGTCGTGACCCGGTCTGTAATGTCAAGCTCCCAAAAAAGAGGGCGATTAGGTAGGGGAAATTGTCTGTCACGCCACCCGTGGGTCGCGTTGATAAGGTGGTGGCACCGCCATTGCCTCTGGGGACCGTGCCCGGGACTGATGGTGTGGGGCAGCTAGGTGGGATACCCTCCACGGGTAGGGGGATTTATAGTCCCACGGACCAATTGGGAGAGGTAGTTTGTAGAGTGACGGGTACAGTCCTCGCCTTGTACCGGGTGGTGCAGGAGTACTCACAGTATAAACCAATAACTAACCCCAGTCCAGTAATTAACCAAGTTGCTGGTAACAGGTGCCAACGGCCCGCTGCTGTGAAGACGGGTCCCACACCCGTGTGTGTAATTCAGGTGATCTTTTCCTGCCCGAGGTATGTGTCTTCTTTTCACACTGGTCCGTACTGGGTCCCGACAGCTGGCACCCCTCTCCTGGTCCACTTCGGGTCCCACAAGAGGCTGGCCCATTCCTGAGGCCGTGAGTACCACTCACCCCAGCCCCACACAGGGGCTGCTTATGTGACGCCCTGGACTAGCCAGGTGGTCTCAGAGGTAACATCACACACACACACACACCCTCCCCTGGACAGTCAAGATCATTGAAAAAAAAAAAAAAAACATTGTTGCCACTCTACAGTCTTGATGTCCTCCTGTTTTCGTGGGGAGGGGGTGAGTGGGGTCTGATTGGCTGGTGTGTGTTTGTGTGTGGGAACCTCCCCAAGGGAGGGTTAAATCAGCATCAATAACATGTATGCAGACCTCTGTAACACCCAGGTTTTGCCAGGGCGGCACAGTGCTCTTTGTGCTGCCAACTACTGCTCAGGGTGATGTATATGCCCCATACTCTTAAGGGATGTATATGACGCAGCCTCTCCTGGGATGTATATGCCTCAGTGTTTCCTGTGATGTATATGCCCTAGCTTCTCCTGTGTTGTGTATGCCCCCAGCCTCTCCAGACCAAGACATACATGGAAATGTAGTGGTGAGAATCAAAATGATCAATCTCACCGAACATCACAGTCTCTCCAGCCACCACTCTGGGGCTGATTTTATTAATTATTTTAACAAATATAGCCTGGTCGTGTTCAAGTTGATAATTTGGTGTGGCCCCCGTTGGTTGGTAGAAAATTCCAAATGGTCCCCGGCAGTAAATAGGTTCCCAAACCCTGTTTGAAAGTTTTGTCCAAAAATGTAAGCAACAGCGAAAAAATAAACTAGAAAGATTTATGTGACATACAAAACAAAAAAAACATTTAAATCACAAACATTCAGTGGCCCTGCTGTTGGGCTGCCAAAAACTGTTCCAGCAGCTCCCCATGACGCCGGACGGCTTCTGACAAATGGCGTTGAGAATCCAACACGTCCTGTAGTGTGGGGATTTCTGTGGAGGGAATGGGAAAAGTTAACCATCCTTGTTCCAACATCGAACTGTCAGGTATATGTTTTTGGTTGACCACTTACGGTTCTGGGGTTCATCACCTTCTTCTTCTTCTGAGGCGCTGATGGCCCAACCAGATCCTGTGGCTAGGGAACACAAATCAAATATTAGTACACGACAGCCCACCATCATTTAAACATCCATGTATCCTTTACAACTTGTAGGGACACCATGATATGTGCATAAATTACAGGAAGGGTAGCCTGCACAAAACTCACCAACTGATGCGGGGGAGAAGGCATCGTTAGAAGAAGTATGGGGAGACTGGGTAGAAGGTGGTGATGGGGTTGAAGGAAGAGATGGGGTTGCAGCAGGTGATGGGGTTGCAGCAGGTGATGGGGTTGGAGGAGAGGGTGTCCCAGCAGGCGGAGGTGGTGGATCGGAAGCAGGAGATGTTGGAGCCGGCGGGGATGATGGCTCCGCAGCAGGAGATGCTGGAGCTGGCGGAGATGGTGGATCCACAGCCGGAGAGGGTGGAGATGGTGGAGCTGCCTGTGCAGCTGGAGGTGGTCCTAGGTATAGGAGAAATCTTTTATTGAGCGCATAACTCCAGGCCACCATGGCTTACGCCTACTTTACACCATACAATTCTGCATACGATATCGTATGTGATGTGACACGCCCCCATCTTATGTGCGACAACTGAAATTTGTTGACCGTGTCGCACCTATGCTTTGTTCCTGTCACAAGTACTTACCCTTCTATACGACCATCCATACGTAAGAAGCGGGACGCAGGTAAGTTGCAGTTCATCATTCCCGGGGTGTCACACACTGCGATGTGTGCTGTCTCGGGAACATTGAGCAACCAGACGTTCAATTTTTAGTAATTGAACGACGTGTATGCGATGACCGGTTATTCGTTTAATCGTAATCGCATGTAGGTTTTACAGACTACAATATCTCTAACGATGCCGGATGTGCATCACTTACAACGTGACCCCGCCGACACATCGGTAGATATATTGTAGCATGTAAAGCCCGTGTATAGCCTGCTTTTTTACGTATGTTTGACAAACCTTTTTCTAGGGGCACCAGACACATGGGGACCACTTGCCTCAAAGCAGCAAACATGCTGCATTCATTGGAAAAACAAGGCACAAAAATCAATCACTTAAATTCTTCTATTTTATTCTGTTCTGTAAATAGTATAACATATGGCTTGTACTCAAGGCTTCTAATGTCACTCTGATATGCACCGAGATAACAATGATAATCAGAGATTCAAATGCAAAGATAAAATAAACCCATTATACCCCAGGAGCATTGAAGTTTTGAGGTATCTGAAATTTACCTATGATCAAGTTAGATAATTAGCTCTTTTTCGCCACCTTGACCCTCTGATATGCACACTAGATATCTAGGTATAATGTAATTATTTTCTTTAGATATGCACTGAGATAACACTGATAATCAGGTCAATGGACAATACTCCAAACGCGATTACACAGCATGGTTTATTGCGAAATGGTTTTTGTAAAGACTGGCACAGTGTTGATCAAATCCTAATATATGCAAAGAGTAAATAATCCCATTACCCCAGGAGCATTGAAGTTTTTAGTTATCTGAAAGTTACCTATGATCAAGTTTGCATACCATACCTTTTACAAAGGATAATTAGCTCATTTTCGCCACCTTGTCCCTCTGATATGCACACTAGATATCTCGGTATAATGTGATTATTTTCTTTGCAATATATTGCATTTGAACTACACTGTGCTTTCCAAACAACCTTGTTCTAATCGCGTTTGGAGCATTGGCCAGTCATCTGACTATCCTTCTTGTCTCGTTGCATATCTGAGTGAGCAAGTTTAGAAGCCATATGTGTGTGTATATTTCTAGTGCATATGTTTCAGAAATAAATCCCCTCCTTTGGGTCCTCGCCAAACTACCTCATATTTTACACAATTGTATTATTATTCTTTGTAAATTTTATATAAATTAAGATTATTTTTTTTTTATTTTAATGATTGGTCATTGGCATTTTGTGCCATGTTTTTCCAATTGTAATCGCTGGGTCACCAGTGTCGGGGAAGAATATCACAGTTAATGTCCATGTTATGAAAGTATGTATCCTGCATTCATTGCTGCACTTATGCATGCGTGGGGAGTGGGTGACAGGTCCTCGATAACTCGTTCAGCACCCATGTGTTCGATTATTTTTGTTTTACTGATTTTTTTCAATACCTTTCATTTTTCCACCAGACAGAACTTTTCAGATTTTTCAGTCAATGTTCCCATATGTTTTCTGCGGGAACCTCACAGCACTTTTTCTTGCTGTAAGCTGCGTCCAACACCATTAAAGGGGGATTGACACACCACGACATCGCAAATATAAGTCGATGGCTTCACGGAAATCTTGACGCACAAACGGCCGCATTAGCGATGCCGTTGCGTGTGACTCCGATGAGCGATTTTGCATCGTTGAAAAAACGGGCAAAAACGCTAATCGGCGACATGGGTGTCCATTCTCAAAAATCGTGAATGCAGCAGTAACGAAGTTGTTCCTCGTTCCTGCGGCAGCACACATCGCTGCGTGTGACGCCACAGGAACGAGGAAGCTCTCCTTACCTGCCTCCCGGGCACATTGCGTAAGGAAGGAGGTTTTACCCAATACTGTATATAACATATATACTATCCTTCATACACAAACAGTAAGTTACGGACTGTGTGACCCCTCGTGGCCCTGCACGCACACCTATCCTTTTTTTCACTGGCAGCACAGGTGTCACACGGATCGCACACTGATGTGATCTGTGTGACATCAGTGTGACAAATACCAGAGAAAACACGGGTCTTTTTAATAAAAAGATTTTCTATATTTACCTCTCTCCAGCGCTGCTGTCTCTGGCTCTGCTGCCTCCCGCTCCTTATCGATGGTAATTATACTCACTGAATATTCACTGCAGTGAGCAGCTGGAAGCAGGGACAGTGATGGGGACCGCATCGCTGGGTGAGTATACAGGTGTGTGTGTATGTTGAGAACCTGGAAGCCGGAGCATCTCGGGGACTCGTCACAGTTCCCAATGAACTCTGATGAACCCATGAAGCTGTAGCGTGGGTGTCGCAGGATGGTCATCAAAGTTCATTGGAAACTCTGATGACCTCCTGGAGGCCACTGTGCTTGCAGAATACTCACCTGTCCCTGCGTTGATGCCCTCAACGGTGCTGTGCCCGGTGCTGTCATCGCGCCGCTCCGGCTTCCAGGTCCTGAGTGCGGTGAATAATCAATGAATGAGCAGTGGTCAGGAGCGGGAAGCAGCAGAGCTGAAGAAAGCAGGTAAATATCCATGATCCATGAACCATAAAGCCATGGGTTGTTCATGGGTAAACAAAGCCGAACAGGACCAAAGCCGCTAAACAGCACTCACCATGACGCCTCTCGATGTCTGCTCGGATGCTGGCGAGGAGTTCACTGGACTTATACCGCAGGTCTGCCAGTTTCTTCCTAATTTGGGTTGTGGATCGCTCCACCCCAAATCGACGGGCCAGGCCTCTACTAATCAGCCTCAGCACAGCCTGCTTATGAAGCATGGGATGGTCATGCTGTGCCTCGCAGAAATAGTCTTTTTTGACCATCATTTTTACTAAATAACGGACCTCCACAGGCCCCCATGGAGAACTGCGACTCCTAGCCGCCATGTTCCCGCCTCTGAACATTAACAGAACATGTACGCCGCCCAACAGACTTCAAAGGCGACGTGAGCAACGTCATCACGTCACGTTCTGAACAACGTCGCAATAGCGATCCCGCTAGCGGTCTCGTTATCAACGAGGCGCTCGAACCGCGTCACAGTAGCGTTCCCGTTTGTGAAACTAGCGGTCTGAATAAAGCTAGCACAGAGTCACAGTAGCGTTCCCGTCTGCGATCCCGGCTGTAACCGAGTCAGATAGCAAAAGGCATAGATAGCACTTAAATCTTTGATTTATGTTTGTGTATTGGATTTTTGTGTTATGGAATTATGGAATGTAAAGTTATGGAATATTCTTGTACATAGGGGCAGTATTATAGTAGTTATATTCTTGTACATAGGAGCAGTATTATAGTAGTTCTATTCTTGTGCATAGGGGCAGTATTATAGTAGTTATATTCTTGTGTATAGGGGCAATATTATAGTACTTATATTCTTGTACATAGGGGGCAGTATTAAAGTATTTATATTCTTGTACATAGGGGGCAGTATTATAGTAGTTATATTCTTGTGCATAGGGGCAATATTATAGTAGTTATATTCTTGTGCATAGGGGCAATATTATAGTACTTATATTCTTGTACATAGGGGGCAGTATTAAAGTATTTATATTCTTGTACATAGGGGGCAGTATTATAGTAGTTATATTCTTGTACATAGGGGGCAGTATTAAAGTATTTATATTCTTGTGCATAGGGGCAGTATTATAGTAGTTATAATCTTGTACATCTGGGCAGGTGGGACACCACCGCTGTTGTTGTTGGGCACCCAGGGGAGAGGTAGTGGCAGCTGGATGTTAACCCCTCCGCGGGTAGGGAGGGTGGTCCCGGGGCCCAATGACTTTTTGCTGGGTATAGCAATGGCATAAAGTGTTAGTGGTATCATTTTGATTTACAAATCTATTATGGGAAGGAGAATAGAGCGGACATGCAATTATACTCGATGGGGTATCGGTACAGAGGACCTAAATGGTTGTTGGTCCAAATGGCAGTCAATGTAATAAAAGTCATCAACCATAATAGTTTATATAACATTTTATTGAACAAATGCAAACATTATAAAATTCAGAAAGATTAAAATAAAATGGACAACAAAAATATATTATTAAAAAAACAGTATAGACAGCAAAATGCTCAGTAGGCCTCTATAACATCTGTTGCTGCCAACTTACAGCACCAGGACCGTTAAAATATTGGCAGTAGTTTTCTCGGCAGGCCTTCGCATCATCCTTGTTTCTGCCATGTATGACCGGTTGAAGGCCTGCGATTGTTGGAGCGTTAGCACGCCACTCACCAAGAACCACTTCCCCATTTGTTGGTTCCACAGAGTCCACGAAACCAGGCGGACTGTACGCATTTACATCTTGACGACGAAGGAAGTTGTGCAGCGTGCAACAGGCCAAAACAACAGAGTCTATTGATTGTAGCTTTAGGTTAATCGGAGTGTGGAAAAGTCTGAAGCGGTTGGCCATGATCCCGAAGGCATTTTCTACTACCCGACGTGCCCTTGACAAGCGGTAATTGAAAATGCGTCTTTCCTGCGTAAGAGCGTTTTGTGGAAACGGTTTTAGAAGATTGGCATGAAGCGGGAAGGCTTCATCGCCGACAAAAACAAAATTAAGGTTTCCTGTGGTCTCAGAGTTGGGTGGCAAGTGCAGGACACCGTTCTGCAAATGCTCACCAAATGCTGTGTGCTCCAAAACACCACCATCAGAAACCCTGCCGTTCATGCCAACATCGACATTTATGAATTCATAGTTTGCATTAACAAGGGCCATCATTATGAGGCTGAAATAGCCCTTGTAATTGTAAAAATAGGATCCGCTGTTCCGTGGTTGCGTGATGCGCACATGTTTTCCATCCAAAGCCCCACCACAGTTTGGGAACTGCCAGAGCTGCTCAAAATCCTTGGCAATTTTATTCCATGCCTCCACTGTTTTAGGAAATTGATTATCACTGCGTAGACTGCGAACAATTGCATTACATGTCTCAGGAATTATTACGCTGAGCAGGGACCTTGAAACAGCAGCAGAAAAATGCAAGTCTTGGAGGGAGCGTCCTGTGGCCAGGAATCGCAGTGTGACTGCCAATCTTTCATCTGGAGGGACGGCAGCACGCATCTTTGTATCCTTTCGTTGAATGAGTGGCGTAACTCTTTCCAGTAACATTTTGAAGGATTCCTCTGACATCCGCAGATAGTTGCGGAAATCATGAGGATCCTTCTCCTGCAGCTCTCTGATAAGTTGCATGTGTGAGAATTCGGACCTCCTCTGCAGCCACTCTCTGGTCCACATGCGCCGCTTTCGCTTTGAACGCCTCTCTAGCATCCGTGCCTCATCTTGTCGCCGAGCTTCCTCCACCAGCATTGCAGCAACTACAACAGCACACTGCATATCATCCATGATGTGAAACTGCAAAAATAAAACGAAATAAGAGAATTTTCAACAATATGTATGTATATTCCTATATACCGGAATATAAAAAATATAATACTTCCAGCTATGTAAATAAATTAATATAACAACTATAATACTGCCCCCTATATACAAGAATATAAGTACTATAATACTGCCCTCTATATACAAGAATATAACTACTATAATACTGCCCCCTATATACAAGAATATAACTACTATAATACTGCTCCTATGTACAAAATTATAACTACTATAATACTGCCCCCTATATGCAACAATATAACAACTATAAAACTGCCCACTATATACAAGAATGTAAGTACTATAATACTGCCCCCTATATACAAGAATAAAAGTACTATAATACTGCCCCCTATATGCAACAATATAACTATAAAACTGCCCACTATATACAAGAATGTAAGTACTATAATACTCCCCCCTATATACAAGAATAAAAGTACTATAATACTGCCCCCTATATGCAACAATATAACAACTATAAAACTGCCCACTATATACAAGAATGTAAGTACTATAATACTCCCCCCTATATACAAGAATAAAAGTACTATAATACTGCCCCCTATATGCAACAATATAACAACTATAAAACTGCCCACTATATACAAGAATCTAAGTACTATAATACTGCCCCCTATATCCAAGAATATAACTACTATAATACTGACCCAGAATACAACTATAATATTGCCCACTATATCCAAGAATATAACTACTGCTCCCTGTGTATAAGAATATAAATATTATAATATTGGTTCCCTAAGTACAAGAATTCAAGTAGTACAATACTGTTCCCGTATACACAAGTACTATCCTATATAAAACAATTTCAAAGCATACCTACCTTTTCAAATACAAGGTCTGATAAGAGGTCTGATGAAAGATCCAGAAAACACGACACACTAGCGACGCCAAACAGAGAATGTAGCTCGTAGAACAAAAAATAGAACTTAAAGAATGAAATCACAGTGACGCCTTCGGCAAGGTACCCAATCGGAACGCTGTTGTAACCACCAATCGGAGACGTAGGGGCGTTGCAAAATAGAGCGCAAAAACACGCCCTTATCCTGCCTTCAGCCCTACGTCACTGTTTTCAGCGTCGTAGCGATGGTCGCTGCTGTGGTGTCAAATACAAGAATGCAGCGCTTATCAGCATGCGCAGCGGGATAACAGCGATCAAAAAATGACCTGGAACATTCAGGAGCGAGCAGCGATTTCGCAGCAGGGGTCTGATCGTTGTTATGTGTCACACACAGCGACGTCGCTGTTGAGGTCGCTGCAACGTCACAGAATATGGTGACGTTGCAGCGACGTCGTTGTCGTCGTCGTTATGTGTGACACCAGCTTAAGCAGCCCAGTTGGTGACACATCGCTGGAATCAGGATCTCTGCCTCTACATTATGCTGCTCTCAGATTAGGTGGTAAAAAACTGGTGAAAAATTCCCTTTAAGGAACAAATTCATGATTCTGGAACCTCAGTCTACAGAAAACACCCTATGCTGCTTTCAGAAAACCTTTGTCAGCCCCAATGCAATTTGTAAAAAAAATATAAACCACATTGTGCTCACCCTACCCCGGTCTAGCAGTCTCCACAGCTCTGACTTCACATTTACAGTGCTACAGCCTATTGGTGAGCTTATCAGCTCCGACCACATAGGCAACTCCAGCTGCCTGAGCTCAGTGATTTTAAGGAATAACGTTTGGAACTCCATTCTATGTCTGAACTGGAGATAAGGTATGCACACCAGTGACTATGGAAGGGGAATACATGTAATAGCAGAAACTGCTGTGTGAATACTGACATGAAAAATTCAATAGCTATATGGAAGAATGAAATGTGAAAAATGGAACCTGCATTACTGCCATGAATATATGAATAAAGAGAAATTTAGCTACTGAATTGATTAATGCAATAGAGCCCCAACACTACGCCAAAGTATTTCTCTACGTTGGGGTCCCTAGCTTGTGTGTGTCCTCTCATGCAGTTAAAAAACTTACCGTGTATGGGAAGCTGAGACCCAGGCTATATATACGATGTGGATTGGCAATAGGTGTGTATGGGGAGGGTTCACAAACGAAAAACTACTAACATTAAGGAATAACGTTTGGAACTCCATTCTATGTCTGAACTGTCAGTAGCTAAATTTCTCTTTATTCATATATTCATAACAGAGAATAGTAGAGATAGGTGATAATGCCGCGCCACAGATCACTCCTGGAACAGTAAGATTAACGTATCTTTATTGGCATAGGTCTACGCGTTTCAGGAGCACCGCTCCCTTCCTCAGGACTGTGAAGAACCAAGAGACATCAAATCTTGGTTTGATTTGATGTCTCTTGGTTCTTCACGGTCCTGAGGAAGGGAGCGGTGCTCCTGAAACGCGTAGACCTATGCCAATAAAGATACGTTAATCTTACTGTTCCAGGAGTGATCTGTGGCGCGGCATTATCACCTATCTCTACTATTCTCTGTTATCTGCCGTCGGGTGGCTGCTGCCTGGATCAATAATTTACATGCTGTTTAAGGGGTTGTGACTTGCACAACTCCATCTGGTGAGTATTCACTCCCCCCCCTCACCCCATTGTATTGGGGTAATACCCTATTTGCGCTTCTTTTTCCACAGCTTTACACTATTCATATATTCATGGCAGTAATGCAGGTTCCATTTTTCACATTTCATTCTTCCATATAGCTATTGAATTTTTCATGTCAGTATTCACACAGCAGTTTCTGCTATTCCATGTATTCCCCTTCCATAGTCACTGGTGTGCATACCTTATCTCCCCATAGTGAGCTCAGTGATTGGCTGCAGCGCTGCACTCATAGGTTGAGGGGACAGAAATCTCCCAAAAACATAAGGAAACCCCCTTTAATAGAAGAAACTACAGATTTCAGAAGTCAGTGTAGTAAATATGGCGCTCTGCTGCAGCGCCCTGTGTTGATGTGTCTGCTCTGATGGGACACAGCAGTCCTGGACGGGAACTGCATTACTACCCAGCTATTGTAGGTGCACATAGCGCCGCTATACTAGGCAGAAGGTAGTATTTACACTCCAAGGCGCCATTTCTCTCGGGTCTGCCGCCCTCGTACGTTTCACTTTCGAATAACCTCAGCTCTGTGAGTGGAGTACATGAACGTATAACGACTCGACGTTGCCAGTTCTTTTAATGGCGGCCGGATACTTCCTGCCCTCACGTATCAGTTTGAAACGATCTTACGTCACACCAGGAAGTAAGCGTTTCTGAGTAATTTTGCGTTCCAAGCCTCGTTTGAAGACGCCCGTAATGTCGGTCACCACAGCGTCGCATGTTATACACGTTTAGAAGTCCCGCCCCTTCTTCCAGCACCGGGTGTTTATGGAGGTTTCCTACCGGTAGTAGGTGAGTATAGCTCTGTGAGGGGGAGTGCTCGGCTTCGGCATGTTCGGTGGATGGGCTGCAGGCTCGTGTTCTGCTGGTCACACTGCTGTGCCATCACTGCGGCGCTTTCCTGTGTCTACATGCACCGCACAGGAGAGTATACTCCTCATGTGAATACATCTTTATATGGATGCTGTGCTCCGGCCTCTGCAGTCTGAGGCAGGGCAGTATCTGAGCTCACGTCCTGCAGACACCTCCTCTGAGGCTGGCCATATATTGTCTGGGGGGGACACTCCTAAATGTGGGGAGTATAGGAGTGTGCACCCCTCACCCTACATCTGGGGGCGGCTCATCTAGAACCCTATGGAGTGAAAAGGGCTAATCCCACTGTAACTGGGCGTAACTGGAGATTACTACAGACTACAATGTCCCGAGCACTTCAGAATGAGTCAATAAATTATTTTCCTCCTCTTTGCTGCGGAGACTGGCCACCTGCACAGTCAGCAGTGACCGCACATCATGTGCCAGCTCCTCCACCTTGTACGCCCTGAGGTTGGCCGCTGGGGTATGCTCTTCACTCCTGATCCCAGCCAGCCTCGGCCGTCTCATAGTACCGTGTTTCCCCGAAAATAAGACCTAGCGAGAGTTTTCAGGGAGGCTTAAATATAAGACATCCCCTGAAAATAAGACCTAGCCGCAGTCAATAATGAAGTGTCCGTGCAGCTGTGAAAAAGTTAGACACTGCAGGACACTTCATTATAGACAGCGGACACCCCCTAAAGAAAGAAGAGAGAAGACCCCTGATCATACACGCCGGAGCAGGTGAGTGCATCAAGGTCCTGCGGCGGAACACGCACACATCAGATCACACACACACACACTACAGTGTGCGCGCACACTGTAGTGTGTGTGTGTGAATGTATGCAATCGGATATGTGAGTGTCGGCAGGAGGCAGAGGACAGTGTGCAGCACAGCTGCTGGGGCCGCCCACCAGAGAGCACAGGGAGAAATGATGTGGAATGTGATGTGTGTATATGCTGTCTGATGTGTGACTGTATCCTGATGTGTGAGTGTCGGCCAGACGCAGGGGAGCACAGGGAGAAATGATGTGGAATGTGGTGTGTGTGTGTGTGTGATCTTATGTCAGACAGACTCGGGAGTCGTGCAGCATATCTGCTGGGAGATCACAGGAGGATCATACAGACGCTCGGGGCTGGTAAGCATGACGATCCTGGGAAGGGGGGCGGGTGTCTGTTTTTAGTGGGAGATAAACTTACCCCCAACCATGTCTCCTCGAGAATAAGACACCTCCTGAAAATAAGACCTAGTGCTTTTTTCAGGGCAAAAAAAAAAATATAAGATAGTGACTTATTTTCGGGGAAACAGGGCATCAAAGAGTGCACAGATCTGACCAGCGCTGCCAATCCAAACTGTCCCTAAGCAACCAAGAAGTCAGCAGCCTGAGGAGGGCCACTCCTGAATCCAACCCTTTATGAGAACTGTCAGTGCGATTTAGTAAAGTAAAGACATGGCTGTAATACTGGTTATTGATACCGATGGTGAAGAGATCCGCCTTGTTTTTCTTTAAAGGGAACCTGTCACCACTTTTTTGGCGAATAAGCTGCGGCCACCACCACCGAGCTCTTATATACAGCATTCTAACATGCTGTATATAAGAGCCCAGGCCACTGAGAGAACATAAACACTTTATAATATTTACCTAATGGTCGCTTGGTTGGCCATATGGGCGTCTCCGTTGTCAGGTGTCGGTGCCGCCTCTTTTGGCCATCTTCGTCTTCCTCCTGACTCCTGTGTGCCTGACGCGTCCACGTCATACACACTCGCCGGTCCTGCGCAGGCGCACTACAATACTTTGATCTGCCTTGCTCAGGGCAGATGAAAGTGCTCCTGCTCAGGACCTGAATGCCGGCGACTGTGGATGATGTCGGACTCGTCATGCACCTCAGCTAGAGAAGGAGGACGAAGATGGCCAAAAGAGGTGGCACCGGAGAACGGAGATGCCCATCTGGCCAACTGCGCGACCGTTAGGTAAGTGTTATAAAGTGTTTTTTTATGTTCTCACAGCAGCCTGGGCTCTTATATACAGCATGTTAGAATGCTGTATATAAGAGCCCGGTGATGGTGGCCGCAGTGTATAGGGCAAAAAACTGGTGACAGGTTCCCTTTAATCACCATTTGAAGTTTTCTGCTAGTTAGATTTCAGTGCACAGGGGCCAGACTGTACACAAGGTCTACTCCCTGTCTGTGATTCCACGGCTCCTTCGCCTGCTTGTGGTCTGTGATTCCACGGCTCCTCCGCCTGCCTGTGGTCTGAGATTCCACGGCTCCTCCGCCTGCCTGTGGTCTGAGATTCCACGGCTCCTCCGCCTGCCTGTGGTCTGAGATTCCACGGCTCCTCCGCCTGCCTGTGGTCTGAGATTCCACGGCTCCTCCGCCTGCCTGTGGTCTGAGATTCCACGGCTCCTCCGCCTGCCTGTGGTCTGTGATTCCACGGCTCCTCCGCCTGCCTGTGGTCTGTGATTCCACGGCTCCTCCGCCTGCCTGTGGTCTGAGATTCCACGGCTCCTCCTCCTGCCTGTGGTCTGTGATTCCACGGCTCCTTCGCCTGCCTGTGGTCTGTGATTCCACGGCTCCTCCGCCTGCCTGTGGTCTGTGATTCCACGGCTCCTCCGCCTGCCTGTGGTCTGTGATTCCACGGCTCCTCCGCCTGCCTGTGGTCTGTGATTCCACGGTTCCTCCGCCTGCCTATGGTGTGTGATTCCACGGCTCCTCCTCCTGCCTATGGTGTGTGATTCCACGGCTCCTCCTGCTGCCTATGGTCTGTGATTCCACGGCTCCTTCGCCTGCCTGTGGTCTGTGATTCCACGGCTCCTCCGCCTGCCTGTGGTCTGTGATTCCACGGCTCCTCCGCCTGCCTATGGTGTGTGATTCCACGGCTCCTCCTCCTGCCTATGGTGTGTGATTCCACGGCTCCTCCTGCTGCCTATGGTCTGTGATTCCACGGCTCCTCCTCCTGCCTATGGTGTGTGATTCCACGGCTCCTCCTCCTGCCTATGGTGTGTGATTCCACGGCTCCTCCTGCTGCCTATGGTCTGTGATTCCACGGCTCCTCCTCCTGCCTGTGGTCTGTGATTCCACGGCTCCTCCTCCTGCCTGTGGTCTGTGATTCCACGGCTCCTCCTCCTGCCTATGGTCTGTGATTCCACGGCTCCTCCTCCTGCCTGTGGTCTGTGATTCCACGGCTCCTCCTCCTGCCTATGGTCTGTGATTCCACGGCTCCTCCTGCCTATGGTGTGTGATTCCACGGCTCCTCTGCCTGCCTATGGTTGTGATTCACCAGCCGCTCCACCTGTCTCTGTTGTATAAATGACAGGTCATTGCTGAGCTTTCAAGCACAGGATGCAGCTCACATAGACCGTAGTCAGGCGGAGGGGCTGGGGAATCACAGACAGTCCGGCCCCTGTGCACCGCAATCTAATTAGCAGAAGACTTCAAATGATGATTAACTAAGAACCACAAAGCAGATTTCTTCACCATTGGTATCAATGTAATCAGTATAACAGCCATGTCTTTACATTCCAAAATCATGATGACCGGTTCTCTTTAAAACTGGCCAAGCGATTAATGACTATTACAGGCCCAGCTTAAGAGATTGTTGGTGGGGTATTCCTGGGGAAAGTTGTCCCTTTTTGTTTGAGGCTCTCTCATCTGAGTAAAATATTCGGGTCTTCAGTAGAGTTAATCAGACAAGCTCTTTTCTTCCAAAAGTACACTCTATGTTCTGAGGAATTCTTCTTCTTCCTCCTCCGTCTCACTGTGAGAAGAGTAGCAACTGCTCCATGGGATTTTTTTTTTGCTCTCCTCTTGTTGTCCACTACTTGAATATCCCCTTCCTAAATGACCAAATTAAAAAAGGTAAAACTCACCTGGCCTCTCTCACTTACCCTGTTCCTGCTATGCCAGTGCTGCTGTTCTTGGTGGTCACGGAGCATTGATGAGCTGCAGCTGTCACATGAAAGAAGAATGTCATGGCGCCAACATTGCTGTAACTGCGCCATTACAGTAGGTGAGTATAGATTGTTTTTATACGAGGCTTGGAATGTATTAATTAGGGGTTGCGCTGTAGTGGACAACCCCTTTAATGGACTTCTTTTTTTAGCCTTCCTTGGTGTATTGTTAAATTAGCCTTTAAATGGATATCCCTGTTTTTTTCAGAATTGAGACCAATGAATGGACTAATTTTTTTTATTCTTAGATTTAATTGTTCTTCCTCTCTTGTTTTGAAAAGTGGCAGGTGGGAGAAATGTCTTTATACGATGATCTGGGCGTGGAGACGAGCGATTCAAAGACAGAAGGATGGTCGAAGAACTTCAAGCTGTTGCAGTCTCAGCTGCAGGTTAAAAAGGCTGCTCTGACACAAGCAAAGGTACGCGTAGGATGCATTGCTGAGCATAGATCTGTAATGCATGTACAAAGGGTGAAAGTTTCCTGGCATGGACAACACAGAATGACATCACTAGCGGGTTATGGAATGAATTTACACAGTTATTCCCAAGATAATAAAACTAAACTTCACACTGGGACTACTTATATCAAGGCATTAAAGGGGTTGATAATCCTTTCTTAATCACCATGTTTGACCCCCGTTAAGATAACAGTGCTTATATTCACCGCCGGTGCTGTTCCAGCGGTGTTAGCACTCGTTCTCCCAGGACTCGCGTCATGTTGTTATGTCACTTAAACCCTGCACCCAATCAGGGCCGGCTTTACCCTCCCATCCTTCAGACAAAACGAACATCAAGAGGACGTCAGAGCTGTGGCTGGCCGCTCACTTCATCTTGATGTTCGATTCGTCAGGAGGAGTGGAGAGTGAAGCCGGCACTGATTGGTGTAAGAATGTCACGTGAGCCCTGGGAGAGCAAATGCCAACAGCAGCGGCACGAGGGGAGTATAAGTGGTATTATTTTAATGGGGGCAAATAAGGTGATTGAGAAGTGATTGTCCGAATAGTGGACAAACCCTTTTAATTAAACACCTGCCGTAGAATAATAAATCCCAATCCACCATAAAATAAAAAATACAATTATACATAGTATTCTGTTCGCACATAGTGATATACCATATTTGTCGGATTATAAGATGCAGTTTTCCTCCAAAATATGAGAGAAAAATAAAGGGTGCGTCTTATAACCTGGATGTAGCTTACCGGGAGGTGGTGGAGAGAGGTAGCATGAGGCAGGGGCAATGCTGCAGGCTGCTCGCACTGTGCTGGGGGCCGCTGATGGCACTGCTGGGGGCTGCTCTCTCTGTGCTGGGCGCTTTTGTGGTGCGAACGGTGAGGCGAGGCAGTGACCATGCATAGTTCAGTGGTGCGGGCTTCAAATAATGGCACCTGGAGTTGGCATGTGCGCAAATGGAGCTCCCGGGTGAAGATCTCCATTGCGCATGCGCCGCCTCCAGCCCAGCAGCGGACTTAAGGAAAGTGGAGCCTGGAGCTGGCGTGTGCACAGATGAGATCTCAGCTGGTCATCGAGCCGATAGCTCAATCTGCGCATGCGCCATTTTTGGGCATCATTTCTTTGAATTTGGGGTGAGTTATAATCCGGTGCATCTTATAAAACGAAAAATACGGTAATAAACCATTCAAATGTACAAAATTACTTGGCTCACTACACATGAAATTTTAAATGAATATGGGCCAACCTCGTGTAGACACAATCAGACTGAAAATCCAAGTGCTCTGTTGGAAATATCTGCGACTTGCAAATCCTCTCTTTATCACAATGTATTTGTGGACCGTGCCCCAACCAGAGGCAACTATTCGCTATGTCTGTCTTTCAAAGGCTGAGCTGCAATCTGTGATGCCCCAATCTAACGAACGACGTGCAGCCGAAGCCACCACACGTGAAACGCGTCTGAAGTGGATAGATGCTGTAGAAGTGATTGGGGTTTGCTCTGAAAATTGTGTTTTCCTCTTTTATTATAGACTCATAGGACAAAACAGAGCACAGTTCTTGCTCCTGTAATTGATCTGAAACGAGGCGGTACAGATGATCGGCAGATTATTGATACCCCGCCCCACGTGGCTACTGGAATAAAGGTACTGTTGCTGTGTTTGGCTGTAAAAGCATTTTGATTGCACTTTGTTAGGACAGCATATTACAGGCATAAGTAATGAGCCAAAATGGCACAAAAATATTGGAGAGAACAAAATCTATTTGCTCCCAGTTTTCATCCCGGTGACTGATGGGCTGCAGTGTATACTTAGAGAACAACGTCTAGTCAATTATTGTACAAAAAGCACAATTACTTTTTGAGTTTTTAAAGTTCCTCTCTATAATACGCTGCCCTCACATAGAGGAGAAAGTCCAGATGACAGATCCAAACGTTTTCTGTAGCCATATCTAAAATGGAAGTCTGCACGGACTATTAGGCCGGGGCCACACGGGGCACTACTGCGATGCTCGCATGAGACTCGGCTCACGCTGGCAGTACAGCAGGAGCCAAGTCTCATGCGAGTGTGCCTGCGACTGCGGTCCGACCCTGCGAGCGGACTTCAGCTGCGGGGCGTGGGCAGGTGCTGCGGAGGGGCGGGCCGGCACGGAGGAGGGGAGGGAGAGATTTATCTCTCTCCTCCGTAGCCGGCTATTGCGATTCTCGCTCTGCACGCGTGGTACACCGGTGTACTGCGAGTGCAGTGTGATTTTTCTCTCGCCCCATTCACTTGAATGGGTGCGAGAGAAAAGAGTCTCGCCTTACAATCGCAGCATGCTGCAATTTGTTTTCTCGGTCCGATTAGGGCTGAGAAAATAATAGCTCAAGTGCGCTGACACACAGGCTAGAATTGGTCCGAGGGGAATGCGATGTTTTATCACACTCCACTCGCACCGATTTTAGTTTGTATGTCCATAGAGATCCTAGGTTGGGATAAGTTCTTGATGTCATTCATTTCATGCACATACTTGTGACATCCCCTTGTTTTATTTTGTGTCTCTATTGTACCTTGTACAGGACCCTGTACCCAGTGGGTTTTCTACAGGAGATGTCTTGGTTCCTTTAGCTGATGAGTATGATCCCATGTACCCTAATGAGTTTGAAAAAGTGATGAAACGTCAAAGAGAGGAACGGCAACGTCAGCGAGAGCAGGAAAGGCAGAAAGAAATTGAAGAACGGGAAAAGTAAGTGAATAAGTAATGTAAAGCCATCCTCCACCCCGGGGCCAAAAAGTGATTACATTTCTCATGTAGTCATCCGACCTGGTGCCCTCCGTGTGTCTCCAGCTACCTCTTCCGCACAGATCTGTATTCAATTAATCATTTGTATTTTAATTGCACTGTACAGACTGCGTCATTCCTCGAAGTGTAATTGTCATTTTAATTTTTATTTAACCCCCTTATCCCCGAGCCTGTTTTCACCTTCATGACAAGGCCAATTCTTTCAATTCTGGCCAGTGTCACTTTGTGTTAACGCTTTAACGGATCCCGGTGATTCTGAGATTGTTTTTTTTCGTATATATTGTACTTCATGATAGTGGTAAATTTAGGCCGATATTTTTTGCGTTTATTCGCGAAAAGTCGGTAGTTTGGTGAAAATTTTTTTGCAGTTTTTTAACTTTGACTTTTTATGCCCTTAAATCAGAGAGCTCTGTCACACAAAATAGGTAATAAATAACATTTCCCACATGTCTACTTTACATCAATGCAACGTTTGCAACATATTTTTTTTTGTTAGGAAGTTAGAAGGATTCAGAGTTTATCAGCAATTTCTCATTTTTTCCAACAAAATTTACAAAACCATTTTTTTTAGGGACCACATCACATTTGAAGTGACTTTGAGAGGCGTAAGTGACAGAAAAAACCCCAAAAGTGAGACCATTCTAAAAACTGCACACCTCACAATGCTCAAAATCACATCCAAGTAGTTTATTATCCCCTCAAGGGCTTCACAGGAACTAAAGCAATGTGGAAGGAAAAAATGAAAATTTTTATTTTTCCCGCCAAAATGTTACTTTAACCCCAAATTTTGCATTTTGACAAGGGTACCGAGAAAATGGTCCCCAAAATTTGTTGTGCAATTTCTCTTCAGTACGCCGATACTGCACATGTGGCGAAAAACTACTGTTTGGGTGCACGGCAGGGTTCGGAAGAGAAGGAGCGCCATTTGGCTTTTCAAATAGAAAATTGGCTGGAATTGTTAGTGGACACCGTATCGCATTTGGAAAGCCCCTGATGTGCTGAAACAGTAGAAACCCCCCACAAGTGACCCTATTTTGGTAACCAGACCCCTCAAGGAACTTAGCTAGATGTGTGGTAAGCACCTTTGAACCCCCAGATGCTTCACAGACTATTAGAATGTTGAGCCGTGAAAATTAAAATTTACATTGTTTTCCACAAAAATGTTTTTTTTAGCTCCAAATTTGTTATTTTTACAAGAGTAGGAGAATAAAATGCACCATGTAATTTGTTGTGCAATTCTCCTGAGTACGCCCACACCCCATATGTGGTGGAAATCTACTGTTTGGGCACATAGCAGGGCTTGGTAGGGAAGGAGTGCCATTTGACTTTTCAAATGCAAAATTGTCTAAAATCATTAGCGTACGTCTTAATGAGTTTGGAGAGACGCTGAAGTGCCTAAACAGTGTGAAAACATCTACAGTGACCCCACAAAAATATTTCATTTTCACAAGGCAATAGAAAATAGACCCCAAAACTTGGGCAATTTCTCCTGAGTACGCCTATGCCCAAAATGTGGTGGAAACTGTTTGGACACATTGCCAAGCTTGAAAATGAAGGTGTGACGTTTTGGAGCACATACTTTCATGTAATGATCTTCGGGCGTCATGTTGCGTTCAGAGAGCCCCTGAGGTGCCTAAATAGTAGCAACCCCCCACAAGTAACCCTATATTGGAATTGCTCTAGTGTTTTCCTGGTATGTGACTTTTTTAATGTGGTGGCATATGTGAGTTGCATGGAGTACATCAAGCTGGCAGATGTGAGTTGTGTAGAAAGAAAGAAATTTAGTACTGCATGGATGAGTGGTAGACTTTGAAATACCGTTTTATGCAAGGGCCGGGTATCACATTGCCAAATGGTGTCCTTCCTTATACCCTCTTCTGTAGCACACTCTGCACTTTTTTGTGACTTTCCTTTCCTTGCTGTTTGAGGGATCTCACCTGGGAAATGTGTACAATACGAGCACCTTCATTTCTAGAGGTTTTGCAGCCCGCTGTTCCCTGACTTCTAAATATTTGGGCCTTGATCACTGCCTTCTGGAAATGAAGAAAGGTGCCGATCTGGCCTGAACATCGTGATCACACAAATGAGTTGTATAGTGCCATCTGTACGATGAGCATGGCCATCTTCTTGTACCATACCCTAGCTTTCCGCATGGCTCTGTAAGGCTGGAGGACTTGATCAGAGAGATCAACTCACCCCATGTTCTTTTGTACCCCAGAACACTTTGGTTTGTGGATCTGTGTAGGTCAACCCCGTACAGCGGTGGGGTTGCTGCTATTACCATGAATTGTCAATGAAATGACATTCCTCTTTTCCTTGTATTTGACCACAAGCATGTTGTTGCTACATTGGGCTCTGCTCTCGCCCTTTCTGAGCAGCTGCCCATTTGGCATCCCAGGAAGAGCTCTCAGATATTTGGCCACATAGTACCACAAGCTGCTGTCTGGCAGAGAGGGATTTGAAGAGTGGGATGCTGGTGTAAAGGTTATCTACGTACAGGTAATTACTTTGATCCAGCAGTGGGTGCACCAAATCCCACACCATTTTCTCACCCACAGGACAGGGGGGCATTCAGGGGATTGAATCCAGGAGTCTTTCCCTTCATAAACCCTAAATCTGTGGGTGTACCCTGGGGTACTCTCGCACAGCGGGTAGAGTTTAATTCCATACCTGGCCCTCTTACTGGGCAGGCATTACCAAAATGTGAGCCTGCCCTTGAAGTGGATTACGGACTTATCTATGCAGATTACCTTTTAGGGAATGTGCACTTCAGCAAACTTATTGCTGAAGTGATCAATGACCGGCTTAACTTTAGGGCTGTGTGCCCACGCTGTGTTGAGGGTTTTTTTCCCATGTTTTTTTAATGCATTTTTTTTCCTTGCAGATTTTAAAGGGGTGGTTCACACATTTTTTATTGTCTAGTTCGATGATATGTTGAGAAACAATGTTTCTCTCAAATACCTTGTGTTGGCAATAGTGCCTGTGAGAGGCGCTATTGCAGACCGCTGCTCCCCGTCCAGTGACGTACCCGTCAAATGCTGCCATGTCACATCCGTGCAGCCGGCTACATTCTGAGCCCATCTGCTCCCTGCTCCTCCTCCCTCCCAGCACAGCGCGTCTCTTGCTTGCAGCGTTCTGCGAGGAGGGAGGGGGAGCAGGAGACGCGCCGTGCTAGGAGGGAGGGGGGAGCAGGAGACGCGCCGTGCTAGGAGGGAGGAGGGAGGGGGGAGGAGCAGGAGACGCGCCGTGCTAGGAGGGAGGGGGGAGCGGGAGACGCGCCGTGCTAGGAGGGAGGGGGGAGCAGGAGACGCGCCGTGCTAGGAGGGAGGAGGGGGGGGGGGAGCAGGAGACGCGCCGTGCGAGGAGGGAGGGGGGGAGCAGGAGACGCGCCGTGCGAGGAGGGAGGAGGGAGCAGGGAGCAGCAGACGCGCCATGCTAGGAGGGAGGAGGGAGCAGGAGACGCACCGTGCTAGGAGGTAGGAGGGAGCAGATGGGCTGTGACAGCAGTGAAACACCGCTCACAGCTCAGAGTCTGGAAGAATGTAGCCGGCTGCACGGATGTGACGTGGAAGCATTTGACGGGTACGTCACTGGACGGGGAACAGCGGTCTGCAATAGCGCCTCTCACAGGCACTATTGCCAACACAAGGTATTTGAGAGAAACATTGTTTCGCAACATAATATCGAACTAGACAAAAAATATGGGTGAACCACCCCTTTAATCAATATGCAAAGGAAAACTCATCCCAGCAAAGCCTATGAGAAGCCTTACGTGCTGTACACACAGTGCAGATTTTTTCCTTCCAGATTTTGGTGCAGAAAAAAACTGCACCAATCCATTGACATGTCAACTGCATTTTTCCCTATCTCAATGCATTAAAAAAACGCACGTTTTTTTCCGGTGTTTTTCCTGTCAAGAGATGTAGTTTTAGGTGCAAAAAATCTGCACCTAAATTTGCAACGTGGGAACATACCTTAAAAAGTCGGTCAAAGTTAGGGTCATCTTGGGGAGGAAACTGCATTATCCTTGTAGTGGAAAAATTTGTGAATGACCTCAAAGCGTGTCCGTGACATAACCATGCGGAATACTGGAATGTATCTATCTATCTATCTATTAATTATATAAAGCTGAGTGTATATATGTATGTGTGTTTGTGTGTGTATGTCCGGTAAAGGAATCTGCACGTCGCATTTACAATCACAAACTTTTGCACAGACGCCTCATGTGACTCAGGGAACGTCATAGACTATGTTTTGATGGGAAAATTTAACCCTGTGCTTTACAGTAACTCTCAAAAAAAACATGCCTCCATTAAACTGAATGGAGGTGGGAGCTATAGGTTATTAATAGCAACTGTCAGTGGTTGCTATAGGAACAAAATAAACTGTTAGTATAAAAAGCTTATGTGTGAGAGAGAGACAGAAAAGACAGAGACAGATGGGGAAAGAGACAGAGAGCGGGGCAAAGAGACAGCCGGGGCAAAGAGACAGACACAGACGTAGAGAGAGACAGAGATGGAGACAGACTGATACAAATACAGAGAGATAGAAACCGACAGACAGAGACATGGACACAGTCAGACAAGGAAAGAGACAGACAGAGAGACAGTAACACACAGACAGAGACTGGGAGAGAGATAGTTACTATCCCAGGCAACGCCCGGGTACTACAGCTAGTATATATACATTATAGACCAAAAGTTTGGACACACCTTCTCATTCAAAGAGTTTTCTTTATTTTCATGACTCTAAAATTTGTAGATTCACATTGAAGGCATCAGAACTATGAATTAACACATGTGGAATGAAATACTTAAAGTGTGAAACAAATAAAATAAATACATTGGGAACATACCTTAAAAAGTCGGTCAAAGTTAGGGTCATCTTGGGGAGGAAACTGCATTATCCTTGTAGTGCAAAAATTTGTGAATGACCTCAAAGCGTGTACGTGACATAACCATGCGGAATACTGGAATGTATATATACAGTACAGACTAAATGTTTGGACACACCTTCTCATCTCTAGAAAAACTGTTAAGAGGAGACTTCGTGCAGCAGGCCTTCGTGGTAAAATCGCTGCTAGGAAACCATAGCTAAGGACAGGCAACAAGCAGAAGAGATTTGTTTGGGCTAAAGAACACAAGGAATGGACAGTGGAAATCTGTGCTTTGGTCTGACGAGTCCAAATTTGAGATCTTTGGATCCAACCACCGTGTCTTTGTAGAAATGGTGAACGGATGGACTCTACATGGCTGGTTCCCACCATGAAGCATGGAGGAGGTGGTGTGATGGTGTGGGGGTGCTTTGCTGGTGAAACTGTTGGGGATTTATTCAAAATTGAAAGCATACAGAACCAGCATGGCTACCACAGCATCTTGCAGCAGCATGCTATTCCATCTGGTTTGCGTTTAGTTGGACCATCATTTATTTTTCAACAGGACAATGACCCCAAACACACCTCCAGGCTGTGTAAGGGCTATTTGACTAAGAAGGAGAGTGATGGGGTGCTACGCCAGATGACCTGGTCTCCACAGTCACCAGACCTGAACCCAATCGAGATGGTTTGGGGTGAGCTGGACCGCAGAGTGAAGGCAAAAGGGCCAACAAGTGCTAAGCATCTCTGGGAACTCCTTCAAGACTGTTGGAAGACCATTTCCAGTGACTACCTCTTGAAGCTCATCAAGAGAATGCCAAGAGTGTGCAAAGCAGTAATCAAAGCAAAAGGTGGCTACTTTGAAGAACCTAGAATATAAGACATAATTTTCAGTTATTTATTTCATGTTGTTTTGTTTTTTTATTGTGGGAAACGGGAGTGATTTAAAACTTGTTGGTTTTTTTTCCCAAATTTTTAAAGCATATTTTTTTTTCTACTTTTCACTGTGTTTAATAGTCCCTTCAGGGGACTTGAACCTGCAATAGTCTGATCACTTATGCCGTATACAGCACTGCCACAGCATTGCTGCATTTAGCAGAAATCACGGTCTCCATTGAATGCTAGCTATGGGCTGGTTTTCACAGGGGTTCTGTGATGACAGGCATAGGAGTCTTCAGCAGACCCTTGCTTCTCATGGCAACCCATCAGCGTTCCCCAATCGTGTCGGTGAAGGGATATAATGGCGTGCTCCCCTACCGGCAGGCGTTCAATGCCGCTGTCACAGATTGACGGCAACATTTAACAGGTTAACAGCCAGACGAAGGGGCTCCACCTGCAGCTGTTAGAGGTAGATGATGGCTGATTAATTCAGCCATCATCTGTCGGCAAGGATGCGGGCTAGGTGTGACGAGCACTCATCAAAGGCAGGGACTTGACATATGACAGACAGTACGTCATAAGTCGTTAAGGGGGGAATGTTGCAGTTAGCCTATTGGCCGCCTCCTGTACATTTTCCGTCTTGCCTTTTTCTTTTCGGCAATTTTTGAGGGACGTCCAGTTCTAGGTAATGTCACTGTTGTGCTATATTTAAGCCTCTTCTTGATGATTGCCTTGTATATCGAATGCCTTGGAATTTATTTTTTTGCACTCTTCTCCTGACTGATAACTTTCAATAATGAGATCTTTGCCATTACAATAGTTTAGTTTTGTTGTTTTTATTTTCCTCCAACAAAATTATTTGTTTGGGTTTTTTTGAAAGGATTTGTACGTTTTTCATGAGTTTCTGCACCTGATATGTAAATCGGGTTACTTTCACTCATTTTTTATTTTTCCCACTGTGTTTTTTACATATGTTTTTGACACTGCAGTTTTTCTCTTGTTGGTTTGTCAGGCTTTAAATAAAGCTGCTTTGTTTTAAGTATTCGTGCTATTTGGCTTTGACAAATCCTTGATACAGTTATGTGTGGATTACATACAAACGTTAGTACGTTTCTGCAGCAGAAATGCATTAAAAATATACATTTTTTATTTTTTTTTCCTACATCTAATGCAATTCTATAGGGAAAATCCACACACAAAACTCTGTAGTTCCAAGTGCAATTGATTTTTTTTTTTTGCAGATTTAACACACCACAGGTTCGATTATGCCTTAGACTTGTGGTAAAGTGACGAAGGGACCTGTTTAGGCCGGGCCTAAGGGGCCACCGTATGTGGCAGACCCAGAGGTCATTGTTCTTCCTCCAATTGCCATAACAGCCATTGGCACTTTGTGATCGCAGTGCGGGGGTGCCGATGGAGTCAGAGCGCGAAATCCCAGCCCTCATACAACCATCTAAATTCTGGCCATTGGCCATGTCATCTAGATGGATAAACAGACAGGGAAGGAGCTAGTGCATTGACCCTGGCTGTTGCTGTCAGGGTTAAAAATCCGCAGGCCAGGTCTTCATTTGATGGTTGGGGCTGGCACTCCAAGGTAATAATCCAGCATTAAACACGATTGTACTTAATATTCTGTGGGACATCTAGTCAATGAAGCTTTTAGATTAAACGGAGTTATTAATAAAACAGCATCTAATCTGCTCAGTAATGAAGCCGTTTTAATGTAATACTATTAATGTGCGCTCTAATGGCCGACAGTATATGCCATGGGGTCGTGTATCCTCTGATTAATGTGGGTAGAGGCTACAGCTCCGCTAGAGCAAGGTGCCATTTCATTTGCAATGTTAAATTGTGGGGTGCAATGGCGGGGAAGATCACCACTCAACATTGATGCTTGGGAGGCTTTCTTTTTTTATTGTGTGATAACAATGACTTCACTTTGTTCTGGTGATCAGTATGGTCACAGTGATACTAACGCTTGTTTCAGGTTTTATCTGCTTTTAATAATAAAACTATATTTCTTTCACCTTGCAGGATAACAAATGTAATATTTTTTTTAATGTATGATACCGGCACACATGGATATACTGTTTTTTGTGCTTTTTACCTATTTATTTTTGTCAATTCCCCAGGGGAACATGTGATACTTTACACTGCAACACTTCTGTATTAGTCCTGCCTATTGGAGCTGTTGGACACATAGGCCTTCAGTAGGTCCTTGGTTGCCATGTCAACAACCCTGCTCCCCCAGCAGTCACGCCAGTGGGATAACAGAGGCCCATTTTCCCTTTTTCCGTGTTTGATCTAAGGGGTAAACTGCTACAATTGACACCATAGCCCCCTAGACATGTGCAGCCGAAGTGCACTTTACAAATATATATGGGAAAGAGTCCGAATACATGGTAAATGATGTATTTTGCATCCCCTTTAGCCGTTTCTTTAGCGTATTTCTCTGATTTATGGATGAGTCTCTACGTGAACGTCTTATGAATGTAATAGTAGGACTGGCACACAGGAATCTTTCTATGTATATTGTTGTAAGACTTGCTTTTCTTGCTACCTCTCTGGCTGCTCCTCACTATGCCGATGTCCCAGAATGATGTACCTTTTGCCATAAATTCACTTCTGTTCTACTGTCAGGCCCCTCTTTTAAAGGGAACCTGTCATCACTTTTTTTGGCTATAAGCTGCGGCCACCACCACAGGGCTCTTATATACAGCATTCTAACATGCTGTATATAAGAGCCCAGGCCGCTGTGACTACATAAAAAACACTTTATAATACTTACCTAACAGTCACGCTGCGGGGGAATTGAGTCACGGAGGCGTCTCCGTTGTCCGGTGTTGGCGCCTCCTCTTTTGGCCATCTTCGTCCTCCTTCTTCTGAAGCCTGTGTGCATGACGTGTCTACCTCATACACACTCGCCGGTCCTGCGCAGGCGCACTACAATACTTTGATCTGCCCTGCTCAGGACCTGAATGCCGTCGAGTGTGGATGATGTCGGACGCGTCATGCACTGCGGCTTCAGAAGGAGGACGAAGATGGCCGAAAGAGGCGGCGACAGACAACGGAGATGCCTCCGTGACCCAATTCCACCGCAGCGCGACCGTTGGGTAAGTATTATAAGTGTTTTTTATGTAGTCACAGCGGCCTGGGCTCTTATACTTATATACAGCATGTTAGAATGCTGTATATAAGAGCCCTCTGGTGGTGGCTGCAGCTTATAGCCAAAAAAAGTGGTGACAGGTTCATTTTAAACTGATCCGCCTAAACTAGTTGTTTCCACTGCCATAAGGTGTAGCATGCCTCCTGTCTAGTAATATTCACCTCTGTTCTTCCACCTTTTACTTGCTATATTTAATTAACGCTACTCATGCCACTTTCTCTGTCCCCACCTACACATGAGTGAGTAATCACCAGGATGTGAGCGGCAGCCCAAGCTCTCAGTGCCTGTTGATTACTCCTACGTCTGAAGGCGGGAAGCCGGCGGTGATTTTGCGTGAGGCTCACATGATGTAACAACCTTACGTGAGCCACCCAAACATGAGTACCGGAATGGCATGGGAGAGGAGTATCAGCTTTTTTTATTTTAACATGGCAAACTGGGCAATGAGAATGTGTTCTCCTAGTCGTGGACAATCTCTTTAACCTCTGGAATCTGCCTTGGCTTTCCTGATTCCTTCTTTGCTTTGATTAATGCAACTCTGATCCCTCTCCTGTCACAAAACTCTTTCCGATTTATCCTAAACACATTTGTCAGTCATGTTCAGTTGTCCATTCTGTCAGATTAAAAATTATAGGTCTCTTTACAAATATTTCCACCACAATGCACCACGCTGCATTTCTTCCATCAGCTTGGCCCTTTTATAGGGTGGGACAGCATGTCTCTGACACTGGCTGCATGATCCCAGCCAAGTGTTTGACTCTGGAGACTAGATAACAGGACCTCAATGGCTTCTCCCCATCCACTGCACCGGATTGATGGCTCTCTCTCTATATGCACGTATAGTAAGAGTCTTGTCCCTCCAGGGCATCAGGCAGGTAGAAGCCTCTAGGAATCCGCCTGCCCGACTAGTCTCCGGTACTTCTCGGTCCCCGGTGGTTTTTCAACTATGCTTTTCTCTGAAACACTCCAGCGCCAAACCTGCATGGCTGAGTTTATACAGCCAGTGTCTGATATGTGCTGCCCGTGGGTCAGGCAGTATTCATCCCTAAATCATGACATACCTAAAAGAGCCAAAAGGCACAACGTCAAAAATGCAATAAAAATTCATTAAAAAAATGTACTCCCCAAAGGAATGAAAAACCCAAGTAATCAGATTAAGCTAATTGGTGCAAAAGATTTGCTATATCAGAAAAGCACTTATTTATTGTGGGAATTTGGTCTAAAGCACTCTCTGCGGTTGTGCAGGCGCCAGTTCCGTCACCGGACTTTTTAGCATTTGAGATATTGCAATTTTGTACCAGAGTACAGACCACTTTTGCTTAGATTGTAAGTTCTTGCGAACAATACTTCCTACCCCTTATTTTTGACTTGTCAACAAGTTTGTTGCTCTGTAATGACATGTATGTATGTACTAAAAAAATGTTTCTTTTTCCTGTTCTAGACGAAGAAAAGACCGACACGAAGCCAGTGGGTTTTCCCGTAGACCTGATCCTGAATCTGAAGAGGAGGAGGAGGAGGAGGAAGACTATGACCGAGAACGACGTAAAAGAGGTCAGTTGATGTAAGAGTAAGCTATTGTAGAAGGCTCCATTATAATATAGGTATAGTTATACAGAAATCCTCATTATCTGTATGGGCACAGTGTTGTACTTGACCCCAAACCTGGAATTGGACTAACATGCACATTTGTTTGAATGGATCAGACTGAATGAATGACTTGAGCAATCGCTGAAGACCACTCTTAGGATAAGGATCAAGAGATTAAGCGTTTACTTGTGTATTTAATGTAGACATAGGCTTTGCTAATCTGAATTACTTGGATATATGACATAAGCTGATGTATGAGTTTGTAATTCAAGGGCAGGGCATATATTCCCAAGAAACGCTATACCACTCTTCTGGATTTTTTTTTTCTGTCAAAATTTACAATGTAAGTGGAACTGAATGAGCCTGTATCTATGATTTACAAGCACATTAGGTCTGTGCTGAATTGGGCTAAGGGGTACTTCTCACATAGCGAGATCGCTAGTGAGATCACTGCTGAGTCACAGGTTTTGTGACGTACCAGTGACCTCATCAGCGATCTCGCTGTGTGTGACACTAAGCAGCGACCTGGCCCCTGCTGTGAAATCGCTGATCGTTACACACTGTTCTGGTTCATTTTTTGGTCGTCGGGCTCCCGCAGGGCAGCACACATCAGCGTGTTTGACTGCGGGAGACCAACGAGCACCCAACTGTGTAAGCAGCATACGCTGGTAACCAGGGTAAATATCGGTTAACTAAGCAAAGTGGTTACCCGATATTTACCCTGGTTAACAGCGTAGACCGCTTACAGGCTGCCAGCGCTGGCTCCCTGCACACGTAGCCAGGGTAAGTATCAGGTAACTATGCAAAGTGCTTTGCTTAGTAACCCGATGTGTACCCTAGCTACGTATACAGGGAGCCAGCGCTGGCAGTCTGTAAGCGGTTTACGCTGGTAACCAGGGTAAATATTGGATAACCAAGCAAAGCACTTTGCTTAGTTACCCGATATTTACCCTGGTTACCAAGAACAGCATTGTTACACGAGTTGCTGGTCACTAGTCGCTGGTGAGATCTGCCTGATTGACAGCTCACCAGCGACCATGTAGCGAAGCACCAATGATCCCTGCCAGGTGGGATCAATGGTGCGTCGCTACGTGTGACGGGACCCTAAGCCCGCACTTAGACCTTTCATGATTCACTGCCAAATGTAGTTAAGATATTACTGTCCATAGGAATCCATTGAGTCACTTGGAAATCCGTTAAAGAGTATCTCTTCCAGGTCAAAAGGGACCAGTCCTATGTTATTCTCGCTGCCCCCTGAGTATTCCAGGGATGAAATATGTAAAAGCTGAAATAAATCCTCATCTTTAGCATTTTGACATTTCACATTCTTGAACAACCATAGTAATCTGTACTGACCTGAGACAGGAGATGGACGCTAGGATTATATGATACTAATTGTTATAAACTGTGTTTGAATGGATGTGGTTAAAGTGTGTATAAACCTATGACTTCAATTGTAAATGGGGCCTAAAATATTAACCAGAACAAATAGACTTCATATAGTACTAGTTTCACATCTTGGCTATTCATATTTCTGCCATTCTGTTATGCATTTATGTATTCTGTAAAGTGTCTAATGTATTTCTCTTTACCTTTACAGTAATGGGAGGAGCAGCTATTGCACCACCTACATCACTTGTAGAAAAGGACCGAGAATGTAAGTGTTGCTATGATTATATTTTGCCACTAGGTGGTGCCATTGGCACAACTTTGCTTATGTAATTTAAAGGAAATTTGTGAAATTTTTTTTCTAGTACTAATAGCAATGTTATCTTTAAATAGGTCTTAAGGCCACGTCACACTAAGCAACATCGCTAGCAACATCGCTGCTGAGGAACAACTTTTGTGATGTAGCAGTGATGTTGCTAGTGATCTCGCTGTATGTGACATCCAGCAACAACCTGGCCCCTGCTGTGAGGTCGTTGGTTGTTGCTGAATGTCCTGGACCATTTTTTTAGTTGTTGCTCTCCCGCTGTGAAGCACACATCGCTGTGTGTGACGGCGAGAGAGCAACAACTGAATGTGCAGGCAGCAGGAGTCGGCTTCTGCGGACGCTGGTGACCAATGTAACTATCGGGTAACCAAGAAGCCCTTACCTTGGTTACCCGATATTTACCTTTGTTACCAGCGTCCGCCGCTCTCAGCTGTCAGTGCCGGCTCCCTGCACATGTAGCCACAGTACACATCGGGTAATTAACCTGATGTGTACTGTGGCTAGGAGTGCAGGGAACAGGGAGCCGGCACTGGCAGTGTGAGAGCGGCGGACGCTGGTAACAAAGGTAAATATCGGGTAACCAAGGTAAGGGCTTCTTGGTTACCCGATGTTTATCGTGGTTATCAGCATCCGCAGAAGCCGACTCCTGCTGCCTGCACACGTAGCAGAGTACACATCGGGTAATTAATCCGATGTGTACTGTGGCTAGGTGTGCAGGGAGCCAGCGCTAAGCGGTGTGCGCTGGTAACCAAGGTAAATATCGGGTTGGTTACCCAATATTTACCTTAGTTACCAAGTGCAGCATCGCTTCCACGCGTCGCTGCTGGCTGGGGGCTGGTCACTGGTTGCTGGTGAGATCTGCCTGTGTGACAGCTCACCAGCAACCCGTGTAGCGATGCTCCAGCGATCCCTGCCAGGTCAGGTTGCTGGTGGGATCGCTGGAGCGTCGCTTAGTGTGACATCTCACCAGCGACCTCCTAGCAACTTACCAGCGATCCCTATCAGGTTGTATCGTTGTTGGGATCGCTGGTAAGTTGTTTAGTGGGACTGGGCCTTTAAGGAGACCTTTCAGAATCAGCAAGTTTTATTGTTCTGCTTTAGCCTGTTATCTTACTCTAAGCTCCAATAGTGACATAGCAACTAGTAAAACTGCATATTCACTGCTCCTCCCTCCCACCTCTCAGTGCTGGCATCAGTGAAAGTGAATCACAACTGAATTTGCACTGCCACCCCCACCCATACTCCCTCTAACCAGTGACAGTGAATGCACTGGACATTGGGAGGGGGAAGCAGTGAATATGTAGTTGCATTTACATACACTTGCCTAGTGTGCACAAGACAATGAATTCTACAGAGCTTACAACAAGATAACACAGGATAAGGTAGACCAATAAAAGTTACTGACCCTCAAAGGTCTCCTTAAAGGTCCAGTCACACTAAGCAACTTACCAGCGATCCCAACAACGATAGGGATCGCTGGTAAGTTGCTAGGAGGTTGCTGGTGAGATGTCACACTGCAACGCTCCAGCGATCCCACCAGCAACCTGACCTGGCAGGGATCGCTGGAGCGTCGCTACACGAGTTGCTGGTGAGCTCACCAGCAACCAGTGACCAGCCCTCAGCGCCGCGTGGAAGATGCTGCGCTTGGTAACTAAGGTAAATATCGGGTAACCAACCCGATATTTACCTTGGTTACCACCGCACGGAGCTACACGTGCAGAGAGCAGGGAGCAGCGCACACTGAGCGCTGGCTCCCTGCTCTCCTAGTTACAGCACACATGGGGTTAATTTCCCGATGTGTGCTGCAGCTACATGTGCACAGAGCAGGGAGCAGCGCACAATGCTTAGCGCTGGCTCCTTGCTCTCCTAGTTACAGCACACATGGGGTTAATTAACCCGATGTGTGCTGCAGCTAAATGTGCACACAGCAGGAGCCGGCACTGACAGTGAGAGCGGTGGAGGCTGGTATCAAAGGTAAATATCGGGTAACCAAGGACAGGGCTTCTTGGTTACCCGATGTTTACATTGGTTACCAGCCTCCGCAGAAGCCGGCTCCTGCTGCCTGCACATTTAGTTGTTGCTGTCACACACAGCGATCTGTGCTTCACAGCGGGACAGCAACAACTAAAAAATGGCCCAGGACATTCAGCAACAACCAACGACCTCACAGCAGGGGCCAGGTTGTTGCTGGATGTCACACACAGCAACATCGCTAGCAACGTCACAAAAGTTGTTCGTTAGCAGCGATGTTGCTAGCGATGTTGCTTAGTGTGACGGGGCCTTAAGCCATGATTAAAGATAACATTAGTATTGTACTACAAAATCACCTGACAGCAATTAAAGAGAATTGTACTTCTGTTGCTACAATGGCTATGTTCTGTGGTGGTACATTGTATATGCGGTCTTGTACTCTCTCTATAATGTGACAGTACATTTTTGTTGTACATAGTAGTCCTTTGTTAAAGGGGTATTCCCACAATTGAAAGTTATCCACTATCCTCAGGCTAGGGGATTACTTACTGAAAGCTCACAGTGCTCAGACATTTTCAGCAATGAATAGAGTGGAGTTCAAGCAGCAGTTAGAAACCCCTGCTGTCAGTCACAGTAAGGGTACCGTCACACTTTAGCGATGCTCCAGCGATCCCACCAGCGATCTGACCTGGTCAGGATCGCTGGTGTGTCGCTACATGGTCGCTGGTGAGCTGTCAATCAGGCAGATCTCACCAGTGACCAGCCTCCAGCCACCAGTGACGCATGGAAGCGATGCTGCACTTGGTAACTAGGGTAAATATCGGGTAACCAAGCGCTTGGTTACCCGATATTTACCTTGGTTACCAGCGCACACCGCTTAGTGCTGGCTCCCTGCACTCCTAGCCAGAGTACACATCGGGTTAATAAGCAAACCGCTTTGCTTATTTACCCGATGTGTACTCCGGCTATGTGTGCAGGGAGCCGGCACTGGCAGCCTGAGAGCGGCGGACGCTAGTAACCAAGGTAAATATCGGGTAACCAAGCAAAGCACTTTGCTTGGTTACCCGATATTTACCTTGGTTACAGCTTACCGCAGGCTGCCAGAAGCCAGCTCCCTGCACATTCAGATCGTTGCTCTCTCGCTGTCAAACACAGCGATGTGTGCTTCACAGCGGGAGAGCAACGTCCAAAAAATGAACCAGAGCTGTGTGTAGCGAGCAGCGATTTCACAGCAGGGGCCAGATCGCCGCTCAGTGTCACACACAGCGAGATCGCTAATGAGGTCACTGGTGTGTCACAAAAACCGTGACTCAGCAGCGATCTCGCTAGCTCTCTCGCGATGTGAGAAGTACTCCTAAGTTACCCCTGTGCAATGGATCGAGGATTACTTTTCATTGTGGGAATACCTCTGCAAGGCACACCATCTATAAACTAGCAATTCCTACATTGAAAGATGTTTTATACTTTAAAGAAGACCTTTTCCCTGTTTTGAGCATGTTAAACTGGCCATATCATGGAATAGTGGTTACAGAGCTAAATAATACTTTTTGTATTTTTTTTTTATTTATTTCCATTGCAGAGATATTAGCTTGTCAACTTTAGATCATAATTTCTTTTTCAATTGAGGAGGTGTTAGAAGAGATTAGTCTCTAGAGGTGTTTTTTGTTTTTCTCTTGCATGATGTTGCCTAATCAAAAGCAGGAGGCGTCGTGCAGATGAGAAAAAAAGAACACGTCCTCAGAAATGGCAGACCCGGCTTTATCTGTGTGAGACACACTGACACACTGTAATGTTCTCGTAATCACAGTAGATGTCAGTGAGATCATTGACACATTAGGAATGGGAGTAGAGCACAGCTGAGTGTCCTAACAAACATTTTTTTACAGCTCTCTTCTCACAGCAGATAATATGACGGAAGGGGAGTAGAGGAGAACTGTGTGTTGATACAAACACTACTGCAGCTCTAAATTCACAGCACTGTCAGTTTTCGCTTCCCACATTGTAATTGCAGTAGATGTTAGCAGTGAGATTAGTAAGGAGACCAGGGCCCTGTCACCACTTTTCACACAGATAGTCATCTGTGTTTTTTTTTTTCTTTTTAAGGGCATATTCTTTTTTTTTTATTTTTATTATTGAATGTTAATTTTTCCTACTTATGATTGGTCAATGTCATCAAGGTAAAGGGGAAAGATAAACTCGCCAAGGTAGAATCTCTGTCAACATCTGCTTGGTTGAAGGGGGAATTTAGAATCCAGTATCTCTGTAATGGAGATGAGAAACTAAAGAATAGCCTGTTAAAACTCATGAAAGCTCCTCTTTAGCAGCCAAACTTCTTTCCATCCTGAAGCCACACAGTCATCTACTGGAAACAAGCTGCCTACAAAGCCACATTTTGTTTCGTAATTATAGACCTCCATATCCTCTTCATTTCTAGAAATGATATCAAAGATACAGTTCCATCTACTGAAAGCATAAAGACCTATAAAATCAAGTCTTGTCATTGATGTAAACCATGATGTCCTCACTCATCCACACATAGAATAAAATCTATATACCAGCAGCACAGGAATACCAATAACTACAATGATCAGTGGCATAATAAACAACTGAAGTCTTCTGTATAAACACATTGGCCTTTATTTTTTAAAGATATGTGTTGTTTACACAAGTCTAGATGTGTAGACGGGCTAGAGGAGCACTGGATGAGTGGTGTACACCTCTGTATGCACCCCACCCCAATCCTACTCCAGTCCCTGCTGGATTATGAATTGTGGTGTAGCAAACTCCATCGCTTGTTATGAAATCGATGAGAGGTGGTCACCACTCTCCTTACCCGCCATTGCACTGCTTTGAGTTGCCCCAAAATTTAGTGACTTATCTAAGCTTTTAACGTTAGAAAACTGGCCGAAAAGCTTTCATGAACTGAGCTCGTTGTCTTTTTAGGGTTAAAATGTAATTTTCTTGATCCTTTTTCAGCCATTGTGCCATCCTATGATGAAGAGCCAAGGCCTCGTCCACCTATACCTAAAGCAGCCATTCCACCTCCTATATATGATGAGCCAGAAAGACCGCGGTCACCTGGGCCCAGCAACTCATTCCTTGCAAACATGGGGTAAGCGGTTTTCCAATTGTCCTGATTTATATCTTTTTCTTATAGGACTCTCATGATTGCTTGGTATATTGTTATACCTAAAGTCCAATGTGAACTATTACAGATGTATGTGCAAATAGGCTATTTTAATTATTTAAATCGAACCAGCAGACTTTGTCTGCAAGGTGTTTTCAATCCCTGAAGGTATAACTATAGCCGCACGTACTTTCTAAATTAATTGGTGAAGACTGAAATCATATTATAAAGCAGGGGTATTAGAACAGAATGGTTACTGTATCTGAAAACCATCTTCATGTGCTTTACTCAACCTCCTCATCTTAATCTCTTGCTTTCTAGTGGAACTGTGGCTCATAAAATCATGCAGAAATATGGCTTCCGGGAAGGCCAGGGCCTGGGAAAGCATGAGCAGGGGCTTAGTACAGCCCTGTCTGTAGAGAAAACCAGCAAAAGAGGAGGCAAAATCATTATTGGTGATCTTGCTGATAAAGGTATGTTGTGAACTCTTCTGATGCTTATAAATGACCCATCTAAAGAGATTAAAGGGAACCGGTCACCAGATTTTTCCCTATTAAACTGACAATCACCTTCTGCAGCTACTGGGCTGCATTCTATGAAGGTGCACCTTGGCCCTGACTCCCCTTCCAGACCTAATTACCTTTGTTGGCCAGATGGGCGGGCTTATTTTCTGCTCCTTCATCCCCCTCCTGTCGCTGATCGCCGTCCTCCTTTCTTGATTGATGGGATGACGCCCTCCGTCATCCTCCTTGTCGCATTTTCAAACCTCGCGCCTGTGCAGTTAGGTATACTTGCGCAGTTCGCTCTGCCATATCGCACTCAGAGTAGAAAACATAGCTGCTCGCACCATGCATGACCTCACCAGCGCCATGCTTGTACCCACCCATAATCTCGCGTCTGCGCATTTAGCTCACCGGCGCGAGCGACGGCAGCTATGTTTTCTGCTCTGCCCGCGATATGGCATAGCGAACTGCGCCTGCACGAGCCGTCCTAACTGCACAGGCGCGAGGTTTGAAAATGCGACAAGGAGGATGACGGAGGGCGTCATCCCTTCAATCAAGAAAGGGGAGGGGGAGAGGAGCAGAAAATGAGCCCGCCCATCTGGCCAACACAGGTAATTAGCATGCCTAAGGGCCAAGTTTTATAAAGTTATTTTTAGGGTCTGGAAGGGGAGTCAGGGCCAAGGTGCACCTTCATAGAATGCAGCCCAGGAGCTGCAGAAGGTGATGCTTTTAGTTTAATAGGTAAAAATCTGGTGACCGGTTCTCTTTAATAACTATTCCACTATTAACAATATTAGGTGAGAAAAGATGGCTAATTAGATTAGTTTTGCGGTTTTTTTTCCAGTCTGTTCCTTCCTTTCTATTAACCCTTTATTCAGGATGACAACCCATTTGTTGAGTAATGTGGTGTCCAACAAGCCTATCATTGTATTTTATTTAGAGAGAATTAATTCATCATTTGGTTAGTCAGATGCCAGGCTGAGTTGTGTATAGTGGCCAAGTGTTCAGATCACACCTCCAAATCCATGTAAAGGTCTACAGCTTAAAGAAAGCGACCATTGAGACTTAAGAGGCATTTATTCTCCAAGGTAATCACAAAGAAGCGTTAATAACACGCTCGTTTCATGATTATCTTGCCATGTAAATAGGCTGGCGATCACCCGGTGAATGAGAAAACCAGTCATTGGGTGAAATTATCTTTTGTGCAGTGTAAATGATCATCGCTCTTTGTAAACAGTAATCACACTTCTGAGAACCATGGTAGCCTATGCGTGCGGAGCAATCTAGTAGAGGGCGCACCTTGCACATTGTTTACTTTGGTCTGCCTGCCAATTGGTAAGTTTACCAATCGGTGGTCGTATTGAATTGCCGTTCGGTCCCTGTAAACCGTCTTATTTTTCTCAATGATATTAATCACAGTAGACTATTCTCATCCTTGAGCCACATAAGGAGGAAATCTTACAGGCTGAGGATTGTGTCCATCTAGAGCAGACCTGGGCAAGGGGCGGCTCACCCTTCATAGCTCAGAGTTGGAGGCGTGGCCTGATCTACAATTTCAGCCCTGCTCTCACTGCCGGGAGCTATGTATCCCACAGTGCAGTGATAAGCAGCTGTCACGCCACCACTCTGCCGGTCACGCCTCCTCTTGCTGCCAGTCATGCCCCCTCTGGATGCTGGCCACAGTCACTGGATGCCTTCCGTGGTATCTATGTTGCTGGCCAAGCCCCTTTTGCTGTCGTCCACGACCCCTCAATGCTGGTTACACACACTCCTTGGATGCCTTCCTTGTCCCCTCCTGCTGCTCTCTCGATGCTGGCCACGCCCCCTTTGCCTGTTTTTTCTACCCAGGATCCTCCCATGTGACCGGCTCATCTCCACAGCGGCCACTTAAAAAAAAAATGTCTGTTCTGCAACCCATGGCTGTGGAGTCTGTAAGCCACAGTTGCGAATCCGACTCCTGGATTTTATCAGGTTCCGACTCCGACTCCTTCATAAATGGCCAATTCATAACAACAAATTTACTGTTGTAAAATATTAACATTGTGCTTATTCAGTTTCTCACCAGCATATAAGTAATCAGACCACTTAGAGCAAAAACTACATTTATTAGAATAAAATTAGAATATAGCAAATAACTTTTATAAACTTTTCTAAACTGTAAGTAAATATGCAATAAACACTTTTATGCAGTTAATAATAAGAAATCTATAAATTTGTTCTCAGAAAAAGTATTGCCTCTGTCAGATCCTCCTTCATGAATGCCCTCAAATCTGATCTAATTATTTTGAGAGCAGAGAACAACCGCTCTACACTAACTTGTGTTGGTGGCAAAGCAGTAACCACTCGGGCAACATCTCTGACAATGTCAGGATACAGAGGAATCGCTTGTTGCACTGTTATTTTTGATGAACGGTCAAATTTCTCAATTTCTTTTGGTGCACATGAAAAATTCTGCTGAAATGTACTGGCTGTGTTCCTTGATGGGGATGACTCTTCTATGCGGGAACGCTTTGCACGGTCCTTCTGATCCAAATATTTTTCGAAATTAAATTCTTCATCACTTGATGATGAGGGTGAAGATGTGGCAGGACGACCAAATTCTTCTTGTTCCTCCTGACTGTTCTGCAACCCTTTCATCCTTACTGCTATTCCAAACAGAGCTTCTTTTCCTTTACTTAGCTGTTGATCATCTAGAAGAATCCGATGCATTGGGTCTACATAAACAGCTGCCAAAAGAATGTTATTTTGTAATAGTAGCTCCTCTCTCCGTTTCATTGATGTAGCAATGCCACTTGCAATTAACCCTCCTCTTTGGGACAGGCGAAACATCAGGTTCTTCCACTCCTTTAAGAAAATACCTGGAGTTAAGTCCTCTGCTTGTAATTTTTTAGTCACTGTAATGGGTGCTCTAGCAATTTTCTTTGTCGCTCCATTGGGAGACCCAGACAATTGGGTGTATAGCTACTGCCTCCGGAGGCCACACAAAGTATTACACTTTAAAAAGTGTAACCCCTCCCCTCTGCTATACACCCTCCCGTGCATCACGGGCCCATCAGTTTTTATGCTTTGTGTTGAAGGAGGCACACATGCACGCAAGCTCCACAATTTAGTCGGCAGCAGCTGCTGACTATATCGGATGGAAGAAAAGAGGGCCCATAACAGGGCCCCCGGCATGCTCCCTTCTCACCCCACTCTGGTCGGCGGTGCTGTTAAGGTTGAGGTACCCATTGCGGGTACACAGGCAGGAGCCACATGCTGTTTTCCTTCCCCATCCCTTAGGGGCTCTGGGTGAAGTGGGATCCTAAGCGGTCACCAGGCACTGGGACCGTGCTCCCTCCGCAGCCCCTGGGGGAATCTGCTGGACAGGAGCCCGGGTATCGTCAGGGACAGGCCCTGCCACACTGAGGTACTCTGTGTCCCCTTGGGGACGGCGCATAGAGCGCCTGTCTGTTGGACGCTGCAGCAGCTGCTGGTTGTGTTTGTGCGCCGGGACTACCGCGCTGACCGCGCTTGTTTGCCGGCCGCGCTTATAACTTGAGCCCCCGGCTTTTGCGGCCTAGTACCGCATATTCCCGCCCCCGGGCCTGCCAGTCAGGGGTAAGGGCGGGACGCTGCACTGAACGTCAGCGCTGAGGGCTGGAGCATACTTAGTATCCTCCTCCCCCCTCACTGAGCACCGTGGGGCACCAGATTCCCGCACTTTTAAGGGACGCCCACGGCTCCCTCCTCCTCTCAGAACGCTGGCAGCCATTTCTATCAGCACTTCTGACGCCGGAGAACTTCAGAGACGAGCTCCACAGCTCTGGGAGCCCAGGCAGGGAATCTGGTGGTCACACAAACGCTGAGGGCGGTCGGTAAGCCGCACCTGTTACTAGGTGCTTACCCCCCTGGGTGCCGAAGTGTATATTTATATGCTTATATTGCAGACATTTACTCTGTACGGCTGCACTATTGCTTGGCTATATACCCTCTCTGATTGCTCTAAGAGGAGTACACAGCATGTCGTCCGCAAAAAGCAAGGATGCCAGGGCACAGGCTTACTTTGCAACCTGTACCTCATGTGCGGCTATGCTACCTGCAGGTTCCACCTACCCTCATTGTGTGCAATGCTCGGCCCCTGTGACACTCACTCAGCCGGAGCCGCCGCCACTGGTGGGACCCTCGGCCCAGGTGGAACCACCTGCTGCCACTGTCCAGGTGACAGGGACAGAGTTTGCTGTATTCGCTGACAAACTTTCTGAGTCTATGGATAAATGGTCTGCTAAGATACTAGAAGCTTTGCAGTCCAGACCTGTAACACAGGCCCCGGGCACGGTTGAACCTTTTCACTCAGACCCCCCTCGGTCGGAGCAGCGAAGTGCTTCTGGGGCGACTCATAGGTCCCACGGTGAGGACTCTGACACGGACCGCAGTCCCAGACCGCCTAAGCGGGCTCGCCGGGAGCTTCCCTCGACTTCATCACAGTGTTCAGGGTCTCAGCATGAGGACTCTCTGGAGGATGAAGCGGAGGTGGCAGATCAGGGCTCTGATTCTGACGCCGCTCTCAACCTTGATACACCTGAAGGGGGGACGCCATAGTAAACGACCTTATAGCGTCCATCAATCAGGTGTTGGATCTTTCTCCTCCAACTCCTCAGATTGAGGAGTCAGCTTCTCAGCAGGAGAAATTCCATTTTAGGTTTCCCAAACGTACACGGAGTGCGTTTCTTGATCACTCCGACTTCAGAGATACAGTCCAGAAACACCGAGCTTTTCCAGATAAGCGCTTTACTAAGCGCCTTATTGACACACGTTATCCCTTCCCCCCTGACGTAGTCAAGTGTTGGGCTCAGTGTCCCAAGGTGGATCCTCCAATCTCTAGACTGGCGGCTAGATCTGTAGTTGCAGTGGAAGACGGTGCATCACTCAAGGATGCCACTGACAGGCAGATAGAGCTCCTGATGAAATCCATCTATGAAGCTATCGGCGCGTCCTTTGCTCCGGCATTCGCAGCCGTATGGGCACTCCAGGCTATCTCAGCTTGTCAGTCTGAGATTAATGCAGTCACACGTGCCTCTACTCCGCAGGTTGTGTCCTTAACCTCTCGGGCGTCGGCGTTTGCGTCCTACGCCATGAATGCTGTCCTGGACTCTGCGAGCCGTACATCGGTAGCATCCGCCAATGCGGTGGCAGTCCGCAGGGCCATGTGGCTACGTGAATGGAAGGCAGACTCTGCTTCCAAAAAGTTCTTAACCGGTTTGCCATTTTCTGGCGACCGCCTGTTTGGCGAGCGATTGGATGAAATCATTAAACAATCCAAGGGAAAGGACTCGTCCTTACCCCAGTCCAAACCAAACAGACCTCCACAACGGAAGGTACAATCGAGGTTTCGGTCCTTTCGGCCCTCAGCCAAGTCTCATTTCTCCTCGTCCAACAGGTCACAGAAGGGTCAGAGGAACTCTGATTCATGGCGGTCTAAGTCACGTCCTAAAAAGACCGCCGGAGGAACCGCTCCCAAAGCGGCCTCCTCATGACTTTCGGCCTCCCCAAACCGCATCCTCGGTCGGTGGCAGGCTCTCCCGCTTTTGCGACACCTGGTTGCCACATGTCCAAGACCGATGGGTGAGAGACATTCTGTCTCACGGTTACAGGATAGAGTTCCGCTCTCGTCCTCCGACTCGTTTCTTCAGAACATCTCCGCCCCCCGAGCGAGCCGATCCTCTTCTTCAGGCGGTGAGCACTCTGAAGGCAGAAGGAGTGGTGATCCCTGTTCCCCTTCAGCAATGGGGTCACGGTTTTTACTCCAACTTGTTTGTGGTGCCAAAAAAGGACGGATCTTTCCGTCCCGTTCTGGACCTCAAACTATTCAACAAACACGTGAAAACCAGGCGGTTCCGGATGGAATCTCTCCGCTCCGTCATCGCCTCGATGTCCCAAGGAGACTTCCTAGCATCAATCGACATCAGGGATGCTTATCTCCACGTGCCGATTGCACCAGAGCATCAGCGCTTCCTGCGTTTCGCCATCGGGGACGAACACCTTCAGTTCGTGGCGCTGCCTTTCGGCCTGGCGACAGCCCCTCGGGTCTTCACCAAGGTCATGGCAACAGTGGTAGCAGTCCTACACTCTCAGGGACACTCGGTGATCCCTTACTTAGACGATCTCCTTGTCAAGGCCCCCTCTCGGGTGGCATGCCAACACAGCCTGAACATTGCTCTGGAGACTCTCCAGAGATTCGGGTGGATCATCAATTTCACAAAGTCAAAATTGACACCGACCCAATCGCTGACATATCTCGGGATGGAGTTTCATACTCTCTCATCGATAGTGAAACTTCCGCTGGACAAACAGCATTCACTACGGACAGGGGTGCAATCTCTCCTGCGAGCCCAGTCGCACCCCTTGAGGCGCCTCATGCACTTCCTAGGGAAGATGGTGGCAGCAATGGAGGCAGTTCCATTTTCGCAGTTTCATCTGCGTCCACTTCAATGGGACATTCTCCGCAAATGGGACAGGAAGTCGACGTCCCTCGACAGGAACGTCTCCCCTTCTCGGGCAGCCAAGGCATCCCTTCAGTGGTGGCTTCTTCCCACTTCTTTGTCGAAGGGGAAATCATTCCTACCCCCATCCTGGGCTGTGGTCACGACGGACGCGAGTCTGTCAGGGTGGGGAGCGGTCTTTCTCCACCACAGAGCTCAGGGTACCTGGACTCAGCCAGAGTCCTCCCTTCAGATCGATGTTCTGGAGATAAAGGCAGTGTATCTAGCCCTAAAGGCATTCCAGCCGTGGCTGGAAGGCAGGCAGATCCGAATTCAGTCGGACAACGCCACGGCGGTGGCATACATCAACCACCAAGGCGGCACACGCAGTCGGCAAGCCTTCCAGGAAGTTCGGCGGATTCTGCTGTGGGTGGAAGCCACAGCCTCCACCATCTCCGCAGTTCACATCCCGGGCGTAGAAAACTGGGAAGCAGACTTTCTCAGTCGCCAGGGCATGGACGCAGGGGAATGGTCTCTTCACCCGGACGTGTTTCAAGAGATCTGTTGCCGCCGGGGGAAGCCGGACGTCGACCTAATGGCGTCCCGGCACAACAACAAGGTCCCGGCATTCATGGCACGGTCTCAAGATCACAAATCTCTGGCGGCAGACGCGTTAGTTCAGGATTGGTCGCAGTTTCGGCTGCCTTATGTATTTCCTCCTCTGGCACTACTGCCCAGAGTATTACGCAAGATCAGATCCGACTGCCGCAGCGCCATCCTCATCGCCCCAGACTGGCCGAGGAGGTCGTGGTACCCGGATCTGTGGCATCTCACGGTGGGTCAACCGTGGGCACTACCAGACCGTCCAGACTTACTGTCTCAAGGGCCATTTCTTCGGCGCTCCATTGGGAGACCCAGACGATTGGGTGTATAGCACTGCCTCCGGAGGCCACACAAAGCATTACACTAAAAAGTGTAAGGCCCCTCCCCTTCTGGCTATACACCCCCAGTGGGATCACTGGCTCACCAGTTTTCTGCTTTGTGCGAAGGAGGTCAGACATCCACGCATAGCTCCACTGTTTAGTCAGCAGCAGCTGCTGACTATGTCGGATGGAAGAAAAGAGGGCCCATACTAGGGCCCCCAGCATGCTCCCTTCTCACCCCACTTTATGTCGGCGGTGTTTGTTAAGGTTGAGGTACCCATTGCGGGTACGGAGGCTGGAGCCCACATGCTGTTTTCCTTCCCCATCCCCCTGAGGGGCTCTGAGGAAGTGGGATCTTACCGGCCCCCAAGCCCTGAGGCCGGGCTCCATCCACAGACCCATGGAACCTGCTGGATACGGAGCTGGGTACCGTTCAGGGACAAGGCCCTGCGACATTAAGGTACTCTGTGTCCCCGTATGTACAGGCCGCGCACACTCCAGACTTGCTGGGTGTGCTAGTGCGCCGGGGACAGTAGCGCTGCGCGCTGGGGTTACAGTCACTACAGTTTTCCTGAGTGACTTTATGTGTTGGGGACTGCCGCGCCGGCCGCCCCTAGGCGGCAGCGCGGCTGCGACTTGTAGTGCGCCGGGGACTTAGCGACGACCGTGCTTTTACGACGGCGTCGCTTATAAATTTAGTCCCCGGCTTCTGCGGCCTAGCTCCGCTTCGTTCCCGCCCCCACCCTGTCAATCAGGGCAAGGGAGAGACGCTGTACGATTAATCAGCGCCGAGGGCTGGAGCCTTATTTACATGCTCCAGCCCTCTCACTGAGCACAGGGGGACGCAGGTTTCCCGCTCTTTGTCTGCACACGCCCAGGGCCCGCCCCTCTCCACAGGACGCCGGCAGCCATTCTTACATGCAGTCTGGCTGGAGAACGGACGCAGGCTCTGGGAGACCCAGACAAGGGATTTCTGGCGACCACACACCCGCGTTAAGCGGGCGGTAAGCAGCACTTAAGTGCTGGCCCCCACTAGTGCCACAGTGTTATATTTGTGTACTTTTTTCTCTGTACCATATATATATATATTTTGCACTGTAAGGTCGCTTCTTGGCTGTATACCCCAATTGCTCTGAGGAGACGACAACATGTCATCTGTAAAACGCAAGGGTGCCAAGACACAGGCGGTGAGCGTTGCTTGTGCCGCTTGTGGGGCTGATCTACCGGCAGGTTACAATGACCCCCATTGTGTGCAATGTTCGGTCCCTGTGCCACTTCGTCAGCCGGAGTCTATGGTGGTAGTGGCCCAGGCAGAGTCGCCGGCGAACCCTGTCCCGGTGACGGGGACAGAGTTTGCAGTTTTTGCTGACAGGATGTCTGTCACTATGACAAAAATCCTAGAGACCTTGCAGGCCAGACCAGTTCCTCAGTCCATGGACACTGCTGCGGCAATGTTCCCCGGTCCCCCTCAGTTGGAGTTAATCCGTGCTTCAAGGGGGTCCCAGGCATCTCAGCCTGAGGGCTCTGATTCAGATGACAGTCCCAGGCAGCCTAAGTGTGCTCGCTGGGAGAGACCCTCCACGTCATCACGCGGATCAGGGTCTCAGCGAGAAGAGTCTCTACATGATGAGACAGAGGAGGGGGATCAGGAGTCTAATCCTGAAACCGCTCTCAATCTGGATACTCCTGATGGTGACGCCATGGTAAATGACCTTATAGGGGCCATCAATAGTCTATTGGAAATTTCTCCCCCTGCCCCTTCTGCAGAGGAGGCAGCGGCACAGCAGGAGAAGTTCCATTTCAGGTATCCCAAGCCTAAACTGAGTACTTTTCTGGACCACGCTGACTTCAGAGAATCAGTCCAGAAACACCATGCTTACCCAGATAAGCGTTTCTCCAAACGTCTTAAGGATACTCGTTATCCCTTTCCCCCTGACGTGGTCAAACGCTGGACCCAGTGTCCAAAGGTGGACCCCCCAATCTCCAGGCTAGCGGCTAGATCCATAGTTGCAGTGGAAGATGGGGCTTCACTTAAAGATGCCAATGACAGACAGATGGACCTTTGGTTAAAGTCTGTCTATGAAGCTATCGGCGCGTCGTTTGCTCCAGCATTCGCGGCCGTGTGGGCACTCCAAGCTATTTCAGCTGGCCTGGCACAGGTGGACTCTATCATATGTCCAGCAGTGCCGCGAGTAGCGTCCCTAACCTCGCAAATGTCTGCGTTTGCGACTTACGCTATCAACGCTGTCCTGGACTCTTCAAGCCGTACCTCAATTGCGTCTGCCAACTCTGTTGTCTTGCGCAGAGCCTTGTGGTTAAAGGAATGGAAAGCGGATTCTGCTTCCAAAAAATGTTTAACCAGCTTGCCACTATCTGTAGATAGACTGTTTGGTGAACAATTGGCTGAAATCATTAAGCAATCCAAGGGTAAGGACTCCTCCTTACCCCAGCCCAGATCAAGCAAACCTCAACAGAGGAAGTGGCAGTCGAGGTTTCGGTCCTTTCGAGGCTCCGGCAAGAACCAATTCTCCTCGTCCAAAGGGACTCAGAAGGAGCAAAGGAGCTCAGATTCCTGGCGGGCTCATTCACGCCCCAAGAAAGCAACCGGAGGAACCGTTCCAAGGCGGCTGCCTCATGACTTTCGGCCTCATCCCTCCGCATCCTCGGTCGGTGGCAGGCTCTCCCGCTTTTGCGACATTTGGCTGCCACAGGTCAAAGACCGGTGGGTAACAGACATTTTGTCTCACGGGTACAGGATAGAATTCAGTTCTCGTCCTCCGCCTCGGTTCTTCAGAACCTCCCCACGTCCCGACCGAGCAGATGCCCTTCTGCAAGCGGTGTGCTCACTAAAAGCAGAAGGAGTGGTGATCCCTGTTCCTCTGCAGGAACAAGGGCAAGGTTTTTACTCCAATCTCTTTGTGGTTCCAAAAAAGGACGGCTCGTTTCGTCCTGTTCTGGACCTAAAGCTGCTCAACAAGCATGTGAACGCCAGGCGGTTCCGGATGGAATCCCTCCGCTCCGTCATTGCCTCAATGTCTCAAGGAGATTTCCTTGCATCAATAGACATCAAGGACGCTTATCTCCACGTGCCGATTGCTACAGAGCACCAACGTTTTCTACGTTTCGTGATAGGAGACGACCATCTCCAGTTCGTAGCTCTGCCATTTGGTCTGGCGACAGCTCCACGGGTTTTCACCAAGGTCATGGCGGCAGTGGTAGCAGTCTTGCATTCTCAGGGACATTCGGTGATCCCTTACTTAGACGATCTACTTGTCAGAGCACCCTCTCAAGAGGCATGCCAACACAGCCTGAATGTTGCGCTGGAGACTCTCCAGACGTTCGGGTGGATCATCAACTTTTCAAAGTCCAACCTGGCACCGACTCAATCACTAACGTATCTTGGCATGGAGTTTCATACTCTCTCAGCGATAGTGAAGCTTCCGCTGGACAAGCAGCGGTCACTACAGACAGGGGTGCAGTCTCTCCTTCAGGGTCAGTCGTACCCCTTAAGGCGCCTCATGCACTTCCTAGGGAAGATGGTGGCAGCAATGGAGGCAGTCCCGTTCGCGCAGTTTCACCTGCGCCCACTTCAATGGGACATTCTCCGCCAATGGGACGGGAAGACAACTTCCCTAGACAGGAAAGTCTCCCTTTCTCAGGCGGCCAAGGACTCTCTGCAATGGTGGCTTCTTCCCACCTCATTATCACAGGGAAGATCATTCCTGCCCCCATCCTGGGCAGTGGTCACGACAGACGCGAGTCTGTCAGGGTGGGGAGCAGTTTTTCTCCACCACAGGGCTCAAGGGACGTGGACTCAGCAGGAGTCCACACTTCAGATCAATGTTCTGGAAATCAGGGCAGTGTATCTTGCCCTATTAGCCTTCCAGCAGTGGCTGGAAGGAAAGCAGATCCGAATTCAGTCGGACAACTCCACAGCGGTGGCATACATCAACCACCAAGGAGGGACACGCAGTCCGCAAGCCTTCCAGGAAGTCAGGCGGATTCTGATGTGGGTGGAGGAAAGAGCATCCACCATATCAGCAGTTCACATCCCGGGCGTAGAAAACTGGGAAGCAGACTTCCTCAGTCGCCAGGGCATGGACGCAGGGGAATGGTCCCTTCACCCGGACGTGTTTCAGGAAATCTGCCGCGGCTGGGGGGTGCCGGACGTCGACCTAATGGCGTCTCGGCACAACAACAAGGTCCCGACCTTCATAGCGCGGTCTCGCGATCAAAGAGCTCTGGCGGCAGACGCCTTAGTGCAAGATTGGTCGCAGTTCCGGCTCCCTTATGTCTTTCCACCTCTGGCACTCTTGCCCAGAGTGTTACGCAAGATCAGATCCGATTGCGGCCGCGTCATACTCGTCGCCCCAGACTGGCCGAGGAGGTCGTGGTACCCGGATCTGTGGCATCTCACGGTCGGCCAACCGTGGGCACTACCAGACCGTCCAGACTTACTGTCCCAAGGGCCGTTTTTCCATCGGAATTCTGCGGCCCTGAACCTGACTGTGTGGCCATTGAGTCCTGGATCCTAGCGTCTTCAGGATTACCCCAAGGGGTCGTGGCCACCATGAGACAGGCTAGGAAGTCCACTTCTGCTAAGATCTACCACAGAACGTGGAAGATTTTCTTATCCTGGTGCTCTGCACAAGGAGTATCCCCCTGGCCATTCGCGTTACCTGTCTTTCTTTCCTTCCTGCAATCTGGGTTGGAAAAGGGCTTGTCGCTCGGCTCCCTTAAAGGGCAAGTCTCGGCACTATCCGTGTTTTTTCAGAAGCGTCTAGCGCGACTTTCTCAGGTGCGCACGTTCCTGCAGGGGGTGTGTCATATCGTACCTCCGTACAGGCGGCCGTTAGATCCGTGGGATCTAAACATGGTCCTTGTTGCTCTCCAGAAGCCGCCTTTCGAGCCCCTGAGGGATGTGTCACTTTCTCGACTCTCACAGAAAGTGGCCTTTCTGGTAGCGGTCACGTCTCTTCGGAGAGTGTCTGAACTAGCAGCGCTGTCATGCAAAGCTCCTTTCCTGGTGTTCCACCAGGACAAGGTAGTGCTGCGCCCCATTCAGGAGTTTCTCCCGAAGGTGGTATCGTCTGTTCACCTTAATCAGGATATCTCCTTGCCTTCCTTTTATCCGCATGCAGTTCATCGGTATGAAAAGGATCTACATTTGTTGGATCTGGTGAGAGCACTCAGAATCTACATTTCCCGCACGGCGCCCCTGCGCCGCTCGGATGCACTCTTTGTCCTTGTCGCTGGTAAGCGCAAAGGGTCGCAGGCTTCCAAGGCCACCCTGGCTCGATGGATCAAAGAACCAATTCTTGAAGCCTATCGTTCTGCTGGGCTTCCAGTTCCATCAGGGCTGAAGGCCCATTCTACCAGAGCCGTGGGTGCGTCCTGGGCATTACGACACCAGGCTACGGCTCAACAGGTGTGCCATGCAGCTACCTGGTCGAGTCTGCACACTTTCACCAAACATTATCAGGTGCATACCTATGCTTCGGCGGACGCCAGCCTAGGTAGAAGAGTCCTGCAGGCGGCAGTTGCCTCCCTGTAGGGGAGGGCTGTCTTTGCAGCTCCAACATGAGGTATTTCTTTACCCACCCAGGGACAGCTTTTGGACGTCCCAATCGTCTGGGTCTCCCAATGGAGCGCCGAAGAAGAAGGGAATTTTGTTACTTACCGTAAATTCCTTTTCTTCTAGCTCCTATTGGGAGACCCAGCACCCGCCCTGTTGTCCTTCGGGATTTTTGGTGGTTTTTCGGGTACACATGTTGTTCATGTTGAACGGTTTTCAGTTCTCCGACGTTTCTTCGGAGTGAATTTGTTTAAACCAGTTATTGGCTTTCCTCCTTCTTGCTTTTGCACTAAAACTGGTGAGCCAGTGATCCCACTGGGGGTGTATAGCCAGAAGGGGAGGGGCCTTACACTTTTTAGTGTAATGCTTTGTGTGGCCTCCGGAGGCAGTGCTATACACCCAATCGTCTGGGTCTCCCAATAGGAGCTAGAAGAAAAGGAATTTACGGTAAGTAACAAAATTCCCTTCTTTTCCATCTGAATTCTGCGGCCCTCAACCTGACTGTGTGGCTATTGAGTCCTGGATCCTAGCGTCTTCATGGTTATCTCAAGAGGTCATTGCCACTATGAGACAGGCCAGGAAACCAACGTCCGCCAAGATCTATCACAGGACGTGGAGGATCTTCTTATCCTGGTGCTCTGATCAGGGTTTTACTCCCTGGCCATTTCCCTTACCCACTTTTCTATCCTTCCTTCAATCCGGAATGGAAAAGGGTTTGTCTCTCAGCTCTATTAAGGGACAAGTCTCGGCGCTCTCTGTGTTTTTTCAAAAGCGTCTAGCCAGGCTTCCGCAGGTCCGCACGTTCCTGCAGGGAGTTTGTCACATAGTCCCTCCTTACAAGCGTCCGCTAGAACCCTGGGATCTGAACAGGATGCTAACGGCTCTTCAGAAACCACCTTTCGAGCCAATGAGAGATATTTCTCTTTCACGCCTTTCACAGAAGGTGGTCTTCCTAGTGGCAGTCACATCACTTCGGAGAGTGTCTGAGCTAGCTGCACTGTCATGCAAAGCCCCCTTCCTGGTGTTTCACCAGGACAAGGTGGTTCTCCGTCCGGTTCCGGAATTTCTCCCTAAGGTGGTATCCCCTTTTCATCTCAATCAGGATATCTCCTTACCTTCTTTTTGCCCTCATCCAGTTCACCAATGTGAAAAGGATTTGCACTTGTTAGACCTCGTGAGAGCACTCAGGCTCTACATTTCACGCACGGCGCCCCTGCGCCGTTCTGATGCGCTCTTTGTCCTTGTCGCTGGCCAGCGTAAGGGGTCGCAGGCTTCCAAGTCAACCTTGGCTAGGTGGATCAAGGAACCGATTCTTGAAGCCTACCGTTCCTCTGGGCTTCCGATTCCTTCAGGGCTGAAAGCCCATTCTACCAGAGCTGTAGGTGCGTCCTGGGCATTGCGGCACCAGGCTACGGCTCAGCAGGTGTGTCAGGCGGCTACCTGGTCGAGTCTGCACACTTTTACAAAACACTATCAGGTGCATGCCTATGCTTCAGCAGATGCCAGCCTAGGTAGGCGAGTCCTTAAGGCGGCAGTTGCACACCTGTAGGAAGGGGCCGTTTTTCGGCTCTTTTTATCGAGGTATTCTTTTACCCACCCAGGGATTGCTTTTGGACATCCCAATTGTCTGGGTCTCCCAATGGAGCGACAAAGAAGAAGGGAATTTTGTTTACTTACCGTAAATTCCTTTTCTTCTAGCTCCTATTGGGAGACCCAGCTCCCGCCCCTGTTCCCTTCGGGCTGTTGTTTTTTTGTGTACACATGTTGTTCATGTTCAATTGTTCTTTGGTTCATGGTTTCAGTTCTCCGAACATCCTTCGGATTGAATTTACCTTAGACCAATTTATAAGTTTTCCTCCTTCCTGCTTTGGCACCAAAACTGATGGGCCCGTGATGCACGGGAGGGTGTATAGCAGAGGGGAGGGGTTACACTTTTTAAAGTGTAATACTTTGTGTGGCCTCCGGAGGCAGTAGCTATACACCCAATTGTCTGGGTCTCCCAATAGGAGCTAGAAGAAAAGGAATTTACGGTAAGTAAACAAAATTCCCTTCTTTCCAGCTCAGTCACCTGCACCTGATTCCACTGACTTTCATTTAGCATCAGTTGAGGGTTAGCCATGTCTACAGGAAAGGTTTTCAGTTCAACCAAGCGCTGAATCATTAAGTAAGTACTGCCCCATCGTGTAGCTTGATCAATAATTGCCCCTTTCCCAGCACGTCTCTTCAAAATTGAGTCAACTTTAGGGGTTCTGGCAACAGTAGCCAATTCTCTCACCTTGCCAATCAGTGCAGCAGCATGTCCTTCTTGCAGACTGTCTCTTATAGCCAGCTGTAGCGTATGCACAACACAGCGCATGTGATGAATGAAAGAACATATTGACACAGTTTCAACAAGATCATCTAAACTATCATGTTGCTGTTCATCTGAAGCAACTTCAGTTTGCTCCTCAGTTACAATACTGTGTTCCTCTATTTCAAACATTTGTGTGTCAGTGGACCCAGAATGTTCTTCTAGCTGCTGGTCACCATCATTACTCTCATTCATTAGCTTAATAGTACTTATCATATTTGAAGCATTGTCAGCAGGGCTGTGGAGTCGGTAAGCCAAACCTTCGACTCCGACTCAGACTCCTCAAATTCTCTTGCACCGGCTCCGACTCCGACTCCGGCTCCGACTCCGACTCCTACATATATTGCTTATAGTTAGGTGAAAAATTTATTGTAGTACATGAATATGTGTATGTGAACATCAAACATTTAATAATTTTTATGATACAATAATCAAGATATTTGGATAGAACATAAAATATATTTATTGGAATACAACTTTAGAACACAAAAAACTGTAATAAATTGTAAATATGTAATACACTATGTAATATACAGTAGATTACATATATTTCTTTTTCGCTCCTAATTGGGAGACCCAGACAATTGGGGTGTATAGCTACTGCCTCCGGAGGCCGCACAAAGTACTACACTTAAAAGTGTAAGGCCCCTCCCCTTCTGGCTATACACCCCCCCGTGGGAGCACGGGTCCCTCAGTTTTTGCTTTGTGCGAAGGAGGTCAGACACGCACGCATAGCTCCACTGTTTAGTCAGCAGCAGCTGCTGACTATGTCGGATGGAAGAAAAGAGGGCCCATACAGGGCCCCCAGCATGCTCCCTTCTCACCCCACTTTCTGTCGGTGGTGCTTGTTAAGGTTGAGGTACCCATTGCGGGTACGGAGGCTGGAGCCCACATGCTGATTCCTTCCCCATCCCCATTAGGGCTCTGGGCGAAGTGGGATTTTACCGGTCTCCAGGCACTGAGACCGTGCTCCATCCGCAGCCCCTGGAGAAGCCGCTGGATATGGAGCTGAGTATCGTCAGGGACATGGCCCTGCTCCGTCAAGGTACTCTGTGTCCCCGTGCATACGCGCGCACACCGCAGCATTGCTGGGTGTGTTAGTGCGCCGGGGACAACAGCGCTGCTGCGCTTGTGCCATTTCCTCACTTCAGCTTAGCTGAGTGGGTAGACTCAGGGAGAACGGTCGCGCCGGCCGCTGGGACTGCGACGCGGCTGGGACTTGTGGTGCGCCAGGGACTTCCGCGCTGACCGTGCATATATCACGGCCGCGCTTATTACTACAGTCCCCGGCTTTTGCGGCCTAGTTCGCTCGTTCCCGCCTCCGCACCTGCCAGTCAGGAGGAGGGCGGGACGCTGTACAGAGCATCAGCGCTGAGGGCTGGAGTCTTTTTTACATACTCCAGCCCTCACACCAGGCACAGTAGGACGCAGTTTCCCGCACTTTGTTTGTGGCACGCCCACGGTCCGCCCCTCTTCACAGAACGCCGGCAGCCATTCCTGCCTGCACGCTGAGCTGGAGAGGGGAGCCTGGGAGACCCAGACACGGGATTCTACTGCCTCATACCCGCTGTTCAGCGGGCGGTAAGCAGCCTCAAGGGCTCACCCCCACTTGTGCCGTTTGTATAGTGAGTATTTTGTGTTTGCAAATACTTTGTACTGTACGGTCGCTGGTGATTCTCGGCTATATACCCTCCTAGATTATAAGGAGGCAACAGCATGTCGTCCGCAAAACGCAAGGGTGCCAAGGCACAGACATTATATGCTGCCTGTACCGCATGTGGGGCTGCTCTACCGGCAGGTTCCACTGACCCCCATTGTGTGCAGTGCTCGGCCCCTGTGCAACTTGCACAGCCGGGGCCTCTGCTGGACGTGACCCAGGGTGTACCACCTGTGAATGCTGTCCAGGTGACAGGAACGGAGTTTGCAGCTTTTGCTGACAGATTGTCTATGACCATGTCAAAGATTCTTGAAACATTGCAGTCTAGACCAGTAACTCAGATCATGGACACTGTGGCATCACTGCTCCCTGGTCCCCCTCAGCGGGAACACTTCCAAGCTCCGGGGGTGTCACATGCACCCCAGGGTGACGATTCTGACTCGGACGACAGTCCCAGACAACCTAAGCGGGCTCGTTATGAGGGGCCCTCAACTTCGTCTCACTGGTCAGGATCCCAGCGGGACGAATCTATGGGTGATGAGGCGGATGTAACTGATCAAGATTCTGATCCTGGGACCGCTCTCAATCTGGATACACCGGATGGTGACGCCATAGTGAATGATCTTATAGCGTCCATCAATAGGATGTTAGATATTTCTCCGCCAGATCCTCCTGCGGAGGAGGCAGCTTCACAGCAGGAGAAATTCCATTTCAGATATCCCAAGCGTAAATTAAGCACTTTTCTGGACCACTCTGACTTTAGAGATGCAATCCAGAAACACCACGCTTATCCTGAGAAGCGGTTTTCTAAACGGCTTAAAGATACGCGCTATCCTTTTCCCCCTGACGTGGTCAAGGGTTGGACCCAGTGTCCCAAGGTGGACCCTCCAATCTCCAGGCTTGCAGCTAGATCTTTAGTTGCAGTAGAAGATGGAGCGGCACTTAAAGATGCCACTGACAGGCAGATGGAGCTCTGGCTGAAATCCATCTATGAAGCTATTGGAGCGTCGTTGGCGCCAGCTTTCGCAGCCGTATGGGCACTCCAAGCTATTTCAGCTGGGCTTATACAAGTCGACTCGGTCACACGTACATCTGCCCCGCAGGTGGCACCATTGACCTCTCAAATGTCTGCATTCGCGTCTTACGTGATTAATGCTGTCCTGGACTCTACGAGCCGTACGGCGGTGGCGTCAGCCAACTCCGTGGTTTTGCGCAGAGCCCTGTGGTTGAGCGAATGGAAGGCAGATTCTGCTTCCAAGAAGTGCTTAACCAGTTTGCCTTTTTCTCGTGACCGATTGTTTGGGGAGCGTTTGGATGAAATCATTAAACACTCCAAGGGTAAGGACTCATCCTTACCTCAACACAGACAAAACAAGCCCCAACAAAGGAGGGGTCAGTCTGGTTTTCGGTCCTTTCGAGGCTCAGGCAGGTCCCAATTCTCCTCGTCCAAAAGGACTCAAAAGGATCAGAGAGGCTCAGATTCTTGGCGGACTCAGTCACGCCCAAAAAAGACAGCAGGAAGAACCGTTACCAAGACGGCTTCCTCATGACTTTCAGCCTCCTCTCTCCGCATCCTCGGTCGGTGGCAGGCTCTCCCGCTTTGGCGACATTTGGCTGTCACAGGTCAAAGACCGTGGGGTGAGGGACATTCTGGCTCACGGGTACAGGATAGAGTTCAGCTCTCGTCCTCCAACTCGTTTCTTCAGAACTTCCCCACCGCCCGACCGAGCCGATGCTCTGCTGCAGGCGGTGGCCGCTCTAAAGGCGGAAGGAGTGGTGACTTCCGTTCCTCTTCAGGAACAAGGTCACGGTTTTTACTCCAATCTGTTTGTGGTGCCAAAGAAGGACGGGTCTTTTCGGCCCGTTCTGGATCTAAAGTTGCTCAACAAACACGTAAAAACCAGGAGGTTCCGGATGGAATCTCTACGCTCCGTCATAGCCTCAATGTCTCAAGGAGATTTCTTAGCATCAATAGACATCAAAGATGCGTATCTTCACGTGCCGATTGCGCCAGAGCATCAGCGTTTTCTACGCTTCGTTATAGAAAGCGAACACCTGCAGTTCGTAGCGTTACCTTTCAGGCTGGCAACAGCCCCTCGGGTCTTCACCAAGGTCATGGCCGCAGTAGTAGCTGTCCTGCACTCGCAGGGTCACTCCGTGATCCCGTATTTGGACGATCTACTTATAAAGGCACCCTCTCAAGAGGCATGCCAACACAGTCTGAACGTGGCACTGAAGACTCTCCAGAGTTTCGGGTGGATTATCAACTTTTCAAAGTCAAATCTAACCCCGACCCAATCACTAACATATCTTGGCATGGAGTTTCATACTCTCTCAGCGATAGTGAAGCTTCCACTGGACAAGCAGTGCTCTCTGCAGACAGGGGTGCAATCTCTCCTGCAGAACCAGTCCCACTCCTTGAGGCGCCTCATGCATTTCCTAGGGAAGATGGTGGCAGCAATGGAAGCAGTCCCTTTCGCGCAGTTTCATCTGCGCCCTCTACAATGGGACATTCTCCGCCAATGGGACGGGAAGTCGACGTCCCTCGACAGGGATGTCTCCCTCTCTCAGGCAGCCAAGGACTCTCTCCGATGGTGGCTTCTTCCCACCTCATTGTCAAAAGGAAAGTCGTTCCTACCCCCATCCTGGGCGGTGGTCACGACAGATGCGAGCCTATCAGGGTGGGGAGCAGTGTTTCTTCACCACAGGGCTCAGGGTACGTGGACTCAGAGAGAGTCCACCCTTCAGATCAATGTTCTGGAAATCAGAGCAGTATATCTTGCTCTGCGAGCCTTCCAACAGTGGCTGGAGGGCAAGCAGATCCGGATTCAGTCGGACAATTCCACAGCGGTGGCGTACATCAACCACCAAGGGGGAACACGCAGTCGACAAGCCTTTCAAGAAGTCCGGCGGATTCTGACGTGGGTGGAAAACACAGCATCCACCATATCCGCAGTTCACATCCCAGGCGTGGAAAACTGGGAAGCAGACTTTCTCAGTCGGCAGGGCATGGACGCAGGGGAATGGTCCCTTCACCCGGACGTGTTTCAGGAGATCTGTGCCGCTGGGGGATGCCGGACGTCGACCTGATGGCGTCACGGCACAACAACAAGGTCCCGGTTTTCATGGCACGGTCTCACGATCACCGAGCTCTGGCGGCAGACGCCTTAGTTCAGGATTGGTCGCAGTTCCGACTATCTTATGTGTTCCCACCTCTGGCATTGTTGCCCAGAGTGCTCCGCAAAATCAGGTCCGATTGCCGTTGCGCCATTCTCGTCGCTCCAGACTGGCCAAGGAGGTCGTGGTACCCGGATCTGTGGCATCTCACGGTAGGACAACCGTGGGCGCTACCAGGCCGTCCAGACTTGCTGTCTCAAGGGCCGTTTTTCCATCTGAATTCTGCGGCCCTGAACCTGACTGTGTGGCCATTGAGTCCTGGATCCTAGGGACCTCAGGGTTATCTCATGATGTTGTTGCCACCATGAGACAGGCTAGGAAACCATCCTCCGCCAAGATCTACCACAGAACGTGGAAGATATTCTTATCTTGGTGCTCTGCTCAGGGAGTTTCTCCCTGGCCATTTGCATTGCCTGTTTTTCTTTCCTTCCTGCAGTCTGGGTTGGAAAAAGGTTTGTCGCTTAGCTCCCTTAAAGGACAAGTCTCTGCGCTATCCGTATTCTTTCAGAAGCGCCTGGCGCGACTTTCTAAGGTACGCACGTTCCTGCAAGGGGTTTGTCATATCGTTCCCCCTTAAAAGCGGCCGTTGGAACCCTGGGATCTGAACAAGGTTCTAATTGCTCTCCAGAAGCCACCTTTCGAGCCTATGAAGGAGATTTCCCTTTCTCGGCTTTCACAGAAAGTGGCTTTTCTGGTGGCGGTCACGTCTCTTCGGAGAGTGTCAGAGCTGGCGGCGTTATCTTGCAAATCTCCCTTCCTGGTGTTTCACCAAGACAAGGTAGTACTGCGTCCAATTCCAGAGTTTCTTCCCAAGGTGGTATCTTCCTTTCATCTCAATCAGGATATCACTTTACCATCTTTGTGTCCGCATCCAGTTCACCAATTTGAAAAGGGTTTGCATCTGTTGGACCTGGTGAGAGCACTCAGGATCTACATTTCCCGCACGGCGCCTCTGCGCCGTTCGGATGCACTCTTTATCCTGGTCGCTGGTCAGCATAAAGGGTCGCAAGCTTCCAAATCCACCCTTGCGCGGTGGATCAAGGAACCAATTCTTCACGCCTACCGTTCTGCTGGGCTTCCGACTCCTTCTGGACTGAAGGCCCATTCTACCAGAGCCGTGGGTGCGTCCTGGGCATTACGGCATCAGGCTACGGCTCAGCAGGTGTGCCAGGCGGCCACCTGGTCGAGTCTGCACACTTTTACCAAGCATTATCAGGTGCATACCTACGCTTCGGCGGATGCCAGCCTAGGTAGACAAGTCCTGCAGGCGGCGGTGGCCCACCTGTAAGAAAGGGCTGCCTGACAGCCCGATCACGAGGTATTCTTTTACCCACCCAGGGACTGCTTTTGGACGTCCCAATTGTCTGGGTCTCCCAATTAGGAGCGAAAAAGAAGGGAATTTTGTTTACTTACCGTAAATTCCTTTTCTTCTAGCTCCAATTGGGAGACCCAGCACCCGCCCTGGTTTTTCTTAGGGTATTTGTTTTTCGGGTGCACATGTTGTTCATGTTGATAAGTTACGTTCTCCGATATTGTTTATCGGATTGAATTTGTTTTTGAAACAGTTATTGGCTTTCCTCCTTCTTGCTTTTGCACTAAAACTGAGGGACCCGTGCTCCCACGGGGGGGTGTATAGCCAGAAGGGGAGGGGCCTTACACTTTTAAGTGTAGTACTTTGTGCGGCCTCCGGAGGCAGTAGCTATACACCCCAATTGTCTGGGTCTCCCAATTGGAGCTAGAAGAAAAGGAATTTACGGTAAGTAAACAAAATTCCCTTCATCTTGTGTGTATATACACTGTGTATGTATATATATATATATATATATATATATATATATATATATATATATATATATATATATATATATATATATATATATATATATATATATATATATATATATATATATATATACATATTACATATTTACAATTTATTAGTTTTTTGTGTTCTAAAGTTGTATTCCAATAAATATTTTATGTTCTATCCAAATATCTTGATTATTGTATCATAAAAACAATTAAATGTCTGATGTTCACATTGTACTACAGTAAATTTTTCACTTAAATATTTAAATATAAGCATTATACTAAACGTTATTATTTAGTAAAATATTCAGCACATTCTGCATTGCACTCCTGTCCCCAATTTATTATATATTTATGAGTCGGAGTCGGTGCATTTTATACCGACTCCGACTCCACCAAAATGAGCTCCGACTCCGACTCCACGACTCCGACTCCGACTCCACAGCCCTGATTGTCAGTTACGACAGAAAGAACCTTGCTCTTTTTTAAGTTCATAGTCTTGCAGAACCTTTTCCACCACGACCTGGAGAAACTCACTGGTGTGATGAGCTTTGGTGTCTTTTACTGCCAATGTCTTGATAACTATTTCATTTTTGTCACAAACAAATCGGACATTGATGGCAAAATAGTTCACTCTGACGTGTGCAGGCATCCATTTTAAGAAACAGAAAGCGTCCCTTGAGAGTTTTTTTTAAGTTCTTCCTTTTGTTTAAAAGCTTCTTCGATTACTAATTTTCTAATACTCTCTCTCTCCAGAGAAACACCAAGCTTGCGGACCATTTCCCCATTCAGACACACAAAAGCTGGTCGTGAAAATAATGAAATAGGCACACTATCCTTTACAACAAGCTCTATGATCTGTTTTTTAAATGTATCTACTGTCATTGTCACAGTAACTTTGTCACTGACAAAATATCTTGCAACTGATGGCTGCAAAGGTCTCTGCTCCTTTGTTTGGCTGGAAGAGCTGGGCACTGGTTCATTGGTTTGGATGCAGTCTTTCTCATCCACTGCTTTCAGTTCTTCGGGATGAAAGCGCTGTAAATGTCTCTTTAGATTAGAAGCTCTGGTAGGAGCATTTTGATCTTTGCCTGAATATGCACTCATCTTGGCTTCACAGCATTTGTTTTCGTCTGGATCATTTGTCATACACTGAGACATAATGTTTTCTATCTTGAGTGATGGTGAAATGTTCAAATACAGCTGATTTAATGTGATGCTGCTTTGAAATTCTCAGGTTTTTAATTCTACATTCACAATCCAAATGACAATTGTTTTTCCTAAAAACAATTGTACAAAATTACTGCCAGGTCGTACAACTGATATAGTGGTTAGTAATACTGTTATTATTCCTCATGTACTCACAGTTAACTGATGCAAAGTTTGTTGAAAGGATAATACTTCTTACAGTCTTCCTCTTCTGAGTAGCAGGCAGCTGTGAGATGCTTGGAAGACGCACACCTAGTATGATCTAGTCTAGAGGAGGAGCTTTACTACTAAGAATTTGCAACACATTTTCACTTTCAGTTTCATACATTGTAAGTAGGGGGGTTGGGGCAGCATGAGGTTAACAAAGTATAAGATTAATTAAAGGGAACCTGTCATCAGAAATTTCGCCCAAAAGTTAAAAGATTCCCCCTCTGCAGCTCCTGGGCTGCATTCTAGGAAGGTCCCTGTTATTATTGTGCCCCATGTGAGACCAAAATAAAGCCTTTATAAAGTTCTACCTTTTTGTATGCAGCTTCTGTAAATTCGTCCCGGGGGCGGGCTCTCTGCCGTCCGTTATTCTGCCTCCTGGTCCTGTATGCCGCCCCCATCGCTCCTTTCCATATCTGATGCACCGCCCACTGCTCCAGCCATCCCCGTGCATGCCCAGTGCCAGTCTCACAGGACTGAGCACTGTGACTGCTGGTGATGTGTGCGCAGGCAAGTGATTATGGACGGGACTGTGACTGTTATCAGCAAGTACCCGGCCATAATCTCTTGAGCGCGCAAACCTCTCCAGCGTCACACTGAGCTCAGGATTTATGCTAGACTGTATGGGCTGCTTCCAGGGATGACGTCCCTTTGTCATGTGATAGGGGCGTGTTCGAAATACTATCACATGACAAAGGGACGTCATCCCTGGAAGCAGCCCATACAGTCTAGCATAAATCCTGAGCTCAGTGTGACGCTGGAGAGGTTTGCGCGCTCAAGAGATTATGGCCGGGTACTTGCTGATAACAGTCACAGCCCCGTCCATAATCACTTGCCTGCGCACACGTCACCAGCGGTCACAGTGCTCAATCCTGTGAGACTGGCACTGGGCATGCACGGGGATGGCTGGAGCAGTGGGCGGTGCATCAGATATGGAAAGGAGCGATGGGGGCGGCATACAGGACCAGGAGGCAGAATAACGGACGGCAGAGAGCCCGCCCCCGTGACGGATTTACAGAAGCTGCATACAAAAAGGTAGAACTTTATAAAGGCTTTATTTTGGTCTCACATGGGGCACAATAATAACAGGGACCTTCCTAGAATGCAGCCCAGGAGCTGCAGAGGGGGAAGCTTTTAGCTTTTGGGCGAAATTTCTGATGACAGGTTCCCTTTAAGGGCAGTGGAGAACAGTGACACACAACAAGTAAGAAATGTCTCTATCTCCAGCAGAACTGCTTATCACAGTTTGATAGAACATATATATTTGAGTAACATTTATAAAATTCATATGAAAGTTCAATTATGAAATATTAATACATTTTTTTTAAAGCTGGAGTCGGAGTCGGTACATTTCTACCGACTCCGACTCCAACCAAAACTAACTCCGACTCAGACTCCACAGCCCTGCTGCAACCGAGGTAATAATGTGCACCAGTAGCAGCAGGGAGAGTGCAGAGTGCCTGCAGGAGGGGAGAGCGGGGGAGCAGAACTTGTGTCTTCTCAGGCCCCCCCCTGTGCCTGCAATAGAAGAAGCAGACATACAGGGGACTCAGAGAAGGCAGCCAGAGGAGCCCTCAGGCTTTGCTGCTACAGTGCTGCCAGCCTGTGCTCTCAGCGCCCCCAGGGCCAGTATGTATGCCCCACAGGCCACCGCTGTCAGTATGTATGCCCCACAGGCTACCGCTGTCAGTATGTATGCCCCACAGGCTACCGCTGTCAGTATGTATGCCCCACATGCTACCACTGTCAGAATGTATGCCCCACAGGTCACCAGGGCCAGTATGTATGCCCCACAGGCCACCACTGTCCATATATATGCCTCACAAGTCACCATCACCAGGGCCAGTATGTATGCATGTCCCACAGTCCACCCCTGTTAGTATTTATGCCTCACAGGCTACCAGGGCCAGTATGTATGCTCCATTGACCCCAGTAATGAGTATGCCCCCCACTGACCCCAGTAATGTCTATGCTCCCCAATGACCTCCATATTTTCATTGCATCTTTGTATTGTTTAACTTACTGTTTGTTTATGAAGGGTTAGTATATATACTATATACAGTATTGGGTAGAACTGAGTTAATTATATTAGTCTGGCCCGCTAAAACCATCCTAATTTCTCATGCGGCCCCATGGGAAAATTAATTACCCACCCCTGATCTAGAGGAAATCTTACAGGCTGAGATTTGTGCCCATGAATACATGACCGTGGGCATAACAGACTTAATCTGAATAAGCAGCGATCCTGGTGCTCGTATTGAAGTGGCCACAGAATAAATACTACAGTGCTCATAAAAATATGCTGTGGGCATATGCTACCGAAGCATATGCCAACTGCTGTGCCTAAATGCAGCTCTCCCTGTGCCACTCTGCACTGTGCTGCCAGTGTTTGACAAAGCAGTCAGAAATAGTCCTGTTTGTACAATGCCAGTAATGTAGGGACATGCTTGACATAAAGGCCCCGTCACACTAAGCAACATCGCTAGCAACATCACTGCTAACGAACAACTTTTGTGACGTTGCTAGCGATGTTGCTTAGTGTGACATCCAGCAACAACCTGGCCCCTGCTGTGAGGTCGTTGGTTGTTGCTGAATGTCCTGGGCCATTTTTTAGTTGTTGCTCTCCCGCTGTGAAGCACAGATCGCTGTGTGTGACAGCGACAGAGCAACAACTAAATGTGCAGGCAGCAGGAGCCGGCTTCTGCGGACACTGGTAACCACGGTAAACATCGGGTAACCAAGAAGCCCTGTCCTTGGTTACCTGATATTTACCTTCGTTACCAGCCTCCTCCGCTCTCACTGTCAGTGTCGGCTCCCGCTCCTTGCACGTGTAGCAGAGTACACATCGGGTAATTAACCCCATGTGTACTGTAGCTAGGAGAGCAGGGAGCCAACGCTAAGCGGTGTGCGCTGCTCCCTGCTCTCTGCACATGTACCTACAGCACACATCGGGTAATTAACCCAATGTGTGCTGTAACTAGGAGAGCAAGGAGCCAGCGCTAAGTGGTGTGCGCTGCTCCCTGCTCTGTGCAAATTTAGCTGCAGCACACATCGGGTAATTAACCCAATATGTGCTGTAACTAGGAGAGCAGGGAGCCAGCGCTAAGCGGTGTGCACTGCTCCCTGCTCTGTGCACATGTAGCTGCAGCACACATCGGGTAATTAACCCAATGTGTGCTGTAACTAGGAGAGCAGGGAGCCAGCGCTAAGCGGTGTGCACTGCTCCCTGCTCTGTGCACATGTAGCTGCAGCACACATCGGGTAATTAACCCGATGTGTCCTGTAACTAGGAGAGCAGGGAGCCAGCGCTAAGCGGTGTGCGCTGCTCCCTGCTCTCTGCACGTGTAGCTGCGTGCGCTGGTAACCAAGGTAAATATCGGGTTGGTTACCCGATATTTACCTTAGTTACCAAGCGCAGCATCTTCCACGCGGCGCTGCTGGCTGGGGGCTGGTCACTGGTTGCTGGTGAGCTCACCAGCAACCCGTGTAGCGATGCTCCAGCGATCCCTGCCAGGTCAGGTTGCTGGTGGGATCGCTGGAGCGTCGCAGTGTGACATCTCACCAGCAACCTCCTAGCAACTTACCAGCGATCCCTATCAGGTTGGATCGTTGTTGGGATCGCTGGTAAGTTGTTTAGTGTGACTGGGCCTTAAGGGTTCATTGGGTTTCATCCCTGATTATTCATTTTGATGGTAACTACGGATGAAGAAGATACATTGAACCTTGATCTTTTTGTCACTTAGTCTGTGACATATTAGTGTGCGTGCATGTGGAACATATACATATAATAAAGACATTACAGAGTAATATAGTTCAGCATCACTGTAGTAAATAGGAGTTGTCTTTATAAAGCTGCCTGAGCTGTTATCAGCTAGGATCTGTCTAAGTGCAGTTACCACATGCTATTGAGTGTATGGAGGATTTAAAGACTGATGAATAGGAAATAGCAGATTCCGAGGAAAATTTACAAAGAGGGAACAGGGAAGAATTAGATTTGTAAAGTGAGTTGAGGTGGTAAACCTGTCTAAATATTGTGTTTTTAAAGCACGCTTAAAAATGTGGGGGATAGATATTAATCAGAACGTCTGGGATAGTGCAGTCCATAAAACTTGGGCAAAACATGAGAAGTCTTGGAGACAGCGGTTTTGCGTTTTGGATTATGGACAATGTTAGTCTTAGATCTGTTATTCTGGGCTCATCTTTTTCAATCATTATCTTGCAGTTGATCCATCTAAAAAAAACGATCCAAACCCTCTGACAGAAATACTAAAGTGTCCTACCAAAGTGGTTTTATTACGGGTAAGACTTTAAAATCTACATATGTAAGAAACTGCAAATAACCTAAAATTCTTGTGTGTATATAAGTGCACTCATTCACAGACTGTACCCCAATTTCCTCACAATGCTAACTCTCATACCAACTCTTATGCAGAATATGGTGGGTGCAGGGGAAGTGGATGAAGATCTGGAGGGTGAAACAAAAGAAGAATGTGAGAAATATGGCAAAGTTGGAAAATGTGTCATTTTTGAGGTAAGCACAATGATTTAGCTCTTATTGAAGAATTGTTCTCACAAGGGTAGAGTATATAGGTGTTAACAGTCCTTTATCCTCACGTGATTTATAATTACCGCTCCTCCTGTTCCATGGATCTTCTGTTAGTGAAGTAAAGGGGCTATTCAGGGTTAGAAAATCCCGGCTCCTTTTTTCCAGAACCTGCACCTCGCCTTTCCATGGGTTGTCTGGTATTGCAGCTCCACTCCACTCCTGACATTTCGGTTTAGGAAATATTTGTATCCCTCATGTAAAAGCTGTTGGCGCATATTTATGTGGAACACTATGTAGTATCATTTCTCGGTTATCCCTCTTTGATATGTAAAAATAACTTGACAATGACATATCATATCTGGGATTGGGTATTACCAAAGTGTGCAGGGAGACACCCACTTGTCACTTTATTCATACGTTTCTGGGAGGAATAACACAGGAACAGCACAGTGCAGAGTTATGTACATCCAGAATTGTTATAATATGGGAAATACTATTATTTTTATAATATGAAAGTAATAAAATAACGTTTTATTACTTTCATATGTCCTATGTAACTAGCATAGGTCTCTAGCCCCATGGGTATCTCATCGCCCTGTGGGCGTCTACATGCTTTCCATGGTATTACGCCTCTGTGGGCGTGATATCATGGATTTACACACAGGCTAATGAGACGCCCGTGGGGCTAGAGACCCTGTCATCTACATAGGACATATTAAAGAAATAAAACGTTATTTTATTACTTTCATATTACACAATATAACAACACAGGGATGGGTAGGAAGGGGTTACTAGCTCACACAGGCTCCTGCTTATAGGTCAGAACGCTTTTTTGACCTGACGGGTTCCCTTTAAGTGCAAAAACCATAGCCAGACGTAGTGAAAGTTGTTTCCAGGAATAGAAAAACCATGGCTGTTTAGCCCCAATTAACTCTTTTACTTATTGGTTAATTATTACTATTTTGAGATATCCTAAGCTATAAAATTTTAAAAAAAGAAACGTACCCATTTTCTAAAAGTGGACACCTGGCACATTGTGAAAATGGCTCTCCGCACTTTGCATTCATTGGCACCTTTTATGTAATTTTATGTTAATCATATTGTTTGTGGCTAATGCTCACATGCCCCCCTGAAAGGGTGGAGATACCATGGTGTCATAAGGATGCTAAAGCTCAGGCGTTGAGATATTGAAATATAAAAGTTAATTCAGGTTCAGTAAAAGGACTTTTCTAGATTTTTTTGTAGGGTGCCGAAAACAAGTAAAGTGCAATTTTTTTAATTTTTGGCATGACTTTGAAACCTCACAGTGAAACAGGTGGTATTGCCAAGGGTGGTATTGTTTCAATTCCGCCCTGTAATAGTAGCTCTTTCCTGTACATAAACTGGTCAGACTTTCAAAGACACAAAGTGTATTGAGTAGGAGTGACTTCATAAGCTAATGGTCCTAATGTTTTTCTTTTTCTTAGATCCCTGGTGCTCCGGACGAAGATGCAGTGAGGATATTTTTGGAATTTGAGCGAGTGGAGTCAGCTATAAAAGGTACATTGCATAAGGAAGAAGGGCTCAAGTAATAACAAAGGCAGTAATGGGGGATACTTTTTACCTCTTAAAGGGAATCTGTCACCAGGTTTTTGCCACCTAATCTGAGATCAGTATAACTTAGGGGCAGAGATCCTGATTCCAGTGATGTATCACTGGGCTGCTTAGTGTACTTTTGATAAAATCACTGTTTATTCAGCAGTAGATTGTCATTAGAGGACTACTTAGTGTGCTGCCACGTTGTCCAGCATATTCATGGGCTCTGTATAACTGCTAGATCTGCAGCAGAGAAAACATTGATTTTATCAAAATGACAGCAAACATCTCAGTAAGTGATATATTACTGGAATCGGGGTCTCTGTCTCTACATTATACTGCTCTCAGATTAGAGAGCAAAAACCTGCTGGTAAATCCCCTTTAGGCCAGTGTCACACTTGCGAGTGCCTCGTGTGTATCTCGTGCGAGTCTCGCAGTGCATCACCCAGCCCGAACTCACACTCTCCGGACAGGAGTATCTCAGCTGCATAGAGATGCGTGCAACCAACCCGCTCCTGCAAGGAGAGTGTGCGGTTGTGCCGGGTGATGCACTGCGAGACTCGCACGAGATTCACACGAGGCACTCGCAAGTGTGACACCGGCCTAAAGCTGGTGTCACACATAACGACGACGACAACGACGTCGCTGCTACGTCACCATTTTCTGTGACGTTGCAGCGACGTCCCGTCGCTGTCGCTGTGTGTGACATCCAGCAACGACCTGGCCCCTGCTGTGAGGTCGCCGGTCGTTGCTGAATGTCCAGCTTCATTTTTTGGTCGTCACTCTCCCGCTGTGACACACACATCGCTGTGTGTGACAGCGAGAGAGCGACGAAATGAAGCGATCAGGAGCCGGCACTGGCAGCTGCGGTAAGCTGTAACCAGCGTAAACATCGGGTAACCAAGGGAAGACCTTTCCCTGGTTACCCGATGTTTACGCTGGTTACCAGCCTCCGCTCTTGCTGCCAGTGCCGGCTCCTGCACTGTGACATGTGGCTGCAGTATGCATCGGGTAATTAACCCGATGTATACTGTAGCAAGGAGAGCAAGGAGCCAGCGCTAAGCAGTGCGCGCGGCTCCCTGCTCTCTGCACTGACATGTAGCTGCAGCACACATTGGGTTAATTAACCCGATGTGTGCTGCAGGAGAGCAAGGAGCCAGCGCTAAGCGCGGCTCCCTGCTCTCTGAACTGTGACATGTAGCTGCAGCACACATCGGGTTAATTAACCCGATGTGTGCTGCAGGAGAGCAAGGAGCCAGCGCTAAGCGCGGCTCCCTGCTCTCTGAACTGTGACATGTAGCTGCAGCACACATCGGGTTAATTAACCCGATGTGTGCTGCAGGAGAGCAAGGAGCCAGCGCTAAGCGCGGCTCCCTGCTCTCTGAACATGTAGCACAGCGACCTTATGATCGCTGCTTCTGCTGTGTTTGACAGCTAAGCAGCGATCATAACAGCGACTTACAAGGTCGCTGTTACGTCACCGAAAATGGTGACGTAACAGCGACGTCGTTGTCGCTGTCGTTTAGTGTGACACCAGCTTTAGGTGGATATCTGGACACAGGCTGAAGAGTGAGGCCACACACTGCAACTGACCATCTAGCAAAAATTCCACCCACTCAATTGTGAAACAGTATAAACCAATTATGAGACAAACAAGGTGCTGATAATTTAGTAGTAGGTAACAAATATATATTCCTGCACCCAAGCATAATTCATTAGAGGCTATATCTAAATGAAAACCTATCTACAAAGGGCGTATAGCTAAAAAAAAGTGCGGTAATAAAACAAATCTTTTTTGAGTAAGAATTAAAATGCAGTGTAAGTGAGGAAGATAATTGAGGGGCACAGCAGGAGAGGGTGCACAAAAGTGGGGTCACAGGATAATAATCAAGGTAGCATAGCATAAACAGCACAATGGCGGAACAGAAATGCATATAAAATAACAGGTATATTGTGACTATACAGCCAACGGATAGTGGCAGAGAAAATCACATAAAGGGTGACTAATACTAAGTGACCAGGCTGATTTAGACAAAGTTCAACAAGTACCTGAGGCCATCTCATTCTGCTGGGCTAATGCCAAGTCCCCTTGTGACCCTGCCTTTGTGCACCTTCTCCTGCTTGTATCCCTCAGTTATCTTGCTCACTGTTGTCTACCTTGCATTTTAATTATTTCTTAATAAAGATTTAAAGTTTTATTATCTCTCTTCCTTTGGCTATATAATGTGTCCACCCATATCTTGTCCACCGCCATTAACTTGAGAACGGCGGCAGCTATAGGCATAGAAGTGGTGTCTAGGTATAGTAAAGTAGCCATGCGCTACGCAATGAAACCACCTATAGCGCCACCTGGTGGAAAACAACGGAGTTAGCATTTTTATCTCAAAAACAGAACGAGATAGAGAAAAAAAGTGAATTACAAAGTTGTAGGGCATCATCAAATCAATACGAATCGACACCTTGCATGCAGAAATGCTATGACTAGAACGTGTAAAACTCACAAGGCTGCAGACGTGAAGCGATACCTCATGGAGACCTTCCTACAAGTCATTGGGTATGGTGGCTGCGTGGCGTGCCCTCCACGCTCACCTGACCGGACCCCATTGGACTTCTTTCTGTGAGGTCACATCAAACAGCAGGTGTATGCGACCCCTCCACCAATATTGCAGGACCTACGACGACGTATCACAGATGCTTGTGCAAACGTGTCACCTACCATATTGCACAACGTGCAGCAAGATACAGTATGCTGTCCAGAGTCCAGATGTGCATTGCAGCTGACGGGGGCAACTTTGATCATCAAAGTTAAATGAGCGCCATATGCGTGACCAGCATTCAATGTTTTGGGGGGGTCATGGGTTTCATATCATAGCATTTCTGTATGCAAGGTGTCGATTTGTATTGAATTGATGATGCCCTACAATTTAATTCCCTTTTTTTTCTCTATCTCGTTCCGTTTTTGAGAAAAAAATGCTAACTCTGTTGTTTTCCACCAGGTGGTGCTATAGGTGGTTTCATTGCGCAGCGCATGGATACTTTACTATACCTAGACACCACTTCTATGCCTATAGCTGCCGCTGTTCACAAGTTAATGGCGGTGGACACACTTTATGTTCTTTGTAGATAGGTTTTAAGTGTGAAACAATGCAGAATTTGGACATCATGGTGGCCGTTGCTACACCTGTACTTGTAGCTAGAAAACACAGTACAGGCAAAGCACAGAAATTAGTGGTTTCTGTGGTCCAGTGGCAACATGCCTTGCATTTAAAGGTATTGTCTACAAGGTTATAAAATAAAAAACAATTGTCCATAAAATCCTTTATCAGTGCCTCTTACTATGCACTGTATAAATTCATATAAACTAACCTGGAAATATGATCATAGGAGATCATGATTTTAGCTCAATACTGCAATTTTGTTGTATTGGATATTGATTCTATGTGCAAATGCTCCCCCCAACCAAAATGTACCAACATCGCTGTACATAGGACAAAATATTTGACTATTGCTGGTTCAATTTCCTTGGTAGGATAAAAAAAAAAAAAGTATAAAAAGGGAGGTATTTTTTAAATACCCCCCTCCCCTTTTTTTTTTCCATCTTTTTAAAACGAATTTTAAATAATAAACATCTTGGAGGAATAACTGAGGAACAGCGCAGAGTTATGCACAGCCAGCATTCTTATATTATTGGAAATGACTTATGCATTTTTAGAAAAAAAAAAAAAAAAGTCAGGAGTGCTGATTTTAAACCTTTTAAAAAAAATTATACAAAAATAAACATTTGGTATTGACACATTCATAAAAGCCCAGTGTGTCTAGTAAAAGAGAAATGAAGAGATAAACAGAAATGCTGGAATTGTGGGGGATTTCAGTCACCACAACTCTAAAAAAAAAAAAAAAAAAAAAAAAAAGTGACAATGTTGCGAATGGCAGCATAAACAAATGTATTATTTATTTATTTTGTTTCTCTAAACACATTTCTGATTTTATTCTTTCCTCTTCCACCCATATCCCCCACCCCCATCAAAGAATTGGTTCCAAGCCAGTGCAGAAGGAACACTTCTTTTTTTTTTTTTTTTTAAACAACCCTCCAGAAATATTTTTTTTTTTTTGCACCATTACAAACTTTTTCCCCCATATTTTTTTTTTTTTCAGCCCATTGTATGATAAAGGCAATGGTACCATTTTACACTGCATGGGGATTATTTCTGAAATATGTTCACTACATGTGGTAATTCTGCTATTGCTAGGATTAGTTTCCCAGTCATCCATGGTCACAAATACTGTACTATTATTATTAGGATTGTGTCTTTTGTTTGCTGTATACCTTTTTTGTTTGGCCCTACTTTTTATTATACGTTTCTTTAGCATTTCCTTGCCTAACATTATTATGGTGATAATTCTTCTCCCCCATGGGTTTAGTCTACCTATCTTATGTTAATGTAGAGATCTATGGTTATCTAATTCTTGGCGTACGATATAAATAAAGGCAGTTTGTTACATTGCCACTTCAGCAGACATTCACCTATTACATGGCTTGGTTTAATATATCTTACAAGTTCTGTAAATGGTTCAGGATAGTTTTGATGCCGTTAAGCTCTGCAGCGTTATATGATCACAATTATTATTATTATTATTATTATTTATTATTATAGCGCCATTTATTCCATGGCGCTTTACAAGTGAGAGAGGGTATACGTACAACAATCATTAACAGTACAAGACAGACTGGTATAGGAGGAGAGAGGACCCTGCCCGCGAGGGCTCACAGTCTACAGGGAATGGGTGATAGTACAATAGGTGAGGACAGAGCTGGTTGCGCAGTGGTCTACTGGACTGAGGGCTATTGTAGGTTGTAGGCTTGTTGGAAGAGATGGGTCTTGAGGTTCCTCTTGAAGCTTTCCACGGTAGTGGAGAGTCTGATGTGCTGAGGTAGAGCGTTCCAGAGTATGGGGGATGCACAGGAGAAATCTTGTACGCGATTGTGGGAAGAAGAGATGAGAGAGGAGCAGAGAAGGAGATCTTATGAGGATCTGAGGTTGCGTGCAGGTAGGTACCGGGAGACTAGGTCACAGATGTAGGGAGGAGACAGGTTGTGCATGGCTTTGTATGTCATGGTTAATGTTTTGAACTGGAGTCGTTGGGCGATGGGAAGCCAGTGAAGGGATTGGCAGAGTGGCGAGGCTGGGGAGTAGCGAGGGAGAGGTGGATTAAGTGGGCCGCAGAGTTTAGGATAGATTGGAGGGGTGCAAGAGTGTTGGAAGGGAGGCCAGAGAGCAGGAGGTTGCAGTAGTCGAGGCGGGAGATGATGAGGGCATGCACTAATGTTTTTGCAGATTCTTCAATGTCACTTTACATATGATTTTACACATTCTTGTCATTATACATTCGGACGTTATTTGAGATGAGTGCAATCAGAATTACACCGAATGGGAACTGGAGATATTGGAGGACAGTCATAAGGAATGTTGATCATTTTCATGCTTAGAATGGAATAGTTTCTGGATTGTTTGGTTTGGTGCACATTGTGGTGTGTTTCCAGAAATAGTAGATTATTGATTGGTGTATCTCACATGTCTTGCCCCGTCGGTCATGTATAGTTGCAGCCTGTGAACGTCTCCAGTGCTGGTGGGGACCATCAGAGCAGCAGCGATGGAATAATGGGCTATTTGAGAATGGAGTACTGACCATAAAATTTTGTGCAACCCCTTTAAGTCTAGAAGGTTCATTGTATGATGAAGATCATAAAGGCGTTGTAGCCTAGATCCACAGAGGGTCAGTGAAGGAAGAAGTAGATGACCGATCAGAGAACGTTTTTTACATTTAGACTTGTATATCTTAAATACTTTTTTCTTTGTCGCTCCATTGGGAGACCCAGACAATTGACAATTGGGTGTATAGCTTCTGCCTCCGGAGGCCACACAAAGTATTACACTTTTAAAAAAGTGTAACCCCTCCCCTCTGCCTATACACCCTCCCGTGGATCACGGGCTCCTCAGTTTTATGCTTTGTGTGGAAGGAGGCACACATCCACTCATAGAAAAAAAAAAAAAAAAAAAAAAGATTTATCATACATAGTATGACAGAAGAAAAGAGGTCCCCTATGGGGTCCCCGGCATGCTCCCTTCTCACCCCACTATGTCGGCGGTGTTGTTAAGGTTGAGGTACCCATTGCGGGTACAAAGGCTGGAGCCACATGCCGTCTCCTTCACCATCCCTTATGCGGCTCTGGGAGAAGTGAGAGCTTCATCGGTCATTCACCTGCTGAGACCGTGCTCCATCCGCAGCCCCTGGTGGAACCTGCTGGACCGGAGCGTTTTCATCCCAAGGGACCGGGCCCTGCACCTTCAAGGTACTCTGTGTCCCCATGGGGGGACGGTACGGGGAGAGAGGTCGCCTCTCTCCCCAGTAGCGCCGTCCGTTGTTTTTTCATCGGACTTCCGCGCCGGCCGTGCCTGCTTGTCGGGCACGGCCTTAAATTTAGTCCCCGGCTTCATCGCGGCCTAGTCGCGAAAAATCCCGCCCCCGGGCCTGCTTGTCAGGGGGAAGGGCGGGATTACCGACAGAGGGCTGGAGCATCTTTGCATGTCTCCCCTCCCCTCTCATGGACCACTATGGGGCCTCCAGATTCCCACCTTTTGCCGGCGCCGCCCATGGCTCCATTCCCCCCTTGAGAGCTCCGGCGGCCATGTTTGGCATCCTGCCGGTGTATGCTGCAGCTGCACATCTCTACAGCTCTGGGGGACCCACGACAGGGAATCTGGAGGACACCAGCGGTTGGTTCCCCTAGGGTGCCGTGATATATATATATATATATATATATATATATATATATATATATATATATATAATCTCTATCTATCTACATATATTATATATATTCGGAACGGCTGTTTAACCCTTTCCCATATACCCTCAGTGGTCGCTCTCCTAAGGGACACTTATTGCTTACAGCATGTCGTCCACAAGGAGCAAAGCCCTTAAGACACAGGTTTTTTTCGCAGCCTGTACCTCTTGTGGGGCTATGTTGCCTGCGGGATCCACCTACCCTCACTGTGATCAATGCTCGACTCCTGCCACGCTTGCTCAGCCGGAGCCTCGGGCACTTGTGGGCCCCTCGGCTCATGTAGATCCCCCTGCTCCTCCTGAGCAGGCTGCAGGGACAGAGTCACAGTCATTGGCCTCTTTCGCTGAGAAACTCTCTGTCACTTTCTCAATCCATTGCACAGTCTATGGACAAATGGTCATCTAAGCTCCTTGAGGCTTTGCAGTCCAGACCGGGCTCTTCACAGGCCCCGGCCCCTGTTAGTTTGTCTCCTCCAGGGCCTTCTCGGTCCGCGCCGCAGCGCGCTCCCAGGATAGCCCCTAGGTCCCAGGCGGAGGACTTCTGCCCGGATCGCAGTCCCAGACCGGCTAAGCGGCCTCGCTGGGACTCTTCTCCGGCCTCCTCACGCTGCTCTGGATCTCAGCTGGAGGACTCTCAGGATGACGAGGCGGACGTTGGAGCTCAGGGCTCTGACCCTGACTTCGCCCTCAACCTTGATACCCCTGAGGGGGACGCCTTAGTAAATGATCTTATTTCGTCCATCAACCAGGTGTTGGATCTCTCTCCCCCGCCTCCACCGGTAGAGGAGTCGGCTTCTCAGCAGGAGAAACACCAATTTCGATTCCCCAAACGTACGCGCAATACGTTCTTTGATCACTCTAACTTCAGGGACGCTGTCCAGAAGCCCAGAGCGGTCCCGGACAAGCGTTTTGCTAAAAGGCACTCTGACATGCGTTATCCCTTTTCACCTGAGGTCGTTAAGGGCTGGGCGCACTCACCCAAGGTGGATCCGCCAGTCTCTAGATTGGCTGCTAGGTCCGTTGTGTCTGTTGCCGATGGCTCATCCCTGAAGGATGCCACTGACAGACAGAGCTCTTGGTGAAGTCTATTTATGAGGCCACGGGCGCGTCTTTTGCCCCGGCCTTTGCGGCTGTGTGGGCTCTCCAAGCAATCTCGGCATGTCTGACTGAGATTAATGCTGTCACGCGGAATTCTGCTCCGCATGTGTCTTCCTTGACCTCTCAAGCATCAGCATTTTCGTCCTACGCCATGAACGCCGTCCTGGACTCTGCTAGCCGTACGGCTGTAGCATCCGCTAACTCCGTGGCAGTCCGCAGGGCCATGTGGCTGCGCGAATGGAAAGCAGACTCTGCTTCCAAAAGGTTCTTAACTGGTTTGCCTTTTTCTGGCGAACGTTTGTTTGGCGAACGGTTGGATGAGATTATTAAGGAATCCTCGGGAAAGGACTCCTCCTTACCCCAGTCCAAACCTAAAAGACCTCAGCAGAGAAAAATCCAATCGAGGTTTCGGTCCTTTCGTCCCTCCGCCAAGCCCCAATCCTCTTCGTCCAACCGGCCGGAGAAAGGCCAGAGGAACTCCTATGGGTGGCGGTCCAAGTCACGCCCCCAAAAGGCCGCAGGAGGCACTGCTTCCAAGACTGCCTCCTCATGACTCTCGGTCTCATCTAGCCACATCCTCGGTCGGTGGCAGGCTCTCCCGCTTTGGCGACGCCTGGTGGCCACACGTTCAAGACCGATGGGTGAGAGACATTCTGTCTCATGGTTACAGGATAGAGTTCAGCTCTCGACCTACGGCTCGTTTTTTCAGAACCTCCCCACCCCCCGCACAGGCAGACGCACTGTTTCAGGCGGTGGACGCTCTAAAGATGGAAGGAGTTGTGATTCTCGTTCCCCTTCAGGAACGTGGTCGCGGATTTTACTCCAACTTGTTCGTGGTGCCAAAAAAGGACGGGTCTTTCCGTCCCGTTCTGGACCTCAAGCTGCTCAACAGACATGTGAGAACCAGACGGTTTCGGATGGAATCTCTCCGCTCGGTCATCGCCTCGATGTCACAAGGAGACTTCCTAGCATCGATCGACATCAAGGATGCTTATCTCCATGTGCCGATCGCACCCGAACACCGTTTCCTGCGTTTCGCCATCGGGGACGAACACCTCCAGTTCGTCGCATTGCCCTTCGGCCTGGCGACAGCCCCACGGGTCTTCACCAAAGTCATGGCATCCGTCGTGGCGGTCCTGCACTCTCAGGGCCACTCGGTAATTCCATACTTGGACGATCTCCTAGTCAGGGCCCCTTCTCGGGTGGCATGTCAACGAAGTCTTACCGTCACTCTGGCGACTCTCCAGCAGTTCGGGTGGATCATCAATTTCCCGAAATCCAAGTTGACGCCGACCCAATCACTGACTTACCTCGGGATGGAGTTTCATACCCTTCCAGCGTTAGTCAAGCTACCGCGGGACAAACAGCTTTCTCTGCAGGCGGGGGTGCAGTCACTTCTTCGGAGTCAGTCACACCCCTTAAGGCGCCTCATGCACTTCCTGGGGAAGATGGTTGCAGCTATGGAGGCAGTGCCATTCGCGCAATTCCATCTACGGCCACTCCAATGGTACATTCTTCGCAAATGGGACAAGAGTTCGGCTTCCCTCGACAAGAACATCTCTCTTTCACTTGCAACCAAAACATCACTTCAGTGGTGGCTCCTACCCACATCTCTGTCTCGGGGAAAATCCTTCATCCCCCCAACCTGGGCCGTGGTCACCACGGACGCGAGCCTATCAGGTTGGGGAGCGGTTTTTCTCCACCACAGGGCTCAAGGAACCTGGACTCCAATAGAATCGTCCCTTCAGATCAATATTCTGGAGATAAGGGCAGTATATCTAGCCCTATTGGCTTTCCATCGGTGGCTGGAGGGCAGGCAGATCCGAATCCAGTCGGACAACGCCACTGCCGTCGCCTACATCAACCACCAAGGCGGCACTCGAAGTCGTCAAGCCTTCCAGGAAGTCGAGCGGATTCTGCAGTGGGTGGAAGTCACAGGCTCCACCATCTCCGCAGTTCACATCCCGGGCGTGGAAAACTGGGAAGCAGATTTTCTCAGTCGTCAGGGCATGGACGCGGGGGAATGGTCTCTTCACCCAGACGTGTTTCGAGAGATCTGTCGCCGCTGGGGAACGCCGGACGTCGATCTCATGGCATCGAGACACAACAACAAGGTCCCGGCCTTCATGGCACGGTCTCAGGATCACAGAGCTCTGGCAGCGGACGCTCTGGTCCAGGATTGGTCGCAGTTTCGACTGCCATATGTGTTTCCCCCTCTGGCAATGCTGCCCAGAGTACTACGCAAGATCTGGTCCGACTGCCGTCGCGCCATTCTCGTCGCTCCAGACTGGCCGAGGCGGTCGTGGTATCCGGATCTGTGGCATCTCACGGTGGGTCAACCGTGGGCGCTGCCAGACCGTCCAGACTTGCTGTCACAAGGGCCGTTTTTCCATCTGAATTCTGTGGCCCTCAACCTGACTGTGTGGCCATTGAGTCCTGGCTCCTAGCGTCTTCAGGGTTATCTCAGGATGTCATTGCCACCATGAGACAAGCCAGGAAGCCAACGTCCGCCAAAATCTATTACAGGTCTTGGCAACTTTTCTTATCCTGGTGCTCTGATAACTGTTTGTCTCCATGGCCGTTTGCTTTACCCACATTTCTTTCATTCCTACAATCTGGAATGGACAAGGGTTTGTCCCTCGGCTCTCTCAAGGGCCAAGTGTCGGCGCTCTCCGTGTTTTTTCAAAAGCGTCTAGCCAGGCTTCCGCATGTCCGCACGTTCCTGCAGGGGGTTTGCCACATGGTCCCACCTTACAAACGTCCGTTGGATCCTTGGGATCTTAACAGGGTTCTGACGGCTCTTCAAAAGCCGCCTTTTGAGCCGCTGCAGGATGTTTCTCTTTCCCGTCTTTCTCAGAAGGTGGCCTTCCTGGTGGCGGTCACATCACTTCGGAGAGTGTCTGAGCTTGCAGCGCTGTCATGCAAAGCCCCCTTCCTGGTTTTTCACCAGGATAAGGTGGTTCTGCGTCCTGTCCCGGAATTTCTTCCTAAGGTGGTATCCCCCTTTCATCTAAATCAGGATATCTCCTTGCCTTCCTTTTGCCCTAATCCAATTCACCAGTGTGAAAAGGATTTGCACTCTTTGGATCTAGTGAGAGCACTCCGGTTCTACGTGTCTCGCACGGCGCCCCTGCGCCGTTCAGACGCGCTCTTTGTCCTTGTCGCTGGTCAGCGTAAGGGCTCTCAGGCCTCCAAGTCCAACCTTGGCTCGGTGGATCAAGGAACCGATTCTCGAGGCCTACCGTTCTTCTGGGCTTCCACTTTCTTCAGGGTTGAAAGCCCATTCTACCAGAGCCGTAGGTGCGTCCTGGGCTTTGCGGCACCGGGCGACGGCTCAGCAGGTGTGTCAGGCAGCTACGTGGTCTAGCCTGCACACTTTCACGAAGCACTATCAAGTGCATGCCTATGCTTCGGCAGACGCCAGTCTAGGTAGGCGAGTCCTCCAGGCGGCGGTTGCCCACCTGTAAGAGGGGGCCGTTTTCGGCTCCTTTTATTGAGGTATTCTTTTACCCACCCAGGGACTGCTCTTGGACGTCCCAATTGTCTGGGTCTCCCAATGGAGCGACAAAGAAAAAGGGAATTTTGTTTACTTACCGTAAATTCCTTTTCTTCATCGTTCCTTATTGGAGACCCAGACCATGGGTGTATAGCTTCTGCCTCCGGAGGACACACAAAGTACTACACTAAAAGTGTAGCTCCTCCCTCCGAGCATATACACCCCCCCGGATGACAAATCCAACCAGTTCAATGCTTTGTGTTCAGGAGGTCACACACACACATGCATTCTCTGAATTTTGATTTTTGATTTCAAAGATTTGGAAGAAAAGCGGGTCCAATCTGGACTCCCGGCATGTCCCTTCTCACCCCACTGTGTCGGCGGTGCTGTTAAAGTTGATTTTACAAGGCTGGAGCCTTCACATGCCGCGCTCCTTCACCATCCCCTGAGGCTCTGGCTTGAAGTGGGAGTCATCACGGTTCTCACTGCTTTGCAGGAGACCGGTCTCCATCCGCAGCCCTTTCAGGATCCTGCCGGACGGAGCGATCACCCCCCAGGGACCTGGCACCTGTGTCTCACAAGCTAAGTACTGAGACGTTATTACCACAGACAGTGGTCTTTCCAGGGGTCCCTTGTACTTTTATATTTTGGGGAGAGTGTGTTTTATGACTGTGTTAACATTTCCGGCCGGTTCTCCAGTTTTCACTGGAGAACCGCGCCGATGGTGCCTGCACGCTGGCCGCATGTTTAAATCTAGGCCCCGGCTTCGCCTGAGGCCTAGTTTCGATTTCACTGCCTCTGCATGTCAGTCATGCAGAGGGACAGTGTGGCTCCGCCCAGCGGCTGTTCAGCACAGGGAACGGACACTCCTCACTGAGGAAGGATTCCCTCCCCTGTATACCTCATTTGCCCTCCGGATCCAGCTCTCAGAGTAGGCCCCGCCCCCTCTCCTCGCTCCGGCGCCATTTTCTCAGCGTTCTCAATGTCTGCATAACCACATTGTGACAAATGGGGGCCTGGGCTGGGGGATCTGGAGGGCTCAGAGATGTCCCTATGTTAAACGGTCTGGCAAGCCACAACCTCCGGTTGTGCAGCTGCTTATATACTCTGTTTATATACTCTGCTGGGGGTCATTCTGGACAGAGCCCCCACTTCTGCAGCATGTCTCACATCAGAGCAAGGCTGCAAGGCTGTTCTTATTATGCACTGCTGTAGGCTCGTACTGCCTGTACCGAGCACATAACCACATTGTGATGCCTGCTCTAACATAGTGGTGCCTCAGCCTGGAGGCTCATCCCCAGTGGTCTCTCCGGTTGCTCCGGCTCCGGTGGCTGAACCCCCGGCTTGGGTAGAATCCCTCTCTCCAGGGGACAGCTGTCCCGGACACTGCTGAGCATGCATCAGCCCCCTTCTCAGGGCGCTTCTGCTGCTACGACTCGCTCAGCAAAGCTCACAGAGGATTCTTCATCTGGTCTCAGACCCCGTCCTCCTAAAATGGAGACGCAGGGTCCCCTTTTCTTCCTCGCCCCGCGGCTCTGGTTCACGAGCTGACTCGCAGGACAAGGAGGATGCCTTTACTGGGGGCTCGGACGCTTCTCCATGTACCCCATTGATCTGTCCGAAAGTGACGCAGATGCTAATGATTTGATTGTGTCCATTATATTTGTACTGGACCTCAATCCGCCTGTATCAGGGGAGCAACCCCCTCTGGCAGAAAAGCATCAGTATACCTTGCCTAAGAGAACAAGGAGTGTGTTCCTTATCCACTCCAGTTTTCAGGCCACTGTGACCAAGCCCAGAGCCTGTCCTGACAGACGCTTCCCAAAGCGTGGTTCTGATGACTGTTTCCCCCTTCCACCAGTGGTGGTCAAGGAGTGGGCTCATTCACCAAGGGTGGACCCTCCGGTGTCTAGACTTTCAGCCCGGACAGTTGTATCAGTGGCTGACGGCACCTCTCTAAGGATCCCACTGTCCGCCAGGTTGTCCTTCTGGCCAAATCTATATATGAGGCGGCAGGGGCCACGTTCTCCCCATCTTTTGCAGCAGTGCGGGCTCTCAAAGCCATCTCTGCTTCTCTGGAGGAGATGCATTCCCTCACCAGGGACTTTATGCCCGAAATGGTTGCCTTAACTTCCAGGCTTCAGCCTTTTCATCCTATGCCATGTCTGCCATGCTGGAGACTTTCACCGCACTGCGGTGGCCTCGGCTACTTCCCTGGCTATCCGCAGGCTCCTGTGGCTTCGAGAGTGGAAGGCAGATGCTTCTTAAGAAGTTCCTTGCTGGACTCCCTTTTGCTGGGACCAGTCTATTCGGTGAACAACTGGATGAAATTATTAAGGAAGCTTTTGGCAGGAAGAGTACTTCCATGCCACAAACCCAGGAAACCTGTCCAGGGCAGGAACCATTCGAGGTTTCGTTCCTTTCGTTCCTCTAACTGGTCGTCCTCTAAGCCCTCGGCCTCGTCCACTAACTCAGCCAAGGTCCGTAAACCAACTGGCGCATGAAGCCGCGTCCTCAGAAGTCCGCAGGAGCTGCTGCCACCAAGGCAGCCTCCTCTTGATTATCTGGCCACGCCAGTAACGTCCTTGGTCGGTGGCAGGCTCTCCCTCTTGGGCAACGTGTGGATTCAACACGTCTTCGATCAGTGGGTGTGGGTTACCATCTCCCACGGCTACAGAATAGAATTCTATCCAGCCCGCCAAACAGATTTTTTCTGTCAACTCCCCCCTGCTCCAAGGCCGCCGCCTTCTCACAGGCCGTGGCATTCTTGCAGGCCAATGGAGTAATTGTACCAGTTCCCGACTGGGAACGGTTCTGAGATTTCTACTCAAATCTCTTCCTAGTCCCCGAAGAGGACGGTGCTTTCCGACCTGGATCTCAAGCTTCTCAACAAGCATGTTCAGTTGCGGCATTTTTGCATGGAATCTCTGCGATCAGTCAATGACCCAAGGAGATTTCTTAGCATCCATCGACATCAGAGATGTCTATCTGCATGTGCCAATCGCAGTTTCACACCAGCGTTGGCTACGTTTTGTAATCAGAGAGGAACGTTTCCAATTCGTGGCTCTCCCCTTCGGGTTAGCCACGGCCCCTCGTGTATTCACCAAGGTCATGGCAGCAGTGGTTGCGGTTCTGCACCTCCAAGGGTTGGTAGTGATTCCTTACCTGGACGACCTTCTAGTCAAGGCTTCATCCAGTGCAGACTGTCAGCGGAGTGTCTCGCTCACTCTCAGCGGAGTGTCTCGCTCACTCTCGCCACGCTTGCAAGTCCACTCTGACCCCAACCCAGGAACTTACGTTCCTAGGGATGCAATTCGAGACTCTGCTGGCACTTGTGAAGCTGCCCTTAGTCAAACAGCAGTCCCTTCATCTGGCGGTTCGCTCTCTGCTGAGGCTCCGCCGTCATTCCATCAGGCACCTCATGCAGGTGCTGGGTCAGATGGTGGCGTCAATTGAAGCGGTTCCCTTTGCCAGTTCCATCTGCGTCCCCTGCAGCTGGACATTCTCCGCTGTTGGGACAAGGGACCTCTTCCTTGCACAGGCTGGTGGCTCTGTCGCCACAGACCAGGAGCTCTCTTTAGTGGTGGCTTCGGCCCCTCTCTCTGTCCCAGGGACGCTCCTTTCTGGCCCCGTCCTGGGTGATTCTCACCACGGATGCCAGTCTATCCGGCTGGGGAGCAGTGTTTCTCCACCACCGAGCACAGGGCACTTGGACTCCGTCCGAATCAGCCCTCTCGATCAATGTGCTGGAAATCAGGGCTGTACTCCTAGCTCTCGTAGTTTTTCACCACCTGTCGGCGGGCAAGCACATTCGAGTCCAGTCAGACAACGCGACAGCAGTTGCCTACATCAATCACCAGGGTGGGACTCGCAGCCGCCTAGCCCTGTTGAAAATTCAACGCATCCTTCAGTGGACGGAGGACTCCAAGTCCACCATATCCGCAGTCCACATCCCAGGCGTAGAAAACTGGGAGGCAGATTATCTCAGCCTCAAACCGTGGACAGCGGCGAGTGGGCCCTGCATCCGGCAGTGTTCCGGTCAATCTGCCGCAAGTGGGGCACTCCGGAAGTGGATCTAATGGCATCCCGGCACAACAACAAGGTCCCGGTTTACGTGGCTCGCTCCCACGATCCTCAGGCCTTGGCGGCGGACGTGCTGGTTCAGGATTGGTCCCAGTTCCGTCTGGCCTACGTGTTTCCCCCTCTAGCTCTCTTGCCCAGAGTCCTGCGCAAGATCAGAATGGAGGGCCGTCGGGTCGTACTCATCGCCCCAGACTGGCCCAGGCGAGCTTGGTTCCCAGACCTGCTCCGTCTGTCCGTAGAGGTGCCGTGGCATCTCCCGGACCGCCCAGACCTTCTCTCACAGGGTCCGTTTTCCGCCAGAATTCTGCGGCTCTCAGATTGACGGCGTGGCTCTTGAGCCCTGGATCCTTACGGCTTCAGGCATTCCTTCCGAGGTCATCTTCACTATGACTCAGGCTCGGAAGTCTTCCTCGGCCAGGATTTACCACAGGACTTGGAGAATTTTCCTGTCCTGGTGTCGTTCTTCCGGCCATGCTCCTTGGCCGTTTTACTTGCCGACCATCCTGTCCTTTCTACAGTCCGGTCTGCAGCTAGGACTGTCCCTCTATTCCCTCAAGGGACAGGTCTCGGCTCTGTCAGTGTTGTTCCAGCGGCGTCTCGCTCGGCTGGCTCAGGTGCGCACCTTCATGCAGGGCGCATCTCACATCATTCCGCCTTACCGGCGGCCTCTGGATCCCTGAGACCTTAATCTGGTCCTCACGGCCTTACAGAAACCCCCCTTTGAGCCTCTTAGGGAGGTTTCGTTGTTTCGTCTTTCACAGAAAGTGGTCTTTCTGGTGGCCATAATTTCTCTCAGGAGAGTCTCTGATTTGGCTGCGCTCTCTTCGGAATCACCCTTTTTGGTTTTTCACCAAGACAAGGTGGTTCTCCGTCCGACTCCGGACTTTCTCCCTAAGGTGGTGTATCCTTTCCACCTTAACCAGGACATTTCATTGCCTTCCCTTTGTCCGGCCCCTGTGCATCGCTTTGAGAAAGCGTTGCATACTCTGGAAACCGACCCTAGCTCGTTGGATTAGGTCGGCCATATCCGATGCCTACCAATGTTCTCAGGTGCCTCCCCCGCCGGGGATTAAGGCGCACTCGACCAGAGCTGTCGGTGCCTCTTGGGCCTTCAGGCACCAGGCTACGGCTCAGCAGGTCTGTCAGGCTGCCACTTGGTCTAGTCTGCACACCTTTTCGAAGCACTACCAAGTGCATGCTCATGCTTCGGCAGATGCGAGCTTGGGCAGACGCGTCCTTCGGGCGGCTGTCGCCCATTTGTGAAGTTAGGTTTTGCCTACTTCTCAGTTTCTGTTTATTTCCCACCCATGGACTGCTTTGAGACGTCCCATGGTCTGGGTCTCCCATAAGGAACGATGAAGAAAAAGAGAATTTTGTTTACTTACCGTAAATTCTTTTTCTTATAGTTCCGACATGGGAGACCCAGCACCCTCCCTGTTGCCTGTTGGCAGCTTTCTTGTTCCGTGTGTTTTTCACCGGCTGTTGTTGTAGACAGAGGTTCCGGTTATTCCGGGTTTGACTCTATCTCTACTTATGGGTGGATGTCCTCCTTCAGCTTTTGCACTAAACTGGTTGGATTTGTCATCCGGGGGGGTGTATATGCTCGGAGGGAGGAGCTACACTTTTAGTGTAGTACTTTGTGTGTCCTCCGGACGCAGAAGCTATACACCCATGGTCTGGGTCTCCCATGTCAGAACTATAAGAAAAAGAATTTACGGTAAGTAAACAAAATTCTCTTTTTCTTCTAGCTCCTATTGGGAGACCCAGCACCCGCCCCTGTGCCCTTCGGGCTGGTTGTTCTTTTGTGTACACATGTTGTTTATGTTGATTTGTTCTTATGGTTCATGGTCTTCAGTTCTCCGAACATCCTTCGGATTGAATTTACCCTAGACCAATTTATAAGTTTTCTCCTTCCTGCTTTTGCACCAAAACTGAGGAGCCCGTGATCCACGGGAGGGTGTATAGGCAGAGGGGAGGGGTTACACTTTTTTTTAAAAGTGTAATACTTTGTGTGGCCTCCGGAGGCAGAAGCTATACACCCAATTGTCAATTGTCTGGGTCTCCCAATAGGAGCTAGAAGAAAAGGAATTTACGGTAAGTAAACAAAATTCCCTTTTTTTCTTTTAATAGTTGTATGTATTCTCTCCTGACTCCATACACATGAATGTATGGCTTGGCTGATCCTTCTGGTGTTTTCAATCACCGCAAAAGTGTCAGGCCTTTAAATTCACGTTATCCCAGCATTATGTCCCCGACCTCACGTTTGGGGAAGAGTTGAGTGGCTGTCGTTCCCATTAGATTGTCGGACCCAACCCGCTATTACCGTGCTGTGGTGGAGGGTTACTGACTTTAATGTGAATTGGAGGTCTTTATTATAGATGAGGTGAACACTCTTGTGACTAAAGACCTTGTTTTGTTTTTTTTCCCTCTGTTTCTCCAGCTGTGGTGGACCTCAACGGACGATATTTTGGTGGTCGGATAGTGAAGGCTTGCTTCTACAACCTGGACAAATTCAGAACTCTGGACCTTGGAGAATAATTGTGACTGTAGTCCTATACTTTGAGGAGAGCAGTCTCTTCAGAGTGCTGTGGACCATGTGTGTCATCCACTTTGATGTAAATTTATCACGTTTATTGTGATGAGGTTTTTTCTTGTTTTTATAGTATAAAGAACCTTTTAAAACTGCACCAATCTTGTGTCTTTGTACGGTTCTTCGCTTTCCATCCAATACAGTTATGTGATTGTCAAGATATTGCAAGATCTTCCCTCTAAATTCAGACCGACTGTTTGGGGTATTTTTTTGCTGTTTTTAATCAGTTTCTTTTGTCCAACTGAACTTGATTTTTTTTTCCCATCCAAAAAAGAGGAATTTTGGATGAGATCACGAAAGATAATTTTTTTTAGTGTCATTTTTACATCTTAGATTTGCACCAACCATTATCTCTTGTAGGAAATAATTCTAACTAGTCCACCATAGCTCCCAGTATAAAACCTCCTCGTGTCAAGGGTTTTAGATTTGTACCAATGTTTAGATACATTTTTTTAGTTGTGTATAAACATTTTTCTTCTATATTTTTCATTTTCTAAATAAAGTTATCACTTCAATGAATCATTGGCCTCATTTATGCCAAAAGATTTAGCATTTTATACAAGGTACAAACGTCATTATAGAACACAAGTGACAATTATAGCAAAAGGCCATCCTCAAATGTGGACATCAATAAAATATTATGGTTAATATATGTGCTTATTTGTATTAACAGGTAACCGTTGTAAGTAACTTCTCTAAAATGTATATCAAATGTGATTAAAAGAGATATACACTACATGGAGAAAAATATTGGGGCCCATATGTTAGTCATAGGAGGTATAGAAAATCCAGCCCCTCTCCATGCAATCTGTCTTTACAAACATTTGTGACAGAATGGCTTGTTCTAGAGATTGTGGAATTGGAACGGGGGCCTGTAATAGGATGCAACAAGTCAATTTGTGACATTTCTTTCCTCCAGAGTGTTCCATGATCAAATGTGAGTACTATTATTGAAAAGTGGAAGTATTTTAGTAACCACAGCCCACAATGTGGCAGACCAGCTAACATTATATAGCTGAGTCGCCAACGTTTAAGTAGAATAGTGCATAATAGATTCTAACGCAATAATTGCAGGGATCAAAACTTGTTAAGGCAATAACATCAGTGCAAAAATTACCGTATTTTTCAGACTAAAAGATGCACTTTTTTCCTTTTTTGATCACCCCTGGCAATTACAGCCTAGAGTGATCATGTGTGGCCGTATTCACTGCCCCCCGCGCATTATCATCAGCACAGGGTGCAGTGAATCAGTACAATCACCGACAACGATCCCTGCAGCACCGTGATGTCCTCCTGTCTGTGCCAGCCGCAGCTGTGTGGAGACTAGCAGTGCTCACAGAGATGACGTCATCCCTGTGCGCACGTGTCCACACAGCCGCGGCCGGCACAGACAGGAGGAGATCACGGTGCTGCAGGGATCGTGGCCGGCTCCACACACTCCAGCGGCGCAGCTGCTGACATAGCCATGAGGACGAGCGATGCTGCAGGGAGCGAGGAAAGGTGAGTATGAACGTTTATTTATTTATTTTTTTTGTGTGCCACAGGATGCGGCCATATAGCAGGATGCGGCCATATAGCAGGATAATGGCATATACCAGGATGGGGGCGTATAGCAGGATGGGGGCACATAGGATGGGGGTATATAGCAGGATGCGACCATATGCCAGGATGGGGTATATAGAAGGATGGGGGCACATACTAGGATGGCAGTATATAGCAGGATGGGGGCTATACCAGGATGAGGAAGATTTAATTTATGTATTTATTTTTATATATATATAGTATTGGCACCCCTGCAATTCTGTCAGATAATACTCAGTTTCTTCTTGAAAATAATTGCAATCACAAATTCTTTATTATCATCTTCATTTAATTTGTCTTCAATGAAAAAATTAAAACAAATTGTCATAAAGCCAAATAGGATATAATTCCACACCAAACAATGAAAAAGGGGGTGCACAAAAGTATTGGCACTGTTTGAAAAATCATGTGATGCTTCTCTAATTTGTGTAATTAAGAGCACCTGTAACTTACCTGTGGCACCTAAAAGGTGTTGGCAATAACTAAATCACACTTGCAGCCAGTTGACATGGATTAAAGTTGACTCAGCCTTTGTCCTGTGTCCTTGTGTGTACCACATTGAGCATGGAGAAAAGAAAGAAGACCAAAGAACTGTCTGAGGACTTGAGAATCCAAATTGTGAGGAAGCATGAGCAATCTCAAGGCTACAAGTCCATCTCCAAAGACCTGTGTCTACGGTGCGCAGTGTCATCAAGAAGTTTAAAGCCCATGGCACTGTGGCTAACCTCTCTAGATGTGGAAGGAAAAGAAAAATTGACGAGAAATTTCAACGCAAGATTGTGCGGATGGTGGATAAAGAACCTCGACTAACATCCAAACAAGTTCAAGCTGCCCTGCAGTCCGAGGGTACAATAGTGTCAACCCGTACTATCCGTCGGTGTCTGAATGAAAAGGGACTGTATGGTAGGATACCCAGGAAGACCCCACTTCTTACCCCGAGACATAAAGCCAGGCTGGAGTTTGCCAAAACTTACCTGAGAAAGCCTAAAACATTTTGGAAGAATGTTCTCTGGTCAGATGAGACAAAAGTAGAGCTTTTTGGGAAAAGCCATCAACATAGAGTTTACAGGAAAAAAAAGAGGCATTCAAAGAAAATAACACTGTCCCTACAGTCAAACATGGCGGTGATTCCCTGATGTTTTGGGGTTGCTTTGCTGCCTCTGGCACTGGACTGCTTGACTGTGTGCATGGCATTATGAAGTCTGAAGACTACCAACAAATTTTGCAGCATAATGTAGGGCCCAGTGTGAGAATTCTGGGTCTTCCTCAGAGGTCATGGGTCTTCCAGCAGGACAATGACCCAAAAAACACTTCAAAAAGCACTAGAAAATGGTTTGAGAGAAAGCACTGGAGACTACTAAAGTGGCCAGCAATGAGTCCAGACCTGAATCCCATAGAACACCTGTGGAGAGATCTCAAAATGGCAGTTTGGAGAAGGCACCCTTCAAATCTCAGGGACCTGGAGCAGTTTGCCAAAGAAGAATGGTCTAAAATTCCAGCAGAGCATTGTAAGAAACTCATTGATGGTTACCGGAAGTGGTTGTTCGCAGTTATTTTGGCTAAAGGTTGTGCAACCAAGTATTAGGCTAAGGGTGCTAATACTTTTGTCTGGCCCATTTTTGGAGTTTTGTGTGATATGATCAATGATTTGATCTTTGTTTCATTCTCTTTTGTGTTTTTTCATTGCAAGCAAAATAAATGAAGATAATAATACCAAAGAAATATGATTGCAATCATTTTCAAGAAGAAACTGAGTATTATCTGACAGAATTGCAGGGGTGCCAATACTTTTGGCCAGCACTGTATGTGTGTGTATGTATGTATGTGTGTGTATATATATATATATATATATAATATTATAATAAACACAAGGCAGGAGGATCATTAACAGGATGGGGTACCTTAGTAGAGAATTTGGGGACATTACCCCCATAACAGTGTCAGCAGCAGATCCTCGCACCATAACCGTGTGCCATGACCACATTTTTTGCTTAAAGTTTTATTTTCCTATTTTCCTGCTCTAAAACCAGGGTGCGTCTTATGGTCCGGTGCATCTTATAGTCCGAAAAATACAGTACATGGAAAGCTCCATGGCATGGGTTTCCAGTACTCACCGGCTACATTCAAGCCTTATATCACCAAGCACAATGCCAAAAGGTGGATGCAGTGGTGTAAAGCACACAGACACTTGACTCCAAAGCAGTGGACCCGTTCTGTGGAGTGCCGAATCGCCCTTCTTTGTCGTCTGATGGATGAGTCTGGGTTTGTCCAATGCCAGGAGAACGTTATCTGCCATCTGTAAGTTTTGATGAAGGAGAGAAACATGGAATTTAATATTTGACAATGTAAGATTGTGTATGTTGTCCTAATGTACAGAAAAATAGCAATACAATTGTTGGTCTGTCTTGTATGGTTTGTACTTTACTAGCAACTTGTGATGCGCTGGCTGTGGTTATATCTTCGTCATCAATGGCCAAGTTGCGCTGCAAACAGCTTATTTGTGTGATCTGCAATAAGCGTCCATGTAACTGCAATGTGACTCTCTATTTCTGTTATTATTCTACTTGGGTTGAGAACAATGACGCATGTTCAGTTGCCTAAAAAGTGCGCTCTATAACGTCAGTGTCTAACGTTTCCCAATCAATATGGTCGCAGTTAGCTTGCTGTACACAAGGATATGAATAAAGCATAACTTCAGCCAGTTATCGGTTGTGAGCACGTACAGCAGGTAATGACATACTATGAAGTTGTAGATCATCGTCTGGTCGCACAAATGGATTTTACATTCCCTTTTTAGTCCTTGGCTTTAATCAAGCTAAGGCCATTTATTGATTGTAGTGTAAACTGCTGGAAGAACTGGCATCCTTCACTTTTAATTGCTAATTTTGTCAATTCTGACAACTATTGAAATAGATGCTGGAGTTTGGCTCAATCTGGGAATAATGAGAATAGCTTTAAGCTTCAGATTGAAGGGAATTACAAAGTGGCATTAACTTTTGTACTCACGTTTTATTTCATGAAGATTTATGTTGTAAAGTCCAGTATTTCTACAATTGCGTACATAGTTCAGCTCTGCTGAAATGGAAGCTATATATTTCAGCATAGGTTTTCTTAGCGCTGCATTCATCTTTATCCAGCAGCCCCATGGAGAAAGAATGGAGCGGCGGATGGGCATGTGCACTGCTGTTCCTTTTGTAACAACGATAAAAGGGCCGTATTCTGCAGATAGTTCTAGTCCCAGCTGTCGGGCACCCACCAATCTATGTTATCAGCTATCCTGTAGGTCAGTGGTCCCCAACTCCAGTCCTCAAGGCCCACCAACAGTGCAGGTTTTTGGGATTTCCTTAGTATTGCACAGGTGATAATGTAATTACCTGCCCAGGTGCTGGTTCCAACAGCAGTGCAATGCTAAGGAAATCCTGAAAACATGCACTGTTGGTGGGCCTTGAGGACTGGAGATGGGGAACCCTGCTGTAGGTGATATGTTACCGTCACTGGACAGCCCTTCTAATAGATCTCAAACGGCAAGAAGTTATTTTGTACTGCGATGTTTTTGCTTTGCTGTGTATAAAAATAATAGCAGTGTAACAGGTGTTTGCCACTACTATCTTTGTGTTGGCTATCTTTACAATTGGCCATCAATATCTGATTGGTGGTTTTGTGACATGCGGAACCTCTGCAGATCAGCTGTTAACATCAATGGCTGGAAGTTCTCAGAAGCTGCGAGAACACAGCATCTGTCATATCTATAGTTGCAATAACGAAGTACTTCAGATCCCCCTACGCCCAAAGGAATAGGGGGTGGATCTGGAGTAACGGCCACTATAGTTGTGTTGGAGGTGTGGTGTTCCATCAACATCCGAGAACTTCTGTCTGCGCCAGTAACAGATGGTCAGCAGGGGTCTCAAGTATTGCACCCCCACTGATCAAATGTTGATGACTAATCCTAAGCGTAGGCCATCAATAAAAAAAATAGTAGCCAACACATTTAAACTTGGTTCGCATTGTGCTGGAGAGTACAGTGGTTAATCACCCAATGAGGGCACCAATACCCCAAAAGTGAGCGCTGGCCATCTTTGTACACACTGCTAAAAATACCTGTGCCATTGAATTACGCAAATCCGCTATTTTGGGATTACGCTATGGTTAAACCCGACTGTTCACATATGTAGCCTGCGTTCAGCTGGTAGCATCACCGTGCAGTCAGATTAATGGCACACATTTGCTAGATGTGATCTCTTCAGTGTTGGAAGACTGTCATTAGCCGTATAACTCTGCCATTTATTTCCTGTGAATCTGCTCGTTCCCAGAGGTGTTTCTCTAACTATAAATAACGAGAGAACATTGCGTTCACGTCCCTTTCCTGATGCCTTCTTACTGATCTAGAAGCAGAAAACATTATGTACCTCGATAACTAATTCATCCTGATGGGGACTTAGTAAAACACACATCCGATAAGAAGATTTGAGGATCTTATTTTTACACTTGATTTAGTATTTATAGAAGGATATGGTATTTGTTCACGCCGATCTTTATTTTATCTGTGTACAATATATGCAGTATCATTGATGGAGCATTGAACACTAAAAGATTGTAGAAATGGCCGCACAATTTACAATAGGATCTTACATTTTCCCATCTCATGATGTGATGGAATATGTTTAGGGTGAAAATAAAGCGGCTTTTTGGCTCATTCGGCACCGCGGTCCCATCATAGTGGCACCCGGCCGCTGGTGATAGAATAAGCCAGGTAAATAGGCCTGGGCTACATATTTGATATTCACCGCATGACATTTATGCTGTGGAGCATTTCTGCGCACAATTTATTGCCATTATATTGCTGTGGATTTTGCTGCAGATGTCCCATATGGATCCTTATATTATACCCTGACTCTAGTGAATACAGTGCATAAATGTCCATTTCCACCATTCGTGGAGTACGATAAAATGTAAGGGAGGAGGATATACAGCACAACACTAAATTCACTGCAATCTCTGGTATTTACAGCCCTCACATGATTTCCTATTACTGTACATCCCCCACAAGGTGTAGCTCTGGTAGCAGAGGAATTGTGTAGCCTGCAGTACAAAGTCTACACTTCCTTGTGTCTGCCTCTGCTCCTTCCTTGAAGTGACGTGTGAGGGTACAATGTCCATATTTGTCCATTTCCTGAATCTTCTGCGATTCCTACTGTCCAGCCTGCTGCAGACTTCCTTCACCAGTGACTATCTGTAAGGCTACAGCCTGACCTCTGACATCAGCCATGGCTAACCCTAGAGGTAAGAACACACGCCAACACACTGTACTGGGAGGAGCAGCTGTGTGAAGGAGCACGGCAGATGTCATGGCTGAGGGGTGGTACTGCTGCTTGTGGGCACACAGTATGGCTCCATACATAGTGCACAGCTGTGTGTGGCCTTTATAGCACATAGAATAACATTATAGGAAGCAGAACTTTAATAAAAATACACATTGCACATAATTCAGATACTTGCTGAACTCTGAATATTTTGCTCTTACACTACCAGGCATCTGGCCATATGATGATAGGCCTCAGTTTGTGCCAGCCTTCAGCTTTGGGATTTGGGCTATAACCTCTCTTGATATGGTGAGGGTCCGGTCCCTCTCCTGAGACCTCTGCTTTGTGTTTTACTAATTACTTGCATACTGACTCTGTTTTATACTTTCCCTCTGGATATGTGGATGTTACCATTTCTATTGCCAATAGCCATAAAATACTGATATATTGTGAGCAGTAATCGTATAACGTTATAATGTAACAAAATGGAGTCTCACCTGAGTGATAGTAACCCTTTAATAACAATTGTGTCAGACGTTCCTCAAAATGTGATTACATCAAGAAAATGAAAATGAACCCCTGGTACCTGGAAACCTGTACTGTGAGCTATTCCACAGAAAACATTGAGGTACATAATAAACTTTGTGCCATCTCCAGTGAGTGAGGCTCACTGCCTGTAAAGGTAACCTGTCACCTTCAGAAATGCTATGCACCTGCAGTTACAGTGGCCCACAAATGCTCTAAAAAACAAACAAAACTCGCTGTATGGAAGTCCAGCGCCAGCTCCCTGACATTTTGGACCAGCAGCATAGTCGTACTCTTCCAAGATGCTAGCACGAGCAGCTTTACCTCTGCAGCATGGGAGAACAGACAGCTAATTAAAGAGGTTGGCCACTATCAATGTCTGATCGTCCGTGGTCCGACACCCTGCACTCCCAGTGCCCAGCTGTTCTCGGTCCCATCGGCAGCAGCGGGCAGCCAGGAATGTTCAGTTCCGGAGCTTCCCTCTCCTCTGATAGTGACCATGGCCATATACTGCACATCTGTTTCTTATTCAAATCAATAGGAGGCGGATTTGCAGTAACCAGTTGCAGCCAATATCAGAAGACGGCAATTACAGAACTGAACATTTCCGGCTGCCTGCTTCCACTGCCGGCATCGGGAGCAGCTGATGGGCATGGTGCCAGGTGTTGGACTTCAGCAGATCAGACAATGATGACCTATCCTAAGGATAGCCCATCAATGAAAAAGTAGTGGCCAAGCTCTTTAAATCTAGTGATCTGGCCTGCTTTAAAGCAGCATCAGAAAGCTCTGGCACACACACCTTCCTGAGATAATCAGCCACTCTAAGACTGCAAGATGAGAGAACTTTTAATGCAATAGTCCGCAAGTTTTATATCGATTACCGATCCTTAGGATAGGTTGCCAATAGCTGAATGGTGATGGTACGACACCAGGCACCCCCGCCGATCAGCCGGTCATGATGTCATTAGTAGCCAGTTGTGCTGAATTGTGTACAGCTCTGTCAATGTAATAGTGGCTGCAGCCAAGTGCTGCACATCCACCACCTATGCAGATCAATAGAGGGCAGATATGCAATTCTTGGCCATATGTGTTCTGCAGTTGACGGGTGGGGTGCTGGGCTTTGGATAGGCTATCAAAATAAAAGTCCAGGGCAACCCCTTTAAGGTCGGAGTCACACTTGAAAGAGACTAGGGCGAGTCTCGCATCGCATCACCCAGCACGGCCGCAAACTCTTCTGACAGAAGCGGGTCGGCTGCGTGTATTTCTATGCAGCTGAGAGGCTCCTGGCCAGAGAGCGTCAGGCCATGCTGGGTGATGCGATGTGAGACTCGTACGAGATACTCGCAAGTGTGACTCTGGCCTAAAGAAGTAAATTGAAAGTCGCTTGTACATGCACTCTGCAATCTTACCCATTTAACAACTTGGAACAACCCCTTTAAGATAAGGATGGGATTTGCAGCTGTATAGACCATAAGGTCCAGTCACACATAACGAGACCGTTAACGAGATTGTTACTACGTCACAGTATCCGGATCGTTGTTAAATCGTTGGTGAGATCGTTGGTGAGATGTCACACAGTCATTTTCCCAACGACTTTAGTAATGATGCAGCGACCTGTATAACGATCTCGTTAGTCATTGGGACCCTGTCACACAGCAGCTATGTAACGATTCCGACCTCGAATAGGGGTGTAGTGTTTGACGCTGTAAGCCTCGTAGGCGTGCATATGTGTCACCTTTTCCACACCCGTCCGCTCCGATTGGTGGCCAATACTGCGTTCTGATTAGGCGGCTGGCCTAGAAGGCAACTTTGTATCGCTTCATCCATTGTACTTTTTTGAGCCTTGCTTTGAGGATAGAACCTGCAACTTCAGCTTCGATCCGAAAAGCAAGCAAGCAATCGGGAACAAAGTACGAATCCTCAAAGCAAGGCTCAAAAAGGAACAAAGCATGAAGTGATACCCAATCAGAACGCAGTACTGTTCTCAGCACCAACCAATCGGTGCACAGGGGGGCGCGGAAAAGGTGACGCAATTACATGCCTACCTGTCACACTTTAAGTTCTCATCTAGGTCGTTAACGAGATCGTTGGTATAGGTGACAAACATACAGATCCATCCTGCCCAGCAGGACTCCAACGAGCCAAAAATGGCCCAGGACATTCAGCAATGACCAACGATCTCACAGCAGGGGGCGGATCGTTGGTACGTGGCAAACATAACGAGATCGCTGGTGAAGTCATTGTTTCGTCACAGAAACTGTAACATAGCAACAATGTCGTTAGCAATCTCGTTATGTGTGAAGTGGCCTTAACAAAGAATTCTGTACCGATTTAGATTAGAGAATGGATATCGCGCACATGAATGATTATATCAGACAAGTGCTATTCATGTTTTTACGGCTAGCACTCATACCCATGATATTCTGTAGGGCTGTGCACATTTCCGATTTTGTTACTCTGGCCGAGTGGTCCAAATAAAAAAAATCAGAGATATGTCTGATTTTGATTAAAATCGGCATTGCAAGACTATGGGTCTGGGGAGAACATCAGACCGCACTCAGATGATATTCAAGTGCAATCCGAATTTCATGGACTGACACAATGGAGAAGGAGAATGAAGAAACTTTTTTTTCTCTCCACATCCAAGAAAAAATGATCCCACTCTGATCAACTCTAATCAGAGACTGATTAGAATAATTGGAACATTTTTCTCAGAGAAAACAGTCGTGTGACCCTATTCTGAGCAGAATAGTCTCAGACAAATTTGGGACACCCATACAATATGTGGGCAGCTGCTACGGGAGAAATATAAACTTTATTTGGCTTCACCAAGTGAATACAGCTTATTACCAGAGATGAAAGAAACTGGACCATCTACAATCAGCTTAATGTTGCACCAGTTTTGTATTAAAATGGAGTTTCCAGTGTTAAGCAACCACTTTAAAGAGGACCTGTCACCTAAATTGTGCTAAATACCTTGTAAAAATACTTTAGCTGCCGCCCCCAGGGAAGATTCTGAAGAAATGGACTGCACTCAAGGATTTCTCATAGTGCACTCTAGAAGTAATAAATGTGAATATCTCAACACTGGAGTGTAGTGCGTACTATAAAATCGGAAAAAAAGTCAGTCAGAGACCAAAGATTTTCACAAGGTATTTAATCAAATATTTTTTAGCGACCTCTTAAAGACAGACCTGTATTCAGTCCTTACACTGTGGTCCATATACAGACTATAAAATATGGCCATCTGAACCCGACCTAAGGCTGCGTTCACATATTGTGGATGCCTTTTTTGCTATCAATGCAAAAACAATTGTTTTGTAAAATTGATGGGAAACTGCAATGTTTTTTCCTTGATTTCTCTGAAATTACAGCCAAACGGATGCAGTTGAGCAATGATTTTAAATATTGTGACAAAAATGTGTGATGATCTGGAATGGCAAAGGAGCACCAGTAACATTGACTCCGGGGACCACTGCTCAGCTACATACAGATATTGCCTTACCCTTAATCACAAAATCATTGATGCTTCTATATCAGCGAGTCTCGCATCCGCATCACCCGGGGCGGCCACACACTCTATGGACAGGAGCTTCTTAGCTGCATGTATTTCTATGCAGCTGACCCGCTCCTGTCCAAGAGTGTGCGGCTGTCGGGTGATGCCGATGCAAGACTTGCCGAGTCATATGCAAGTGTGACTCTGGCCTTAGATGAATGATGAGCTGCTGTCTGTACATAGTGAATGAGATGTATTGGGCCAAATACTGCTCATGTTGGGGGAAAAGTGGCTTACTCCTGCACAGGGGCCCACCAAGGGATTTACCGACTCTCCTGTGGGCCAGACCAAGGTGTAGAAATTAGTAATGTCAATATATAATTGGTGACATTTTGTAATGCAAAACACTTAAAAATTCAAGTCACTAGGTCCTTTACATCATTCTCTCTTTCTGAATTAAATGGTTATTCCCATCTCTGCCTTTCATGGTCCCAGCCAGCACCAGAGGATTACAACTGTGATTCACAGTGTAACCCGCATAGAAATAAATGGGAATTATTCAAATGAGCTTGGCACAGCAACTCTTTCTGAAACTCTCATGGATTTTGAAGCCCTTTGATGGCCGGGACCTAGAAAACTCTGTACTAAAAAAGAGAGACATAGACATGTAATACCGAGCAATACACTTCAGCCCATGAAAACACACTGCAATAGTCCATCTCTTACCACTCCCTGTCTGGGGTAAAGACAATAGAGATAGAAGTAATGAGGTAATATGTCAGCAATGCTTTCATACATTATTTATCAGTCTCATTTCCTTTCCGTAAAAGGTTTACCTACATAAAGGAAATATTAAGTTCCTACAGCAGCCCAGTATATGACCATTGTGATATTTTCTACAGATAGAACTAATTAGTTGATTGTTTTTCTTACGTTTTTGCCTTTCCTTAGTAATTTAAATAAAGACAAAGTAGTGGAACATGCAGAAAACAGGAATGACAGCGTCCACTTGAGTGAAAAATCTTCCTTCTTTTTATTCCATCAGAGTGCAAAAAACAGTGCAACGTTTCGACACAGAATGTCTTTGTCAAGCATGCTTGACAAAGACATTCTGTGTCGAAACGTTGCACTGTTTTTTGCACTCTGATGGAATAAAAAGAAGGAAGATTTTTCACTCAAGTGGACGCTGTCATTCCTGTTTTCTGCATGGTATGTGAAACCAAGTGATCCCTTGGTACTGGACGAGCGTCCCAATACCGCCTGTTTGTGTGTTCACACAGGAGGTTAGTGACTTTAGGTGCAGCAGTTGTTTGGTATTTTCATGAACAAAGTAGTGGAACAAACAGGCAAACTTCATCATACCTCAAAAATCTTTATATTTATAAGCTTCATGCTTTCTGACACCTATGGAACTTCTACTCAGGGTACCCCCTTCATCTCACTTTCTTTTCCATCCAGACCTGCTACCTTTAAGAATTGTAAACTACCTAGGGCCTTACTGATGAGCGTCCTATTTAAAGGACCTATCTTAGTTGGTCACTTGTTCTCTCCTCAGTTTGTTAACCCGATTCTGTGGGATCACACCGTGTTCTGGTCACCTCTTTCTCGCTCTATATGTCAGATCACAGTATCTCCAACTCCAGTCTCCTCCACCTGCAGGGACACCCACGTTATGTAACCTTAACAAACCAGACGTTAGGTCTGCTCTAGTCACATGCTAGGCTCTATCTGATCTACTAACAGGATACTGTCCTATTCCCTGTTCACTAGCTCCTCCCAATATGGTCCAGTCCCAACTGTTACCCTACTCACTGTCTGTTGCAGATTGGGCAGCATGTTTCAGCTGTCAGGTTTTCTTTAAGTCTTTTTTAGGCCTCCTTCACACATCCATGCAAAACACAAATGTTTTGCACGGTCCATGGTGAAGATGCATATGTGTGTGCGTGTTCCATGTGGTGTCCATGTGCTATCCAAGGACACCCAGATAGTGACACGCCCACCAAGGCCGTGGGGCACTCAGAACAGGGCCAGTTCTGTTGGGAGGTCATGGCGGTATGGCCCGACTCCATGACCCTGGCGGTGTCATTTTAAATTGAATGGGGGATATTTACAGGGGATAAGTCGTGACGCCACCCGTGATATGCGGCAACATATGGGCCACCACAGCCATTCAGTTCCCCTGGGGTTGGTGGTGATGCAGCAGAGGTGGTTCATCTCTCCACGGGTAGAGCTTAACCCCAGGACAGATGATCGTGTGTGATGGAGGAATTAACATTGGGGTGCAGGACCGAAGATGCAGGCAATAACTGTACAACACAGGGACCTCTGGCCATCAGGACAGTGGGTCTACTCTCTGTGTATACTGATTCTACAAAGGCCTGGTAATTTTGACCCCTGAGGCCTATTGCCGCCCGACACCAGATTAACATTTCACTTCTTGGGGGTATTTCAATGGGGAAGGGGTCACTTACCCTTGTAATAACTGGACAACACAAGGACTCTGGTTTCCTTTACTTTGTACTGGGTAGTAGATGGTACAGGCCTGGGAGACTAGTCCAGCTGGTAACAGAGGTCCAGGCCACCTGGAAGCAATTGAGGGGATCCACCTAGCCGGGTGGGTTCAGAGGCCTTCCTTCGGCGCTGTAACGTGTGGGTCCCTGCTGCTTGAAGCTATGCTGCGGCCCTCTTCCTAGTGTTGGCACTGGTTCTCACCCGTATGGCAGGCGGCGCAAGCCTTCTACAGGTGCCGTTCCTGGTCACGGCTCCAGACTCTACTATGCTGCTGTGGCCCAAGCGTTCTGTGTGGCCAGAAGACATGCAGTTTCCTGCCCTGCGGATTCAGCTGCTGGGACTTCAGTACCCGCACAGCCTAGGACTCCGGTGTCCTGTGCTCTGCTCTGATGGAGCTCTATCACAGCTCGGTTCCCCAGGCTCTCTCTCTAGACTATCTCCTCTGCTCCTTTCAGTTTCCCTTCTGTGTGTGTTACTAACCCCTCCCCCAGCCAGAATTCACAGGGAAGCTCCCCATGAACTGGGTTTTAGAGCTCCCCCTTCTGGTCTGGAGTTAGGAAAGTGTTGACTGCTGGTGGTACCTAGCATGGGGACCCCACCTTCTTGCATCCAGGCATAGTATCACCCCCTGTAAGGAGGGCAACGCTGTAGCATCCGGGCCACTGGGCCACTGGGGTGCCACATTAGCACATGGACAGCATAAACTTGCATTACCTGTCTCCGGCGCTGCGGTCTCCCATTCTGCAGTGACTTCTAAGTTCATGGTCAGTGTAGTGAATATGCATTCTGAGTGGGACCCAGAAGCAACCACAGAGCCAGAGACAGGAGCACCGGAGACAGGTAAGTATAAAAATACTTTATTTTGTCATGACCTGTGTTTTCTACAGTACGTGTCACACTGATGTCACACGGATCACATCAGTGTGCGGTATGCTTGACACCTGTGCAGCTAGCTCCTCGTGGTCTTACTGCTTGATTGAAGTTGCTGACATGATCTCCAGAGTCTATAGCCCCTCTTTTCTACTGTTTTGTCGCAAGATTTGAATAGATTTTATAGATGACGTTAAAAACATCAGCCATGTTAATCAAGGCAGGAGATTTGACAATGGTGAGGACAGGAGAGGTGCAGAGCATTATCTGCAGACGACCATCTGTACAATTAGCATTCCGCAATGGACAATTGTAAGTTATTTTGTGAGGTATGCGGGTTAGCAGGTCTCTTCTGAAGATGTTGAAAGAATGCTTTTAAACGTGAATGAAAGGTTGTGGATATATGGAAGTTTATATAGAGAAAATCTGATGACTGGTTCCCTTTAATAGGCTAAACAATCCAGATCAGATCAGTATTATTTTTAATCCGAGCTGTTGCAGATTTCCGTGTATTTTACATGTATGCCACTGAGCAGGAAAAAGTTAATGTGACCATGACAATTATATTAGAAAGTTGCTTCCTTGAACTCCATGCAAAATTTGGAATCCTTGTGTATCAAGGGAACTCTCGTCAATGTTAACAGAAGGTTTCCGCCATTGATAAATGGGAACTCCAAATATTAATTTCAGACTACTAATAGCTAATGTCCAATACTAAAATGACACCTTTAACGTTTTTTGTTCCCTTTGCTAAATAGATATGAACAGCGACTAAATGAGACGCACCAGTGTGCTAATTAAAAATATTCAATGCCAACCACACAAGTAACTACCACACTAATAAAGGGTGCAGTAATAGCACATAATACTAATAGTACACAATGAAACCCACGATTCCCTAATAATATACCACCCTTGTTACTTAAAACACACAAAATTATCAACCCAATCACGTAACACTCACTATCCCCATGTGGAGATCAATGGGTTAATAGCAGTGCTACAACAAGGGTTAAGGATAATACAGAGGAAGGTTAGGGTTTGGTATAGCAGGAAGATGCAGGAGTTTAAAGTGAAATGCAGGAGGGTTAATGGAGGAGTTTCAATGAGATGCAGAAGGTTTTATACACTTAGCCATTATGCTCGGTGTCAGGCGATGATCCCCGCCTGGTGCTGCAAGTGGTCCAAAACAGGGAGCATTTGACTTTTTAACTCAGCAGAAATGGGGGAATATCCAGTCCCAGGTGAGGGGGATGAAGTCAACAATCTATTGTACTTTCCCCTACTCACTGGCCAAGACTCATCTTCCCATCCTGGCTAAGAACTAAGGCTATGTGCGCACGTTGCGTCGGAGTACCTGCAGTTTATTCTGCACGTTTTCCTTCCCTTGGTTTTTGACCAAATGGCTTTTGACAATTTTTTAGCGCTAAAAACGCATGCGTTTTTACCGCGTTTTTAGTGCGTTTTTAGCGCTTTTTACCTGCGTTTTCACCTGCGTTTCTGCAGATGCGTTTCTGAGATCAAGACACTGAGAAATAAAGTTGAATTAGCCAAAAAGAATGAAAAAAGAGAAAAAAAGTATAAAATTAACTTGTAATAAAACTATATGGGAAATTATCAATTTTAATGATAAAATAGTGGTTATGCACATTTTAACAGGAAAAATGGTGAAGTTTATTATTTTTTAACATTTAAATTTTCGGTTATTGTGTGTGTGTAAAGGAACATTAGAACCCATTAATTTTTGTCCAGAAAAGCATGCGTTTTTGGAGCCAAAAACGCAGTTGAAAAGCAGGTAAAAAGCATGAAAAACGCATGAATTGTGCTTTGGGTTGCATTTTGCCATTTCTCATTGACTCCAATGTTAAGGAAACGCTGCAGAAATGGCAAAAACAACTGACATGCTGCTTCTTTTTCAGCATGGTTTTTGACCACAAATATGCAAATTAAACGCTGCAGAAAAAAAAGCAAAGTGCAGACAGGATTTCTGCTTTTCCCATAGACTTTGCTGGCAATCAAAAACGCATGTGTTTTAGCGCAAAAACGCTGCTGCTAAAAACGCTGCAGAAACGCGGTAAAAAACGCAACGTGCGAACATAGCCTAAGACTGCTTTCACACCTCCGGTTTTAGCAGAGCCGGCCAATCCGGCTCTAAAACCTATGCAACGGATGCGGCGACAATACCGCATCCTTTGCATAAGTTTTTTTTACATGCGGCCCATCCGGTTTTTGCCGCTTGCGGCAGGTTACTGAGTATGCGCAGTGGAAAAAAAACACATGCGGCGTCCGGATGCGTTTTTTGCCACAGGACGCCGCATGCGTCGTCCATTTGCATGCATTGCAAATCGCGCCACATCGGCCGGATGCGGCGCGATGCGGGGTTTTTTTGCCGGACAAAAAAAACATGCCAGGCAACGTTCCATCCAGCCGACGCATCGGCTAAATCTGCCGCATGCGGCAAAAAACGGACGGAACGCAAACCCATGCGGCACAATACGGCACTAATGTAAGTCTATGCGAAAAAACGCAACCGGCAGCAAAAAAAACGGTTGCGTTTTTTCTGCAAAGCGCCGGATTCTGCCGCACAGGAAAAACCGGATGTGTGAAAGCAGCCTAAGATAGCTATCACGCACATGTGCTTTGGCAGGTGATGGGGATGCTATGATGTGCCTTTGTTAATGGAACATCTGAGTACTCCTGTTTTCAGCAGATGGACTATTTGTCCAAGGCAGAGTCCTCCCTCTCAGCCTTTGGTGGGTGGATACTACTGATATACTGTATATACACTAGGTAATGAATCCATTCTACGCCAGGGTGTCGAGCACTTGTATAGGCACATTTTTTTATTTCTTTGAAGCATTAGCTGAAAACTAAATGTATTTATAGTGCAAAAACTTCTCTGTAAACCACATTTTTAGTATGAACTCTGTGGTCTTTCTTTTGTTTCCATCACTATCCCTATGGCTGGCACAAGTGCGATGCTATGTTCACATTGTTGTTGAAATTTTCAATTAAATGGCGCCGGAGTTAGAGTGCGCGCATACCATGATCTCTGGCACTTTTTTACTGAAGACGCTGTCTCTGTGAAGATCATCTGAATCAAAGTGGTGACTAGTAATATTTGCAGAGACAGTGTCTTCAAGAAAATGACATCAGAGTCTGCAGTATGCGCACGTGCTGACTCTAACGTTATTTTATTGAAGAATTCAACAACAACGTGATCACAGTGCATGCTTCTACTTTATCTAATCTTCCCATTGCTGCTTTCCTCTCCTTTCTTTTAATTTTGTGCCGCGGTCACTGCCATTATCCCTATGGTCAGCGTGTGCGCAGTGCTATGTTCACATAGTTGAGTTATTCAATAAAATGTTACCGAGTCACTGCGTGCACATACCGCGATCTCTGGCGCCATTTTTTTTAAGACACTGTCTTTGCGAATATCATCTGAAAGAAACTGGTAGCTAGTGATATTCACAGAAACAGTGTCTTCAATAAAATGGCGTCAGAGTTCACGATATGACTCCGGCACCATTTTATTAAAGAATTCAACTACAACATGAACTTAAAACTGCGCATGCGCCAGCCATCCCGGCTTCAGACAGAAGGATGCATTCACCACAAAAAGGTGAATTACATTTTCCCCAAAAAGTCTGAAAAATTCACAGCAAGAAAGGGCAACAATGTTTACCTGCCTAGGCCACAGAAACAAATGCAATCACAGGATGCAGCAAAACCCCTTAATAAAGATGGAGGCAACAGGTGCAAAACACTGATGGAACAACCAACTCACACACTGCCACTCCATGGAGGGGGTGATTGCTTTGTATTAAAATTGCACACAAATGGCGTGTAGAGGCCGCAGTTCACGCATGTAGGTGCACAGTGTGTGGCTTACAGCCTATTGATGACGACCATACTATTAGACTAGGCGGGCTGCCCAGCAATATATAAGTGCATTACACAGGAATGGAGACCCTAGTTTACAAGGCTCTGTTTGGATTTGGTACAACTAGAGCCTTATCCACCGTAACCAACAATATAATGCTGAATGTATAATTCTGTCTGAAGCTGGGATGGCTGGCACATGTGCAGTGCTAAGTTAACGTTGTAGTAGAATTACTCAAAATCGTGCTGGAGTCAGTGCATACACATACTGCGATATCTGACACCATTTTCTTGAAGACACTGTCTCTGCAAATCTCATCTGAAACAAACTGGCAACTAGCGATATTCACAGAAACAATGTGTTCAATAAAATGGTGCTGGAGTTCGCTGTATGCGCACGCGCTGACTCCGGTACCATTTTATTGAAGAATTAAACTACAATGTGAACTTAGAACTGTGCATGTGCCGGTCATCCCGGCTTCAGACAGAGGACGCATTCAGCATTATATTGTTGGCTACGCTTGATAAGGGTCTAGTCGTACCATAGCTAATCAGAGCTCAGCTTTCACTTTATCTCACAGCTTCAATGCTAAAAGCTGCACTTTGGTTGCTATAGGCAAACAGAACGATCTTACTGGGAGGCAATTTTCATAAATGAGGCCCCAGTTACTTTTGCAATGGCTAACCTCTTTTTTTTTTGGCCAATCAAACGGTTCAATCCTGGCTTCGGAGAGAAGGACAACTTCAGCATTATATATACAGTAGATATTGTGACAGTTCACTCACTGAATGTGATGGCATTACTCATTTGGCTTGCTTCACCGAGGTAGCACACAGGAAACACTTCCATTAAAAGTCCAGTCGGTTTATTTACACTTACACAAGTCGCACTTCATAACAAAAACACAGACGGATATCAAGTCTGTTATATTTGCAGTATGCCCACACAGGTTTAGATACCAGTAACATAATACACAGTGCAGCTATCCCGCCTCCACTCAGGAATACACTCATGATACTACAGTCCGTATCATTTGCAGTTTGCCCACTATTGACTCCGGTCAGTAAACACAATCCTCTGCATGAGGTTCTTTCCTGGAAATGTAGCAGCTTCCTTACACTTACTGACCTTGACCAGTATACGCACCCCCAGAGGTACCTTTCTATGGGGCTTCAAACCAATTAGCCGTCCTAGTCAGGATGAGTGAACCCTCCCTTCTCCCAAAGTACTCCTTCCTGAAGACCTCACCCTAACTCTCACCGACTAACTCCGGTCAGCATGCACACCTCTGCATAATGTTCCTTCCTGAAGGCATAGCAGCCCTCACACATTGACCAAGTGCCAAACAAACAGTTTCCATCTTAACAGGTGAGACACACCTATGGGGGGGAAGTATGAGGATAGCCTGACTCGCCCATCTCTCCACCTATCTGTACAACCTGGCCCTGATAGGCCCTAGCAAGACTCGTGGCTCTACAAGCACCAGAGGTACCAAACAGGCATCTAGGTTTACAGGCTTATATGGCGCCCCTGACCTGGTCAGGCACCTCTGAGTACTGCACCCATGCTGGGGGCAGTACAACACAGGTAAGGGCTGTTTCACATTTGCGCTATTTTAACGGATTCGGGTTCCGTTACAAATACAGTACAGATCATTTATTTACAGTGGAAGCGCAACATCATGTGGACACAAGCGGGTACTGCATGACACACACACTCGCCATAGTAACGCGCTTCAAATGTAAATAAATGAACTGCACTACATTAGTGACGGATTCCGTTTGCGTCAAAACAACACAAGTGTGAAACTAGCGTAATCCAGAAGGCTGACCGGGGTGTAGACACACAGGCGCATAGTAACCAGGTCTCCCACATTGACCTTTGAAGGGACCCCTGGGAGATCCAGGAGGGGGCGTGGCCTCCATCTCCACTCAAGGGGTGTGGTAGAGAGTCTGGTTGCTAAGTGCAGAGGTAGACACAGAGGTGAAGGAGTATTGATCCGAGTCAGTCAGTGAAGCTCAGGGAGAGAGAGCAGTCGCAGGAGGAAGAACCTGGAGGCTGTCACTAGTCAGACACCGCAGGTGCAGTGGTTGCTGGAAGGGGAGAACGGTCACCTGGTAGTGCCGCCGAAATCCACCTAAGGCCGGAGTGCAGAGCGGTGGGGAGATAAGGTATGCACACCAGTGACTATGGAAGGGGAATACATGGAATAGCAGAAACTGCTGTGTGAATACTGACATGAAAAATTCAATAGCTATTTGTAAGAATGAAATGTGAAAAATGGAACCTGCATTACTGCCATGAATATATGAATAAAGAGAAATTTAGCTACTGAATTGATCAATGCAGAAGAGCCCCAACACTACGCCAAAGTATTTCTCTACGTTGGGGTCCCTAGCTTGTGTGTGTCCTCTCATGCAGTTAAAAAACTTACCGTGTATGGGACGCTGAGACCCAGGCTATATATGCGTATAATGTGGATTGGCAATAGGTGTGTATGGGGAGGGTTCACAAACGAAAAACTACTAACATCAAGGAATAACGTTTGGAACTCCATTCTATGTCTGAACTGGGTGCAAAAAACCTAAAAAACATCACTATGGGGAGATAAGGTATGCACACCAGTGACTATGGAAGGGGAATACATGGAATAGCAGAAACTGCTGTGTGAATACTGACATGAAAAATTCAATAGCTATTTGTAAGAATGAAATGTGAAAAATGGAACCTGCATTACTGCCATGAATATATGAATAAAGAGAAATTTAGCTACTGAATTGATCAATGCAGAAGAGCCCCAACACTACGCCAAAGTATTTCTCTACGTTGGGGTCCCTAGCTTGTGTGTGTCCTCTCATGCAGTTAAAAAACTTACCGTGTATGGGACGCTGAGACCCAGGCTATATATGCGTATAATGTGGATTGGCAATAGGTGTGTATGGGGAGGGTTCACAAACGAAAAACTACTAACATCAAGGAATAACGTTTGGAACTCCATTCTATGTCTGAACTGGGTGCAAAAAACCTAAAAACCATCACTATGGGGAGATAAGGTATGCACACCAGTGACTATGGAAGGGGAATACATGGAATAGCAGAAACTGCTGTGTGAATACTGACATGAAAAATTCAATAGCTATTTGTAAGAATGAAATGTGAAAAATGGAACCTGCATTACTGCCATGAATATATGAATAAAGAGAAATTTAGCTACTGAATTGATCAATGCAGAAGAGCCCCAACACTACGCCAAAGTATTTCTCTACGTTGGGGTCCCTAGCTTGTGTGTGTCCTCTCATGCAGTTAAAAAACTTACCGTGTATGGGACGCTGAGACCCAGGCTATATATGCGTATAATGTGGATTGGCAATAGGTGTGTATGGGGAGGGTTCACAAACGAAAAACTACTAACATCAAGGAATAACGTTTGGAACTCCATTCTATGTCTGAACTGGGTGCAAAAAACCTAAAAAACATCACTATGGGGAGATAAGGTATGCACACCAGTGACTATGGAAGGGGAATACATGGAATAGCAGAAACTGCTGTGTGAATACTGACATGAAAAATTCAATAGCTATTTGTAAGAATGAAATGTGAAAAATGGAACCTGCATTACTGCCATGAATATATGAATAAAGAGAAATTTAGCTACTGAATTGATCAATGCAGAAGAGCCCCAACACTACGCCAAAGTATTTCTCTACGTTGGGGTCCCTAGCTTGTGTGTGTCCTCTCATGCAGTTAAAAAACTTACCGTGTATGGGACGCTGAGACCCAGGCTATATATGCGTATAATGTGGATTGGCAATAGGTGTGTATGGGGAGGGTTCACAAACGAAAAACTACTAACATCAAGGAATAACGTTTGGAACTCCATTCTATGTCTGAACTGGGTGCAAAAAACCTAAAAACCATCACTATGGGGAGATAAGGTATGCACACCAGTGACTATGGAAGGGGAATACATGGAATAGCAGAAACTGCTGTGTGAATACTGACATGAAAAATTCAATAGCTATTTGTAAGAATGAAATGTGAAAAATGGAACCTGCATTACTGCCATGAATATATGAATAAAGAGAAATTTAGCTACTGAATTGATCAATGCAGAAGAGCCCCAACACTACGCCAAAGTATTTCTCTACGTTGGGGTCCCTAGCTTGTGTGTGTCCTCTCATGCAGTTAAAAAACTTACCGTGTATGGGACGCTGAGACCCAGGCTATATATGCGTATAATGTGGATTGGCAATAGGTGTGTATGGGGAGGGTTCACAAACGAAAAACTACTAACATCAAGGAATAACGTTTGGAACTCCATTCTATGTCTGAACTGGGTGCAAAAAACCTAAAAAACATCACTATGGGGAGATAAGGTATGCACACCAGTGACTATGGAAGGGGAATACATGGAATAGCAGAAACTGCTGTGTGAATACTGACATGAAAAATTCAATAGCTATTTGTAAGAATGAAATGTGAAAAATGGAACCTGCATTACTGCCATGAATATATGAATAAAGAGAAATTTAGCTACTGAATTGATCAATGCAGAAGAGCCCCAACACTACGCCAAAGTATTTCTCTACGTTGGGGTCCCTAGCTTGTGTGTGTCCTCTCATGCAGTTAAAAAACTTACCGTGTATGGGACGCTGAGACCCAGGCTATATATGCGTATAATGTGGATTGGCAATAGGTGTGTATGGGGAGGGTTCACAAACGAAAAACTACTAACATCAAGGAATAACGTTTGGAACTCCATTCTATGTCTGAACTGGGTGCAAAAAACCTAAAAACCATCACTATGGGGAGATAAGGTATGCACACCAGTGACTATGGAAGGGGAATACATGGAATAGCAGAAACTGCTGTGTGAATACTGACATGAAAAATTCAATAGCTATTTGTAAGAATGAAATGTGAAAAATGGAACCTGCATTACTGCCATGAATATATGAATAAAGAGAAATTTAGCTACTGAATTGATCAATGCAGAAGAGCCCCAACACTACGCCAAAGTATTTCTCTACGTTGGGGTCCCTAGCTTGTGTGTGTCCTCTCATGCAGTTAAAAAACTTACCGTGTATGGGACGCTGAGACCCAGGCTATATATGCGTATAATGTGGATTGGCAATAGGTGTGTATGGGGAGGGTTCACAAACGAAAAACTACTAACATCAAGGAATAACGTTTGGAACTCCATTCTATGTCTGAACTGGGTGCAAAAAACCTAAAAAACATCACTATGGGGAGATAAGGTATGCACACCAGTGACTATGGAAGGGGAATACATGGAATAGCAGAAACTGCTGTGTGAATACTGACATGAAAAATTCAATAGCTATTTGTAAGAATGAAATGTGAAAAATGGAACCTGCATTACTGCCATGAATATATGAATAAAGAGAAATTTAGCTACTGAATTGATCAATGCAGAAGAGCCCCAACACTACGCCAAAGTATTTCTCTACGTTGGGGTCCCTAGCTTGTGTGTGTCCTCTCATGCAGTTAAAAAACTTACCGTGTATGGGACGCTGAGACCCAGGCTATATATGCGTATAATGTGGATTGGCAATAGGTGTGTATGGGGAGGGTTCACAAACGAAAAACTACTAACATCAAGGAATAACGTTTGGAACTCCATTCTATGTCTTTCATTCTTACAAATAGCTATTGAATTTTTCATGTCAGTATTCACACAGCAGTTTCTGCTATTCCATGTATTCCCCTTCCATAGTCACTGGTGTGCATACCTTATCTCCCCATAGTGATGTTTTTTAGGTTTTTTGCACCCAGTTCAGACATAGAATGGAGTTCCAAACGTTATTCCTTGATGTTAGTAGTTTTTCGTTTGTGAACCCTCCCCATACACACCTATTGCCAATCCACATTATACGCATATATAGCCTGGGTCTCAGCGTCCCATACACGGTAAGTTTTTTAACTGCATGAGAGGACACACACAAGCTAGGGACCCCAACGTAGAGAAATACTTTGGCGTAGTGTTGGGGCTCTTCTGCATTGATCAATTCAGTAGCTAAATTTCTCTTTATTCATATATTCATGGCAGTAATGCAGGTTCCATTTTTCACATTTCATTCTTACAAATAGCTATTGAATTTTTCATGTCAGTATTCACACAGCAGTTTCTGCTATTCCATGTATTCCCCTTCCATAGTCACTGGTGTGCATACCTTATCTCCCCATAGTGATGTTTTTTAGGTTTTTTGCACCCAGTTCAGACATAGAATGGAGTTCCAAACGTTATTCCTTGATGTTAGTAGTTTTTCGTTTGTGAACCCTCCCCATACACACCTATTGCCAATCCACATTATACGCATATATAGCCTGGGTCTCAGCGTCCCATACACGGTAAGTTTTTTAACTGCATGAGAGGACACACACAAGCTAGGGACCCCAACGTAGAGAAATACTTTGGCGTAGTGTTGGGGCTCTTCTGCATTGATCAATTCAGTAGCTAAATTTCTCTTTATTCATATATTCATGGCAGTAATGCAGGTTCCATTTTTCACATTTCATTCTTACAAATAGCTATTGAATTTTTCATGTCAGTATTCACACAGCAGTTTCTGCTATTCCATGTATTCCCCTTCCATAGTCACTGGTGTGCATACCTTATCTCCCCATAGTGATGTTTTTTAGGTTTTTTGCACCCAGTTCAGACATAGAATGGAGTTCCAAACGTTATTCCTTGATGTTAGTAGTTTTTCGTTTGTGAACCCTCCCCATACACACCTATTGCCAATCCACATTATACGCATATATAGCCTGGGTCTCAGCGTCCCATACACGGTAAGTTTTTTAACTGCATGAGAGGACACACACAAGCTAGGGACCCCAACGTAGAGAAATACTTTGGCGTAGTGTTGGGGCTCTTCTGCATTGATCAATTCAGTAGCTAAATTTCTCTTTATTCATATATTCATGGCAGTAATGCAGGTTCCATTTTTCACATTTCATTCTTACAAATAGCTATTGAATTTTTCATGTCAGTATTCACACAGCAGTTTCTGCTATTCCATGTATTCCCCTTCCATAGTCACTGGTGTGCATACCTTATCTCCCCATAGTGATGTTTTTTAGGTTTTTTGCACCCAGTTCAGACATAGAATGGAGTTCCAAACGTTATTCCTTGGAGTGCAGAGCGGTGGCTGAGTACGGGGACTGCCAGGCAAGGACCAGGCTCGCACGGGGTTACAGGTCCCCAGAGCAGGGGCCCATTCAGTTGGCCTGCTCAACCTGCAGCTGGGGGTACTACATACCCTCCACCAAAACACCACAGAGTCCGCAGCCACGTAGCAACGAGAGGGCCCATAGATCACAAGAGCCAAGCAGCCGGAGTGACCTGGTCCAGGCTACAAGCAAACGGGCCGAAAAAGGGGAGAACAGGACAAAGCAACTTCCCTGGGTGACCCCGTAGGACTACAAGTCTGGGTCACCACAAAAACAAGAGGGCTAGGAAGGCGAGTCAGCAGCCACTCACTAAGTCAGCCTGATGGAGCCTGGTTCCCCTCTTGGAACATCACAGCATCGCCCGGGTTACTCACCCCTGCCACCTGAAGTGAGTAAAAACCCTGAAAGACATTCCTTCTGTGCGTGTGAGCTCTTTTGCGACCTGTGGTACCACACACCTACACCGGGCCCTGGGGCTAGCCTCACTCTCGGGAGGCCACCACATCTAACTGCACCCAACATCACCCCTAGGTGCCCCTTAAACTGCAGTGGCGGTCGCCCTGACCGCAATACCGAGAGTGGCGTCACGAATCCTATAGAAGTCAACCTACCTGTGTCCAGGAGGACGCAGGAAGCGCCTTTCCTGAAGACCCTGAGACGACCTGAAGGTAACGGCACTGGGCGGCACACTTACACCACCTCTGTAATACACACCGGTCGCCCTGTTACAAAAAAAAAATATATATATATATATATATATACATACACACAGATATACAGTATATATATATATCTATATATCTATAGAGATATATATATATGTATATATATATATATATATATATATATATATATATATATATATATATATATATATATATATATATATATATAGTTAGGTCCAGAAATATTTGGACAGTGACACAATTTTCGCGAGTTGGGCTCTGCATGCCACCACATTGGATTTGAAATGAAACCTCTACAACAGAATTCAAGTGCAGATTGTAACGTTTAATTTGAAGGTTTGAACAAAAATATCTGATAGAAATTGTAGGAATTGTACACATTTCTTTACAAACACTCCACATTTTAGGAGGTCAAAAGTAATTGGACAAATAAACCAAACCCAAACAAAATATTTTTATTTTCAATATTTTGTTGCGAATCCTTTGGAGGCAATCACTGCCTTAAGTCTGGAACCCATGGACATCACCAAACGCTGGGTTTCCTCTTTCTTAATGCTTTGCCAGGCCTTTACAGCTGCAGCCTTCAGGTCTTGCTTGTTTGTGGGTCTTTCCGTCTTAAGTCTGTATTTGAGCAAGTGAAATGCATGCTCAATTGGGTTAAGATCTGGTGATTGACTTTGCCATTACAGAATGTTCCACTTTTTAGCACTCATGAACTCCTGGGTAGCTTTGGCTGTATACTTGGGGTCATTGTCCATCTGTACTATGAGGCGCCGTCCGATCAACTTTGCGGCATTTGGCTGAATCTGGGCTGAAAGTATATCCCGATACACTTCAGAATTCATCCGGCTA